>NW_006400009.1:2081598-2083072 GCF_000299155.1 Elephantulus edwardii
TGAGAATCTTTGTCTTCTTGACATTGAGCCTCAGTCCCTAATGAAGGCTGCAGTCCTTGACCCTCTGCAGCAAGTGCATGAGGTCCTCCTCAGCTTCAGCAAGCAGGGTTGTGTCATCTGCATAACGCAGATTGTTAATAGATCTTCCACTAATCCTGATGCCACAATTCTCCTCATAGAGCCCAGCCACAGAGAAATGAATGATAACACCAATCAGCTCCTTCTATGCCCAGTTAGTTGGGGATGCAGGGAATCTAAAAGTAATACTACACAACCAACTAATACATTTCAAGATTTTGAATACATCAGTGTTAATTCTCATTTTCAGAGGTAACCTAACAAACTACTATTAGGTTTTATTTTAAGGAATATAAATATCAATAAAGCTACTAAAATGCAAAAAAAAGTAATACTAGTACTCTTTCCCTTCTTTAACTTATTGTGTAGATCTGAAAAATCTATGTACTTCCTCTCCTAATTGTCAAGATGTCTATCAGACTCTTTTTTTAATGCATATTCTATGTTGTCTTCTTTGTCCTTTAAAAATGTAGAGCTGAATAATTTATAAACATAAAATATTAAAAGCAGCCAAGTTACAATAAAAATATTAAAAAACAAGTTGAGAAAGTTTGACAAAAAGCAGGTTCAATATTCTTAATATATAAACAGGTGGATTTTTTTCCCCCAAAATCAATAGGCAAACCATTAAGAGTATAATTGAAAAATCGACAGAAAGTATGAACAACTGTTCAAGAGAAAGAAGAAATATAAATGGCCAATAAACATACTCCACCAGGCGTGTTCAACCTCCATAGTAATAAAAAAATAAACAGAAATAATAATGAAATACTGTAGTACACACTCATAAAATCGGTGAATGTTAAAACTATAACTGCTAGCCATACACTGCTGGTGTGTGATGTCACTGTGAATGATCTAATCTTCCTGAAAATCATTTTGATGATGAGTCATTTTTAAAATGAATGACTTGTTTCTAATTTTAAAAATGTTATAGTTGTCTGTATGGAAAGTTTCTAACACACTAAAAAACATAAAAATGAACATCGGAACTGCCTATAACTTTAACCACTGGAAAATATAAGAAATTATAACATGTTATATTTGCGATATTTGTTATATTTGCATATAAAATATACAAATATCTTTGTGTAAGATATTCATGTTAGTATATTTGTGTTACATTTTCAAGGTATTTACGTGAATGTGTTTGTACTGTATTGCACAATTTAGTACTTTGCTCTGTCTTACTATTACAATAGTAAGCATGTTTGACACTTCACCAAAGAAGACACGACACTTCACCTGAGAAGACATTCAGATGGCTAACAAACACATGAGGAAATGCTCAAAATCTCTAGCCGTCAGAGAGATGGAAATCAAAACAATTCAGAGATACCATCTCACGCCAGTCAGAAGAGCAAAATTTAACAGAACAGCAAGCAACAAATGCTGG
>NW_006400009.1:2086020-2113179 GCF_000299155.1 Elephantulus edwardii
GTTCCATTTCTTTCTTAACAATTTCTAATTTACCTTCATTCATGGCTCTCACATTCCATGTACCAATCACTAGGGTCTGCTTACAGCCACACCCAAAACCCAATAGTTAAGCATGTTCCTATGCCATCGTATTGTCTAAAAACACAATCTATATCACGGTTGTATAATATAAAATTATATGGATGCATTTATAAAATTAACCATTTTCCCACTATTAAACACATAATTGTTTTGGTCTATTTAAAAAAAGAACATATTTTGTCTATCATGAAGAGCATCACTGTGCCTTGATATTATCTATATCTTTAATGATTGCTATTTCCCTAGTTTATTCTTAGAATGGGAAGAAAATACATTTTAGGAAAATAAAAATTCAAGTAATTTGCCACCAATAGAAATTTATGGTAGGAAAGACAGAAAGAAGTGATTCAAAAAGACAACTTCTAAATTACAACAAGAGATATAGGACAAAGAAAAATGTAAATATGGAGGGAAAATGAAATAGATATTAACTATATAAAGCAATTATAACATATCAGAAGTGAAAAAACTGAATTTAAACGTATATCAACAAAACCAAAGAGTTTAAAGTTCTTTCTTAGTATTTGAAAAGGATCTGGTAACTAATTAATTTTAGGCTCTGCTAAGTATCCTGATGCTGGATTCTTCTTCCTAGAGTCTAGTTTCTTGATTTATTTGCTTAGTATACAGACTGAATAGATATGGAGAAAGGATATAACCCTCACGCATGTGCATCCTGATTTTAAACCATGTAGTGTTCCTTTGTTCCTAATATGGCATCAGGTTTGGAGGAAAACTCATCAACTTGTGAGTCAGAAACAACCTAAGTGCCCATCAACAAATGTATGGATAGAGAAGCTGTGGTATATTCACCCAATGGAATACTACGCTACATTGAAAAACAAGGAACTCATGCAATATTATTCAAAATGGGTGAGCCTGGAGCACTTTATGCTGAGTGAAGTATCTCAGTCACAAAAGGACAAATATTGCACGGTGCCACTCTTGTAAAACAAGACTGACCACAGGGTTCGAGGGAGACTGAGAAAGGTGGGTTCAATAATGTATACTGCAGTGAAACAGATAAGGGAGAAAACTTTTTAAAAGGGATGTGTGATTTGGTATTTTTGTCATGACAGGAGTCCAGAGCAAAGGCTGCATAGCGGAGTGGGCCTGGGGGAAGTTTTGTAAAACAATGAAAGAATTTTTCTTTTACTTTTCCAAGAGCGTAGTGTACTAGGAGGGAGGGTTGGGAAGGGAGAAATGTGCAACAACGAATGAATGGAAGTCCCAAGTCTTTGTAAAATTTCATTGAAATTAATAATAAACTTAAACAAAGCAAAACACAAAGCAAAAACAAATGACACAACATTGCCTGCTGAAAGGAAAGAGGACTTCAAATTGTTGCTACAGAAAATCAAGTACTAGAGACCCAGGATGAGATGGACTGACTCAGTGACTAGTGAAATGGGATTAAGTCTGTGGGAGATGAGATTTGCTCAGGACTGGACAGCTAATGTATATAGTGTTGCTATGAGTCCCAGGCAACTCGATGGAACACAACAACACAGTCTTCAGCATGGGTTACATATTAACATCAAGAAAACAAGAGTCCTTACCGCTAGGCCAAAAGATAACATCATGCTAGATGGATTTAAACTATCAATGATTTAATCTTACTTTGATCTGCAGTCAGCACTCTTGGTACCAGCAGTCGACAATCAAAGAGACAAATTCCATAAGGCAAGTCCACTGTCAGGGACCTCTTGAAAATGCTGAAGAGCAATAATGTCAGTTTGAGGACTAAGGTGCACCTAATTCAGGCCACAGCCTTTTCCAATCACTTGTTATCTATGAGTATGACAGCTGGAAAGCAAATAAAGTGACAGAAGAAGAATTGGTGATTCTAGTTTTGGTGTTAGAGAATAGTACTGAATATCCCATAGACCGCCAAAGAACAAAGGATACAGTCGGAGTGATTTTTGGAGACAAGTACGGCGAAACTTCATCTCTCATACTTTGGACATATTGCTAGAAAAGAGTATTCCTTACGAAGGGGTATCTTGTGTGGAAAGGGTCAGCAAAGAGAGGAAGCCCTTCAACCGGATGGATTAACATGATGATTGATTGCAGCATTGGGCTCAGGTGTTTCAAAGATAATAAGGATAGCACAAATAGGGTCGGGTTCAAGTCTGTTGTTCATAGGGCTGCTACGAATCATACTTAACTTAATGACAGCTAACAACAAGTATGCATGCTAACATGTTGGGACTTTGCTGTTGTGGTTATGTACCAGAGAGTCAGCACTGATGCCTAGCCAACCCTTAGGCAGGTTTTCAAAGACTGTAAATTGCACCGGAAAAAACTGCCCACTTTCTCCTGCAGAGCAGTTGGGAGATGTAAACTGCTTGCCCTGGGGTAGGAAGCACATTTCCTTGCCCTCAGAGCTCCCTACTAAAAGACGGAATGAGTAATTTCAAAATTTATAGAAAAAACTTTGTTGTTGTTATGTGCCGTCGAGTCGTTTGCTACTCATAGTGACCATATATGTACAACAGCCCTAAACCCTGATCTATCCTGTGCCAACCGCATTGCTTCTGACACACCTATCCCGATTACCCCAGTCACTGAATCAATCCACCTCATAGAGGGTCTTCCCCTCCTGCGCTGTCCCTCTACCCTACCAAAGATGATGTCCTTCTCCAAGGACCTGTCTCTCCTTACAACATGTCCAAAGTATGTCAGATGAAGTCCCAGAATCCTTGCCCCCAAGGAGTAGCCTGGTTTAACCCTCTCTAGGATGGATCTGTTTGTTTTCTTGGCAGTCCAGGGTACATTCAATACTCTTCTTCAGCACCACAGCTCAAAGGCGTCAATTCTCCTTCTATCCTCCCTAGTCATTGTCCAACTCTCTGATGCATAACAAGTGACTGCAAAGACCATGGCCTGTATCAGGCACACCTTAGTCTCCAGAGAGACACCGTTGCTCTTGAGTACTTTAGAGAGGTCTCTAACAGCAGACTTTCCTATCGCAATAAGTTTTTTTATTTCCTGGCTGCTGGTGCCAAGAGTGTTGACTGTGGAGCCAAGCAAACTGAAGCTGTGAACAATCTCAATCTCTTCGTCATCCATCCTGATGCTACCAATTGGTCCAATGGTGAGAATCTTTGTCTTCTTGACATTGAGCCTCAGTCCATACTGAAGGCTACAGTCCTTGACCCTCTGCAGTAAGTGCATGAGGTCCTCCTCAGTTTCAGCAAGCAGGGTTGTGTCATCTGCATAACGCAGATTGTTGATAGATCTTCCACCAATCCTAATGCCACAATTCTCCTCATAAAACCCAGCCTCTCGGATAATCTGCTCTACATACAGGTTGAAAAGGTATGGAGATAGGACACATCCCTGACGTACACCCTTCCCAATTTTGAACCATGCAGTGTTGCCCTGCTCTGTTCTGACGACTGCCTCTTGGTCCAAGTATAGGTTTCCCATTAGCACGATTAAATGTTCTGGGATTCCCATTCTTCTCAGAGTCAGCCACAGTTAGGAGAAAAAAATAAATTCAATGTTGGGAACGGATAGAGAAAAAGAAATATGTGTAAGGCAATATGAATAACAGAAAATAAGATATTAAATTACCATAAATATATGTGGATTGAACACTTGCATTAAGACACAAAATAGCACTAAAAGGAAAAATGGAGCTAGGTAGTGTTAAAAGATAAGGGAGGCTGGAATTAAAAAGAATAAATAAAAATGTCTGGTGTTCTACCGGTAAGGACTGCGTTACCAACCACCTAAAGGCATTAGGTTCCAGTCGATCAGCTGCTCCATGGGAGAAAGATGGGCAATCTCCTGCTATGTGATTCACAGACTCTGGTATTCTATGGAAATTTCCTTCTGTCTTACATTAATCTTCCCTTGGGTCTAGGAGCTTCTTAATACAGGAACACCTGATCCAAAAGACATATTCTCCTTCTAGATTTTCTTTCTTCGTGGTACTAGGGCCCTTTTTTCTCTGCTCACTTCTCTCTCTTTTTTTATGTCATATAAAAGGCCAGACCCCAGGAAAACTCCCTACATAAGAGCTATGCCCCGTATAAGGGTGTTGAATTCCATACTAATCCCAAAGCACTGAAAATAGTTGATACTAGTTAAACTGGCCCATATTTGGAGGGTGATAATACAGTTTGATCCATGGCATAGCTAGTCCAGAGAAAGGTAATGCAAAATAAAGTGGAAATTATAAAAATATATTCATTAAGATCACATGCAAGTAAAATTGTGGGAAAGAAAACTTTAAAAATGGTCGTAGCAGCTTATCAACTGGGAACTGCTTGATATTCAAACTGGATTCAGAAGAGGTCATGGTATGAGAGCCATTCTCACTAATATTAGATGAATACTGAAATATTAGATGAATATTAAAAGCAGAGAATAACAGAAAAATGTTTGCCTCTTTTTATTTACTGTGCAGACACTTTCAATTTTGTGGATCACAACAAGTTAAGTTAGGGTAACATTAGCAAGAATAGAAATTCTTATGGAATTTGCACATAGATTAAAAGACAGCCATTCAAAGAGAAGTAGGGGATACTTATAATTTAAAATCGGGGCAGCTCTGTGTTAAGAGTTGTATCCTTTTATCTTATGTATTCACTCTTCATGCTGAGCAAATAATTTGAGAAACTGGACCATACGAAGAAATACTCAGAAATATGCAGGATTGGTTATGCAGATGTTACAACTTTATCTCCTTAGACTGGGAAGGTCTTAAAGTACTTACTGATGAAGATCAAAGAGTACAAGACTCACAGTTTTGACTCCAGTATAAGTAACACCTCAAATTAAAGAAAACAAAAAAATCCTTACAAACGGTGCAATAAGCTATATGATAAATGAAAAAGGTTGACTTTCTCAAGGATTTATTTTTATTTGAATCCACAATCAACACCCACGGAGGCCAAGTTCAAGACATCAAGTGATAGATACACTGCAATGGGCAACTCAACAACAAATGACCTGTTTAAACTGTTAAAGCAAAGGTGCTATTTTGAGAACCAAGATATCCCTGACCCTGTCATGATTCCCCACCCCCAATCACCTCACATGTATGTGAAAATTGGATAAATGAAGAAAAAGATGGAAGAAAAAGTATTGATGTATTTGAATTATAGTACTGAGGAAATATATTGACTATACTATTAACTAACTGCCTCTGAAAACCTGCCAGAGGGTCAGCTATGGGTCGCTTCTGACTCAAGGGTATACAACAATATATTACTGACATAGCAAAGAACAAGCACTATCTGTCTTGAAAATAAGTACAGCCAGATTGTTCCTTAGAGAAAAGGGTAGTGAGACATGACTTTAGGCATGATAATAAGAATAATTAGTTTAATGTCCTCCAGGGTCATCCATTTTGCCTAATATTGCACGAGTTGCTGGTTTTTCAGTGCAGCATAGTATTCCATTGTGTGAATATACCACAGCTTCTCTATCCATTCGTTTGTTGATGGGCACCTGGTTGTTTCCAGCTCTTTGTTATTGTCCATGCCTTAGTACACAGCCAAGGAAGAATAAAGGGAGGGACTCATGCTCCAAGGAGATAAAAACTCTTGGCAGGTTGTGAGAAGTGCCAGCCTACTTCTCTGTCATGGCTTGGGCATCTAATTTTCCAAAGTTCTTTAATAAAGTCTTACTCTCTAATGGCCTAGCGGTAAGAAGCTATACTGCAATCCTAAAGGCATGTGGTTCAAACCCACCAGGTGCTCTGCAGAAGGATGGGAAATTTCCTCCTATGTGATCCACTGTCTCTAAAATCTGTTAGAGGGTCAGCAATGGATTTTATTGTATCTGACTCCATGGGGCACACAGCAATTTGCTAAATTGAATTTGGATTCAATTTCTCAAATGCTTGTCTGGTTAATATTTTGGTCAATATAATAACAAACTCATAAGGGCTAAGGTACCCTTATCTCCAGCACTCCTTCCTCCTCTTGGGAGAACCACTGGGAATGGTCAGAGGTGTATACTGACCCATCACTTGCCAAGGGATGCCAAAATAGTGCCACAGATACTGACAGAATTTTTCAGAATATCTAGAATAGAACAATAATATTCCTATGGACCTATAAGGAGCTCTGGTGGCCTAGTGCTAAAAAAGCTGTCTTGCAATCCCAGAGGTAAGTGGTTCAAATTCACCAGATGTTTCCAAGAAGAGAAGCTCCTCTTACTTGATTTACTGTAGCAGTGTTATTCACCATCCCAAGAACATGCAAACAGCTCAAATGCCTAACTATAATTGAGCAGATTGAGAAATTATGGTACATTCATACAATGGAATACTATGCAGCATGCAGGAACAATGATTTTAAAAATCACTACCTATCTTGGGAAGGACTGGAGAGTAACGAGCTCAGTGTCATAAGGACAAATACTGAAAAAGGCAATTATAGTAGAAATAGATAACTAGTGAAACATGTCTGAGGATCCAAGTGGGGGAGGGTGAGAGCAGAAGGGTGAGGATGGGCGGGGGGCGGGGTAATCATAGCGTTAAAAATGTGATAGGTGGATGGAGGAGTGGGTAAAGGAAATTAGAAAGAACCGGTGTGAAAAACAATGTATGTGAACTTTGAAATAAGTAAACCAGTATAAAATAAAAATTTTATTAAAAAAATATTATTTACCAACATAAACACAAAAATCCCTACTGGAGAGCCAGTTATGGGTTGGTTCTGACTTGACAGCACACAGCAGCAACAACATGGACATATAAAAATACTATAACCCCTTACTACAAAACAACTTAACATCAGAAACTTAGTGGATCAAGAAACCAGCATGACTAACAAATATAATAAGAGATAATCACAAATATTTTTTAAAAGTCTAATGAGGTAACATTTCATATGTATTAGGAGAGAAAACTCAAAACAATAATTTGATGTTGTTACTGTTATTATGTGTTGTTAAGTCTGAACTGGCCCATAGCTGACCCTCCTGTGGGTTTTCAGAGGCAGTAAATCACACAGAGTTGATTGCCTACCCTTCTCCCTTGGATCTGAACCACGTACCTTAGTGTTGTCAGTGCCACTCCTTATGACTAAGCTATCAGAGCTCCCCAGAAAGTTGATAGAGACATAGAGTAACCAGAATTTTTACTGTTTATATATATGTATGAAATGGGGCAATCACTGCCAACTGGCATTTGTAGTAAAGTTAAAAACTAGCATAGTCTGTTTCCCAGAAATTTCAATCCCTGTTAATGTGTCCTAGAAAAACTTTTGCACATGTATATCTTGAGACATGTTAAAAAATGTTCCTATTTGCACTGTTTCTGAAAGGAAAAAAAAGGCGGAAAGACATCTACACCAAACAATAAAATATATTATTAAATTGTAGTTTATTGATAAACTTAACAATGTAACAATGGATGTAATTGAAGTCCGTCTATGTACAACAGCATGGATAAATCTTAGAAGCTTAATACTTAATAAAAGAATAAAGGCATTATGATTCTAATTACTAATATATTTTAATGGATGTAAAACTAAATATATATTATCATTAAGTGATCAAGTGTGTGTCAGATATAAATGAATCCGGCAATAAATATAGACGTCAGAATAATGGACTACCAAAAGAGCAAACAAGTCTCTCTTGGAGGAACTGCAATGAGCGTGTTCCTTGGAGGCAAGGACTATATGTCTATATATACTCTGGACATGTTTTCAGGAAGAGTCTGTCCTTGGAAAAAGACATCTTGCTGGAAAAGGTGGAGAGTTAGAAGAAGAAAGGAAGACCCTCAACAAGATAGATTCGCAGAATGACTCACGCGCGGCCGAGAGCGTGAGAATGGTGCAGGATCAGGGAAGGTTCAGATCTGCTGTTCACAGGGTCACCACTATGAGTCGTAGTCTGCTCAAAAGCACCAAACAACAACAGTAAAATGGGAAGGTCAGGGAGCGACACAGGATGACTTGAAAGAAAGAGCAGAGATTTATTTAACATTTCTGGTAGGTATATTAAATTTTCTTATATTGTTTATTATATGTGCATTTTTAATATATGAAAAATTATAGCTCTGGGAGCCTAGCGGTAAGAAGCTGAGCTGCAGTTCCAAAGATGCAATTTAAAGCTCTGGAGAAGGATGGGCATTCTCCTCATATGCAGTTTACTGTCTCTGAAAACCTGCTGGGGTCAACTATGAGTTGGTTCAGATTCAGTGGCACATAACAACTGTATTGGAGAGCTCTGGTAACTTAGTGGTAAGGAGCTTCTCTGCCAACCCCAAAAGCATATACTTATCAACCACTTGTACCACAGAAGAAAGAATGCCAACCTCCTCCTCTGATTCACTGTCTCCAAAAACCCACCGGAAAATCAACTATGAGTCAGTTCTGACTCCTCAACAGTACATAGCAACAACAACAACAACAACAACTCTATATTAAAGAAAGAAATTCTGGTGACTCTGAGATGAGGGATTGTGCTGTCAGCCTAAAAGCATGCAGTTTGAATCCACCAGCTGCTCCACGGGAGAAAGATGGGCATTCTCCTCCCGTGTGATTTACTGCCTCTGAAAAACCTATTGGAGGGTTAACTACGAATCAGTTCTGACTCAATGGTACATAATAACAACAACTCTGTATTAAATAAAAAAATTTAGCAAATTCAAGACAATAAATATGCTGGTTAGAAATGTTTATTCATAAAGGTACGTCTGGCTCTAATTCTATTTACTGCGAGGTAGAGCCATGAGGGAGCATTCATTCCTCTGTGAACTAGAAAATATCAAAATGGGAAATAGTTACATGACAAATTTTTCTGGTTATAGTCAACATTCCAGGAATCAGACTAAATTATTTATGCTTTGCTTGAGTTGAAGAAGCAAATATTTTCAATTGATTGTTGCTACTTAAAATGCATACTTGATTTTATATATACACCCAGATGATTCACAGACAAAACAGCTTATACCAATGGTAAGTTTAAAAAGAAACATTCATGAAGAAAAATGTTATTTTCCTAATGCAGAAGTTTTAGCTCTACAAGGAAACAAATACATTTGTGAGAAAAAAAAATGTTCTTAATTTATGACCTTGACATAAGTGCATATATTGCTGAGTTACAACTGTCTTATACCTGACCTCTATTGGTCTTCTAAGGGTGTAAACAGCACAAGAGAAGATTTCCCATTTCTCTGCTGAAGAATCACTGGTGGACTATAATTGCCAAAGGCCTGGCTATTGAGTTAGCAGTGCAATTCCCTAAGGAAAATGCCTTAGTCCTCCAAGTCTTACTCAATTTCACCAAGAATAGTTGAGTCATCTGCATAACTCAGGTTATTGAAATGAGGCCAGAAATCAAATGCCTGCATTTTGTACACTAAATGATTTATTCATCACAAATATCTTTTAAAACAACAACAAAATAAAAACCTCAAAAGATAAATTTACACATATCTCATCTGATGAGCTGCATAGGAATCAGATTAACTACATATGTGGAAGGAATCACTGGATAAGGTCAAGATCAACAGTTAAAATCAGGCCAGGTGTTGACTGTGTAACAGATGACTATCAATTACTATGCTCAAATGGAGACTGAAGAAAATGAAAACAAGTCCACAAGAATAAAAAAATGACCCTAACTGTGTCTATCCCAGCTGAATTATAAAATCATTTTAAGAATTGGCTTGAAACAATAAACACCAATGATCGAAGACCAGTTGAACTGTGAGGTGGCATTATGGATATCATCCATGAAGAGAGAAAATGATCACTACAAAGTCAGAAGAGAAAAACAACAACAACAAAATAGATGCCAAAAGAGACTCTGAAAAGTGCAATAAACAGTTGGGGGGGAAAGGGGGAAGAGATGCTGAAATGAAGAGCTGAATGGACGTTTTCAAAGGGTAGCTTGAGAAGACAAAGTATTAAAATAGGAAGTATAGAGAACCAGAACTGGAGAATAAAAAGCAAAAGACTCACATTGGATTTCTTACTCTGAAAAAAGCTGAGAGAAAAATTTAAGTTTCAAGTTGCAATACTGAGAGAGGGGCAAAACTTTGAATGATTCTGAAAGCATCACAAGAAGATAGAAGGAATAGACAGAGACACTGTACAAAAAAGAATTTGTCCCCCCCCCACAAATCTGAAAATATCATATGATCAATGACCCATGGTAATAAATAAAGATGTTCAAACTACAGGAAAGGAAATGGCAAAAAATAAAAGTCTCAGGTATTGAAGAGATACCAACTGGCATATTTCAACTAATAGATACTCCTCTGTATGTGCTCATCAATCTATGCCAGGAGATTTGGAGGACTGTTGCCTGGCTAACTGACAGGAAGAAATCACATTTGCTCCCATTCCAAAGAAAGGTAATCAAACAGAATTTGGAAAATACCAAACAATATTAAAATCACATGCAGGGAAAATATTGCTGAAGATCATCCAAAAATGGCTGGAACAGTACATTGGAAGAGAACTACCAAAAGTTCAAGCTGGGTTTATAAGAAGCCATAGCATCAGACTCATCACTGTTAAAGTCAGATAGATCTTGTTGACAGCAGAGAATAGCAGAATTTCTCTTTGTGTTCTATTGACAACACAGGCATTTGACTGTGAAAAGCATAACAAAATAAGGCTAACATTGAGAATGAGAATACCAGAGCACTTACATGTGCTTAGATGAAATACTTGCACCTGAGACCAAGAAGCTGTTGTCCAAATAGAACAAGGGAACACTGCAAAGTTTAAAATCAGCAAAGCTGTGCATCAAGGTTGTATTCTTTCTCTGTACATAATCTGTATGCTGAGGAAATCATTCAAGAAGCTGGAGTGTGAAGAAGAATGTGGTATCAGGATCAGCAGATGACAGCCTCTTGTATGCAGATGACACAATCTCTCATTTGCTCAGAATAGGGAGGACTTGAAGCACTTACTGCAGAAGATCAAAGACTATAATCTTCAAAACTGATTACACTTCAGCATCAAGAATACAAAAATCTCACCATTGGAATTATAAGGCAACATCATGATACATGGAGAAGAGATTGAAATTGTCAATGATTTCTTCTTATTTGGATCCATAATCACTACACTTGGCACCAGCAGTCAGGAGAGTAGGAGACATACTGTACTGGGAAAGTCTACAACCAGGGCCCTCTCCAAATTTCTGAGGAGCAATGATAGTAGTTTGAAGAGCAAGGTGTGCTTGATTCAGGACATGATCTTTTTAATCACTTGCTATACATCTGAGAGTTGGACAATGAATAATAATGACAGAAGACTTGATGCCTTTGAACTATGGTGTTGGAGAAGAGTACTGACTATCCTGTGGACTGCCAAAAGAACAAAGAGATATGTCTTGGAAAAAAGAAATCAGAATGCTCCTTGGAGGAAAAATGACAAAACTTCACCTCACATACTCTGGGCATGTTGCAAAGAGAGGCTGTTCATTGCAGAGGAATATCATACTTGAAAAGGTAGTAGGTTGCTGTAAGAGAGGAAAGCCCTTAATCTGATAGACTGAAACAGTGATTGGGTAATGGGCTCAAATGTCAGAAATGATGAAGATCTGTTGTTCATAGAGTTTCTATGAGTTGCCTTTGACACAACAGCACCTAACAACAACATGGATTCTGTATAATCTTATATAGGAGGAAGTCTTAGGGTATGGAAGGTAGGAGTGTGAATATGAATAACTGCACTGAGATATCAAAACTAGTGATGCTATTTCCCATCTTATGTGCCAAGTGAAAAGCAAGCATCACAATCAAATGCCTGAATCTGAAAATTTTCAGTCTGACTCCAAACCCAGCTGTCATTTGACTTTGTTAGATAACTACAGCAATCTGATTTTAAGCTCCCTGAATATAAGTATTCAAGACATGGTGTGGAACACTAAACTGATGCTCCAGAGTCAGGGTATGAATTGTACTTCTGATTGTATGTAACCGTGTGTCTAGGTAACTTTTGTGAGGCTCAATTTCTCTCTAATTTAAAAATTTAAGATAAATTATAATTTCTATTTCTCCACGTTTTCCAATCATGGAATATCAAATAAAAAACATATATATAGTACACAAGAAATACTTCATACCTAGTTGTTGTTGTTACATGCCATCAAGTCACTTGTGACTCATTAATGACCCTATAAACCCTGTCCTAAACTAAGTCAATCTCACTGTCCCTGACACAGTATCCCCATTACCCCAGTTACTGAGTCAGTCCATCTCATCTGGCATCTTCCTCTCCTATGCTGCCCCTCTACCTTTCCAAGCATGATATCCTTCAAGGATTGGTCCCTCCTGGCAACATGTCAAAGTGTGTGAAATGAAGTTTTGTTATTTTTGCCTCCAAGGAGCACTCTAGACAGAGCTTCAAAATCCTTACATCCAAGAAGCATCCTGGTTTCACCCTCTCCAGGACAGACCTGTTTATTCTCTTGGAGGTCCATGGTATGTATGTTCAATACTCTTCTCAAGCATCACAATTCAAAGGCCTCAATTCTTCTTCTGTCATCCTTAGTTACTGTCTAGCTCTCTGTTCCACTGAGTCGAGTACATCTCTTAGTCACCCTATGAACAACAGCTCTTAACCCTATCCTATACTGTGCCATCCTCACAATACCTGCACCGTGACAATCCACCTGATCGAGGGCCTTTCTCTGTTTCACCAACGCTCCAACTTTCCAAGTATGATCTCCCTCTCCAATGAGAAGCCTTTCCTAGCAACACATCCAAAGTATGTGGTGTAAAATTTAACCATCTTTGCCTCCAAGAAGGACTCCTGCTGAACCTTCTCAAAGATATCTGTTTGTTCTTTTGGCAATCCATGGGATATTCAGTACTTTTCTCTAACACCACAATTCAAAGGCATCAATTTTGATGGCATCCTTATTCATTGTCCAGCTCCCAAACGCATAGCAAGTGACTGATAAAACAATTATTTGAATCAGGCATAACTCAGTCCTCAAAATAATAACAGTGCTCCTCAATAATTTGGATAGGTTCCTGACTGCAGAGTTTCCAAGTGAAATACATCTCCTGAACTGCTGACTGTTGGCACTAAGAGTATGATTGTGGATTAAAGTAAAACGAAGTTGTTGACAGTGGCAATCTTTTCTCCATCTATTATGATGTTGCCTAGTAGTCCACTTGGTGAGAATTTTTGTTTACTAGATGTTAAGATGAAATCCATATCGAACGCTGTAGTTTTTATCTTCTGCAGCAAGTGCTTCAAGTCCTCTTTTCTTTCATCAAGCAAGGTTGTGTCATCTTTATAATAAAGGTTATTGATGAGTCTTCCTCTAATCCTGATGTAACATTCTTCTTTATACAGTAAAGCTTCACAAATAATTTGCTGAGCATTCAGACCGAAAATATAGAGAGAAAGGATAAAACCATGGCAGACACACTTCCTAGTTCTAAACCATGCAGTGATCCCTTTCTTTGTTCACACAACAGGTTCTTGGTCTAGCTATAGTTTTTGAGCTGAATTAAATGTTCTGGGACTCTCATTCTTCTCAATGTTAGCCAAAGTTATTATTATCTACATAGTCAAATGCCATTGTATAGTCAATAAGCACAAATAGACATTTTTCTGGTATTCTTTACTTTCAGCCAAGTTCCATCTTGGAATGTCATCCTTGTGTCATGGCCTCCTTTAAATTCAGTCTGAACTCCTGGCAGTTCTGTGTTTAAACACTGTTCTAGTGGTTTTTGAATGATTTTCAGCAATATTTGCTTACATGTGATATTAATGATATTGTTTGATAATTTCTACATCGTTTTGGATCATCTTTCTTGGGAATGGGAACATTCTCTTCCAGATATGTGTATAGATAATATCCTACCACTCACAACACTGTGCCTCAGGATAGAACTTGAAATTGTCTAACTATGAATATGATGCCATTCTTCCTCTGGTTTTTATTCCTGGCACAGAATACCTATATTATGTGATTGTCTGACTCAAAGTTGTAAGAGTCAATCCATCTTATTTCTCTAGTAAATAGAATGTCAATGTTCTTGCATTCCATTTCTTTTTTCACAACTTCTAGTTTTCCAACATTCAATTTGTACATTCCATGTTCCAACTCTTAAAGGATGTTTGAAGTTCTTTCTCCATTTTTATTGATTTCCAATCTGGTTCTACCTCTAATACTATAACTACCAGTTTCTCTCTATTGTTCATAGGGTTTTTAGAGGCCTACTATTTCTGAAGTAGATGACTAATCCTGCTTCCATGTCTGCCTAGGGTGTTACTATTTATTTCTATTAGTACAGTACTTGTCTGTCAGTCTTCTGTACTGGCGTAGCTTGTGTGATGCTCTAATGCTAGAATCTGTACCACAAGTATCTCAGGTACCAAAAGGGTTACCCACAGCTGAGAGGTGGCAACAGAGCTCCGCAAAGACTAAGCAGAAGGACTAGCTATACATTACTGAAACACTGGGTCTTTGAAAACCCTATGAACATGAAGAGAGTAAAACATCATTATAAAGGAGAAGGAGAAATGAAAAATAAAACAAAACAAAATGGTGTCAGACATGGCAAGAATTGTCACAGAGGAAGATACTTGAATGACCAAGAGACACATGAAAAAATGCTCCAGATCACTGGCAATAAGAGAGACGCAAATCAAAACTACAATGAGATACCATCTCATCCAGTAGCAGTGGCAAGAAAAGCAATATATTCAAACTTTGCAAACAAATCAGTATAAAATTTAAAACAAAACAAACAAAACAAAATAACAATAATAGTATAGCAAGTAATAAATGTTGAAGTGGATGTAGCGATTTGAGACAATTATACATTGTTGCTGGGATTGTAAAATGGTACAACCATCTGAAAGGCACTTTGGCACTTCCTAGAAATTCCATATGACCCAGCTATTACACTGCATAGAATATAACCTGAGAGAATGAGAACTGAGACACAAATGTAAACTTGTACACCAATGTTCATAGCATCATTGTTCACCATCACAAGAACATGGAAGCAGCCTAAATATCCAATCACAATCTAATGGACTGAGAAATTATGGTACATTCACATGATGGAATACTACGCAGCACACAGGAGCATTATGCTGAGTGAGCTAACTCAGTCCTATAAGGACAAATAGTGTATAAGACCATTATTGTAGAGTAAGTATGAGGATCCAAGGGGGTGAGGGTAGTAAAAAAGTTCGGATGTGCGGGTGGTGGGGAGGCGTTAATCAGAGGGTCTCACAATCTGATGGGGGGGTGTGCATGTGAAGGAAATGAGAAAGATTCAGTGTGAACAATAATGTATATAAACTTTGTAAATAAATATCAGGAAGTACCATATGAACAAGAACTAATTGTAATAAAGACTGAAGTTCAAGCTGCAATGAAGGCGTTATGAAAAAATAAAGGCACCATGAATCAATGGGATACCAAGTGACATGTTTCAATAACAGATGCAGCCCTGGATGTGCTGACCACTTTATGCCAGAAAATTTGTAGAAGAGCTGGCTGGCTGACTGGAAAAGATCCATATTTGTCCCCATTCCCAAGAAAGCCAATCCAGCAGACTGAGGAAGCAATTCAACAATATCATTAATATCATATGCAATAAAAATATTCCTGAATATCATTAAACAATCACTAAAACAGTACATTGACAGGGAACTTGTAGAAGTTCAAGCTAGGTTTAAAAAGGCAGCAGCACCAGGGATAGCATTGCTGATGTCAGATGGGTCCTGGCTTTAAGCAGTTAATAACAGAAGAATATCTATTTGTATTTTATTGACTATGCAAAGGCTTTGACTATGTGAATCATAACAAATTATGGATAACATTGATAAGAACAGGAATTTCAGAACACTTAGTTGTGCTCATATGAAATGTATACCTAGAACAAGAAGCTGGTGTCTGAATGAAGCAAGGAGCACCACATAGTTTAAAATAAAGAAGGATGTTTATTAGAGTTGTTTCCTTTCTCCATACCTATTCAATCTGTATGTTGAACAAATAATTCACCAAGCTGGATTCTATGATGAAGAATGTGGCATCAGGACTGGTGAAAGAGTCATCAACAATACACATTAGGCAGACAACACAACCTTGCTTTCTGAAAGTGGGAGGCTATAAAGTGCTTGCTGTAGAAGATCAAGGACAATAGTATGGATTACATATCAATATCAAGAAAACAAAGTTTCTGACCAATAGTCAACATTATCATAGATGGATAAAGGATTAAAGCTGTCAATTATTTCATCTTGCTTGGATCAACAATCAATACCCTTGGTACTATAAGCCAGGGAATTAAGAGACATATTGCATTGGGAAGGTCTGCTGTCAGAGACCTCTTCAAAATAAGGAAGAGCTATGATGTCAGTTTGAAGACTAAAGTGTACCTGATTAAGGCCACTCTGTTCTCAATAGTCTTCTATGCATCAGAGAACTGGACAATGAATAAGGATGGCAAAAGAAGAATTGATGTCTTTGAGTTGTGGTGAAGGAGAAGTGTTTGAATAGCCAGTGGACTGCCAGAAGAACAAACTGATATGTCTTGAAAACAGTGCAGCCAGAGTGCTCCTTGGAGGCAGGTAAAGAAGGCATGCTTTGTCTTTCATACTTTGGACATGTAGCTAGGCATAGCTATTCCCTGGAAAGCGACATCATGCTTGGAAATATCGAGGGTCAGTGAAGAAGAGGAAGACCTCAATGAGATGGATTAACACTGTGACTCCAGTAATGTGCTCTAGTATGCCAGAGATGATAAGGATGGCTCAGGATAGGAGAAAGTTCAGGTCAACTGTTTACTGGGTTGCTATGAAGTTGTACTTGACTTGACAGAAACTTAACAACACTGGTGTTTTTGACTGGATCCGTTATCTTCTAGATCTCCTACATCCTTCTATGAGCTCTGATAGAATTCCACAACTCAAAGACTGGGAACTCAACAACTGTGTCTGAGAACACACATGGAAAACATTTGGTTCAAGTTTTACCTCACACAGTCCTTTTTTCTTCTTTCATTCCTAAAGCCTATTATGACCAAACTCTTTTCTGCTTTGCATTTTCTGTTGTCATGTCTTTTCAGTAAAGCCAGACAAACTGAAATGAATAGAAAATTGTTTTGCAGTTATATGCTTTTTAAAAAAGAATATTATATAGATACATCTCAAGCAGACTTTTGAGATAAGGAATTCTGGTGACTTAATGGTAAGGAGTTAATCTGCTAACCCAAAGGCAAACTGTTCAAATCTAAGAAGAAGTTTCAGAGGAGAAAGATGCGCAATCTCCTCCCTTAAAAATTGTAATCTCTGACAACCTGCTGGAGGGTCTGCTATGAGTCAGTTCTAACTTAATGGCACAACATGAAGACAACTATGGTGGCAAGATTGACAAAGTGAGACTGATTCCTTCAGATTTTTGCAGTTATATGGAGTTGAGTATGGAGAGGAGATTGTTACTGTCAACAGCTTCATCTTTCTTGAATCTATAATTAACACCGTTGGTACCAACAGTCTGGAAATAAGGAGACACATTGCAATGAGAAAATCTTCAATTAGGGATCTCTACAAATTATTGAGGAGTATTACATCGATGTTGTACAGGGGCTTCAGGCCTTTTGTTCATAGGGTCGCTATGAGTCGTGCTCAACTTAAAGGCAATCAACAACAACAACAACAGTGATGTCAGTGCTGGACTACAGTGCATCTCATTCAGGCTATAGTCTTTCCAATTACTTGCTATGCATCCAAGAGACAGGACAATTAATAAAGATGACAGAAAAAGAATTGATGCCTTGAGTTATGCTGTTGAAGAGCACTGGACATCCTTTGGACGGCCATGAGAATAAACAGATACATTTTGGAGAGGGTACAGTCAGAGTGCTTTTTGAAGGGAAGAATGATGAGACTTCGCCTCACATACTTTGGGCATGTTGCTAGGAGGTGCTGTTCCTTGGAGATGGACATGATGTTGGGAAGGGTGGAGAAAAGACCCTCAACCAGATTGACACGGTGACTGCTGCAATGGGCTCTTGTGTGTCAGGAAGTATGAGAATGATGCAGGATAAAATAGGGTTTAGATCTTTTGTTTGTAGGGTCACTATAAGTCATGCTCAACTCGATGGCACCTAACAACAACATCTAGGTGGTAGCATTCCCTACAACTGGGACAGAATTTCTCAATACTCTTCACATGCTGAAAATGTTGGTGGGTGATATAGGTCCAATAGGTCACAAGAGTGTTGTTACAGATGACTATTACTTCCAAGTAGTAAAATCTATAAATAAAAGGTATAATAAAATTCAGTCAATAAAAGCATAAATTTTAAATGCTGGCTGCTTGAGTTTGAGTACTGGATGAAGATCCAACTATCCTCATTTCTAAGGAACATTCTGACTGTACTTCTAAGACAGACGTGTTTGTTCTTCTACACGTCCATGTTATATTCACTATTAATCACCAGCACCAAATTTTAAAAGCATCAATTCCTTGATCTTCATCAGTAAATGTAGATATCACTTCACTTTTGGCAAGCAAGGTTGTGTCTTCTGCATTTCAAAGGTTGTTACACATCCTCCACCAATACTGATGTCATGTTCTTTATATAGACCAGCTTCCTTCCCGATTATTTATTACACAAATACATATTTGAAGTAGGAGTGGCATCCACTTCCTCTGGAAACTCCACAAACTTTGATAAATGTCAATAGTTATAGAAAGGCTTCAGGCCTTTTGTTCATAGGGTCACTATGAGTCGTGCTTGATTTGACGGCAATCAACAACAACACACACACACACACATAAGCTACAACTCTGACACACATTTTTCCTGATTTTAATTGAAGCAGTACCCACTTGTTTCTTGATCTATGTACAGTCCCATATTAAAGGGATTGCTTCCCACAAATACTTTCAGTATGATTAGCAGGAAAATGCTTCTATAGCATAATGCAAATAAAGGTTGTAAAATTCACATAACCATAGCAGGCTACATGGTAAAATGAAAATCTAATTAGCAAACGGCAACACAGTATTCCTTGCTAAGTTTAACATTTGCATCCTTTGCTATTTCAGGAAGTCTGCAGGAGGTTTCTGCAGTAAGACATGCAATTTAACAGCTTGTACCTCCTATTAAGTCACTTTATATTAATATGGTAGCTTCTCTCTGAAATTTAAGTCGCAGGCAGCTTCCTAAATGACAAAAAAGGAAACTTTGTCTTTTGAGCAGCAAAATCCAGCAGTGCAGCTTACCTCAACCCTGATAAGGTTAGCACAGAACGAGAGAGTGCAGCCGAGGATGACAGGTGTAATTAAAATTATGTTCGGCTGCTGATCTGCCAGACAGATAATTTTCACAAGCACTAAATTGCATCAGTTTACTGAAAAAGTTACAATTGACTGCTCATTTCTAGTTAAATACAACATTGATTTAAACTTGGGATTCTGGAACTTTACTGAGATTAATGAAATTTCATCAAGTCTGTGGAATAAAATAAGCACCAACATTTGACCCATACCAATATGTAAAGTATAAATTCAGAGTACAGGAGAAAATGCCTTTCCATATTATATCCATCCCATAGTTGTTGTTGTTGGGTGCCATCTATCAGTTTCAATTCAGAGCAACTCTAGGAACTATGAAACACTGTTCAGTCCTGCTTCAGCCTTGTAACTGCTGCCACATTTGAGCCCATTGTTACAGCCACTGTGTCCATCTATCTTGAGGACAGATTCCTCTTGCTAACTTTCCTGCTCTACCAAACTCGATGTTCTTTTCTAGAAATTGGTCTCTCCTCATAACATGCCCAAGGTATGTCAGATGAAATATTGCCAATATTCACTTCTAAAAAGTTTTCTGGCTTACTCCTGCCGAGACCAATTTGTTTGCTTTTCTGTTAGTTCATGGTACATTAAGTATTCTTCACCAATGCCATAAATCAAAGGCGTCACTTTTTCTTCAGTTTTTTTATTCACTGTCCAGTTTCTCAATCATAAATTGTTAGTGTTGTTTAGTGCTGTTGAACTGACAACTCATAGCGACTCTATGAGGCAACTGAAAAATACTTCGGCTTGGGTCAGGCATGCCTTAGTCTTGAAAGTGGCATCTTGTCTTTTGAACACTAAATACAGATTTTTTCCAGTAGATTTACCCAATGAAACATGTTGTTTGATTTCTTGACTACTGTTTCCAAGGCTTTACTTGTGAGCAAATAAATTATTGGCAGCTTTAATATTTACCCCATTCATTTTGCTATTGCTTTTTGGCCCAACTGTGAGGATTTCTTGTATTCTTTATGTGAAGGTGTAACCCATATTGACAAAGGCTTTCATCTTTCATTATCATCAATGTTTCAAGTCCTCTTTGTATTCATCTGCAACATCTGCATCTCAGGTTGTTAATGAGTCTCCCAATATCAATCTTAATGTGTTCTTCTTCATATAGTCTAGCTTCTTAGATAATCTGGACAGCATATCGGGATGGGTGTCTCAGAGACAGTGCGACTGGCATAGGACAGAGCAGGCTTAGGGCTGTGTACATAGGGTCGCTATGAGTCGCAAGCGACTCGACGACACATAACACCACCACCACCATATAGATTGAGTAAGTATTGTGGAATTACACAATCCTGATCCACACTTTAATTTTGAAATCATGCAGTATCCTTTGGTTCTGTCAAAAAACTGCCTTTTTATCTATATACCGGTTCTGCAAGAGAGCAACTGGATCTTCTAAACTTCTCCTTCTCTGTAATATTATCCATAATTGTTATCTGCATACTCTAATGTCTTCTCATAGCCAATAAAACACAGGTAAACATCTTTGTGTATTCTTTTCATTCAGTTAACATACAAATGACATCAGCAACGATACCATGCTTCTGAGTTCAGCTGATTTTTGAGGCAGTCTCCTTCCACTGTACTATGTAAACTATGTACTATGGAAACCCCTTTAAAATAACCTTAAGTAAAATTTTATTCATATTTGATGGTATGACTGTTCTAAATTTCCACATTCTGTTGGATTACCTTTCTGTGAAATGAGCATTCATTACTTCCAGTCCATTAACAAGGTAGGCTGCCTTCCAAATTTATTGGCTTAGATGAGTAAGCGCCTCAAGCTCTACACTACTTGTTGAAATACCACAACTGGTACTTCTGTCAATTCCTACAGCCTTGTTTTTCATCAAGGCTTTCAGTAAAGCTTGGATTTTCCCCTATAATACCATCAGTTCCCTGTCAAATGCTACCTTCAGTAAGGTTCAGAAAGTTTGAACATGCCAACTCTTGGATCCGTGACTCTGTGTTTTTCCCACCTTTCCATGATGCTTCTCTGGTGCTGAAGAGCAGTATACGCTGTGCTACTAACCAAAAAGTCTATGGAAGAAAGAGAGCTAGCCTCTCTCACAAGATTTACAGCCTCAGAAATCTGATGGAGGATCCCTATCAGTCAAAATTGACTTAATGGCAGCTGAATTTTTGCATATCATCCAATATTTTGTCCATACAGTACTTCAATGTGGTAGCTCACTCCTTGACTTTTTTCTTCAGTTCTTTCAAGTTTAAGAAATGCTGAGGCTGTTCATCTCCCTTGTTCTCGGTACATTTCATTATAATATTGTCTTCCCTAACTGCACTTTTAATTATTCTTTTGACTTATTCTATTTTTTAAAATAAACTTTTATTTTAATTGTTAGTTTAATTAATGTTTACAGAGAATTTAGATTTTCATTCATTCACTGTTGCATATTTTACCCCCTCTCCCTCCCTTTCTCATCCCCAGTTAAACTTTTTTTAGAAAAATATTCATTCATTGTTGTACAATTACCTACCTTCCCTCCCTTCCCCCAGTCCTTTTGGCAATGATATACCTTTTATTCTAGGCTTTTATCATACACATGATGCCTAATCATATATTCCTTTTAAACAGTTCTTTCCTTCATCTGTTCTAATGCAATCATCATTATCTATCCACTCTTACCTTATTCTCTTTCCTACTCATGTCAGACCTGCTTTAAAACAGTGGTGCTATGTAGTATTTATCCTTTTGTGACTGAAATATTTCACTTAGCATGATGCACTCCAGAATCTCACATGATGTTTTATGAATTCATTGTTTTTCAGTGCTGTATAGTATTCCATTATATAAATATACCATAGTTTTTCTATTAGTTTGTTGATGGGCACTTGGATTGTTTTCATATCTTTGCTATTGTAAATAACATGACAATAAACATGAGTGTGCATATATAGGATGGCGGTTATGTTTTCTGTAAGATATATTCCCAGTAATGGGATTACTGGGTCAAATGTACTTCTATTTCCAACTTTTTAAGAAAGCGCCAAACTGCCTTCCGTAGTGGTTGCACCATTTTAGACTCCCACCAGCACTGAATACAGGTTCCAATCTCTCTACAACCTTGCCAGCATTTATTGTTTGCTGCTCTGTTGAATTTTACTACTGCTACATGGGTGAGATGACCTATTTTATTTGATCATTTAAAACATCCCATTTAGTTATTGTACATTCAAAAGTAAATTTAGTGTCTTTGAAGACATCTGCTTGGACTTTTCTTTCTAGTCTTTCTCATTACATTTTGTTGTCTTCATGTATGATATTCTTGAAGTTATTCCATAACTTTTCTGGCCTTTAGTCATTAAAGCTCAATATATCTAATCTAATCCTGAGATTGTCCTGAAATTCAAGATTGTACTTTTTTTTCCTTTTTATTTTGCTGTAATGTCTATAAAATACAGGCAAGCATCATTTTACTGTGCTTCACAAGTATTACATTATTTCTAAATTCTAGATTTGCAGCAACAAATTGAGCATTTCTATCTATATCATTTTCTAGTTGCCTGTGCTCACTCATGTCTCTGTTAAGGTTGTACTTTCACTCTGTTGTTGTTGTTATGTGCCATTGAGTCATCTGTGACTCACAGCAACCCAATGTACAATATCTCTGAAACCTGCCCTATGCCGAGCCACTCTCACTGCTTCTAACTTACCTAGCCCCATTACTCCACTTACTGTGTCAATCCATCTCACCCAGGGTATTCCTCTCCTGTCTTGTCCCTTCACATGTCCAAGCATGATGCTCTTCTCCAATGACTAGTCCCTCTTGGCCACGTACCCAAAGTATGGGAGGCACAAAATCCTTGCCTCCATGGAAAAATTTGGTTTTACTCTCCCCAAGACTGACCTATTTGTTGTTTAGGGTACTTATTTTCATTTTCTTCAGCTTCAACTTTAACTTACATAAAAGTGATTGGTGATCTGACCCCAGTCATCCCTGACCTTGTTCTGACTAATGATACTGAGTTTCTCCATTAACTTTCCACATACCCACTTTATTTCATTCCTGTGTAGTATGTATGAGAGAGAGCTCTGTTAGCCTAGTGGTAAAAAACTGTGCTGCACTCCTAAAGCACACAGTTCAAATCCACCAGTGGCTCTGCAGGACAAGGATGGACAATCTACTCTTGGGCAATTAACTTCCTCTGAAAACTTGATGAAGGGTCAGCTATGGATCAGTTCCAACTTGACAGTACACATAAACAATAGTATTTATGGAAAGGTCCATATGTACAGTCACTATATATGTTGTAAATTAGAAGTTGTCAAAAACAAAATTAAATTCTGGAAAATCAATATCCTAGGTTAGTGAACTGAAATGGACTGCTATATCAAAAAATGACAAACTAAAGAAAAATGCTATCACAGTCTGTCAAAAAAGAAACAACTAAACAAAAAAACTCCCAACATTTTAAATTCTACCTTGAAATACAACACTATCAAGTAATAGGATAATATCCATATGCATATAAGCAAGACCAGTTAATATATTGTTCAAATTTTCATTCTAACCACTAATGTCAACCACAGGAGCTGTATTGCCAACCCAAGGGCAGACAGTTGTTCTGCAAGAGAAAAACAGTGTTAGCCTAAAAGTTGGTTTTTTTTAGCCATTACAGCTAGCCCTCTCTGGTCTCCAGATACCTTGACTACAGACACATTGTCTTGAAAACCAGCATGGTCTTGCAAATCATCAACAGTTATGGGACTAGGATTAAAGAAAGAGTGGTTCCCACACTGGGCAGCAAGACTTGAGAGGGAAACGAGTAAGATATGATCCTGGTGATGGTGGTAGACAGAGTATAGCATTTCTGTGGAGAAGCTGTGGCAAAGTGTGACCTGAGGCTTCCTGCATTTGTACTAGTCACAGTTAAAGGTTTTTGCTGCTTTTGCCGTTGATGATGGATGAAAAAGTTGCTTGTTGAACTGACACCAGAGCCTGGACTAACTGAGGAGTTGTGCCTTGGTACTTGAGCTAAAACCTAGACTCGTTTGGGGTGGTATTCTTTGCCTATCCAACTCTTCAACTTCCTTCCTAATATAAACCACACTGTTCATACAATAACTGTGAGTCTGTGAGTTAGCAACAAATAAAGGAACCTCTTTGCCACTGCTGTGGCTCTAGAGACACCATTGGCCTGGGCTATGTGTGCTTTATCTGCTCTCTGCTCTGGGGTGGTGAGGGGCTATGCTATTCTCTCTCCCACTGGCCCTTTCAAGGCCTTAACCCCATGTCCTGTTTCCTGCTCTTTAGAAAGATGGACAATCTTTCCCCATGTACTTTACAGCCTCTGAAAACCCACTGGAGGGTCAGTTATGGGTAGGTTCTGACTCTATGGTATACAACAACAACACTATACTAATGTTGTTATTGTGTGCCATTGAGTTGTATTCAACCCCTACCTTACCATCTAGTGGATTTTCAGAGGCAGTTAATCACACAAGAGGAACTGCCCATCCTTCTCCCACACAGCAGCTGGTGGATTTGAACCACCTGCCTTTGGGATTGCAGCACCATTTCTTACCACTAGGCCACCAGAGCTCCTTACTATGTACTAACACCTCTGTCTCTATCACTCTGGTTGAATTAATTAAACATTTTATCAACAGATATTCCTCCTGCATCTATTACATCTCAAAAGCATCTATTATATCTCAAAAATATTTTATTGACACAATATTACATGATATATAGATTATATCTCAAAAACAAAAAGGATAAATAAGAGAAAAACCAATTTAGGAAAAGTCTTAAAAGGATGCCATCAGATACTGATTATAACATTTTGGAGATAAAGAAACTAAAATTTAGAAAATTCATAGCTACCAATAAAACTGAGACTTGTAATCCCAAAACTGCTTCTATTCTACCATGAGATGTCCTTCAAGTTGAAGGAGGACAAGAAAGCTGGTTAAAGCAGCTAGGGAGGTGATACCATCACTCAGGAATACAAGGCCAAGGAAAACAGGGCTCATGAAGTAACTCATATAAATACAGGAGGAAGTTGGTTTAGAAAAATTAGTTGAACTATTTTTAAGTAGAAGGAAGACATGCAGAGAAATATGTCTTTAATAAGAGAGCTGCTGTATATCTGAGGTCATACAGTCCTCCATGAGGGACACAGGATGGAGCAGGAATGATTTAGTAAAAGGACCAGAAAAAAAAAACCCAAACACCCCAAACATAACAACGCACATCCATGGTTAAGGTAGGACTCAGGACAGGAACTACATCCAACTACACCAAGAAAGGTAAAACAAGGTTACATTATAATACAGAACTAGGAAACTATACTTACAAATACCCCCAGGTATTAGGAACAGATGAATCTATAGCTACCTCCTTATGGCCGATCTGCAAATGTGGATCTAGTAGCCCTCTTGAAAATGGAAAGAAAAGATGGAATGCAGCCTGAAAGTTTACCAAACCATTCATGTTAAGTTTCCTGTCTAAACCAGCTACAGCATAGATTTCCTAGTACCTAACAGAGAACCTGGTAAAGACATGCATCAAAAATAGCTACTGAATGAATGAATGACTTCTTCAGCCTAATGTTAAGCTTACTTATTCTTTACCCATCTCCTCATTATTTTTTTTTGTGGTAAATAATATATTTATTAATGCATACTTGATGTGGGAGGGATATATGCACACACATTAATATATAAAAATATATACACACATATGTAAATTAATACCTAAAACTATATATAAACACACATGTAAATTAATATAGAAAACTCTATATACACACATACGTAAATTAATATATAAAACTATATATTTTGGGTACGTGGCCAGAAGGGACCAGTCCTTGGAGAAGGTCATCATGCTTGAGAGGATGGAGGGACAGCACAGGAGAAGAAGACCCCGGATGAGATAGGGATGAGATAGATTGGCATGATAACTGGGGAAATGGGATTAGGTGTATCAGAGTCAGTGAGACTGGCCCAGGATAGGAAAGGGTGCAGTGCTGTTGTACATAGAGTCGCTATGAGTCACAGGTGACTTGACGACACATAACAACAACAACATGTTTTACAGTAGCACTCTGTATGGAAAATCTGAACGTCCAAATTCAGTTTTGATGGCTCTTTGGATACTGAAGTCCAATTTATTTGGTACCCGTGTTGGGTCTCTGATGTCTGATCCATTTGGTGTTCAGACATTTTTTTCTGGCAGGATTTTTCCTCTGGATTCAGGGAAGAGATGGGGGTCACAGAAACTACTGTTGATAACTGCCTTAGAATTGTCCCAATTTATGGTGACCTCATGTACAACTCAAGAAATGCTGCTTAGTACTGTGGGCCCCCATGATCAGTTTACCGATTCATGACAATTAGAGTTTTCCTTCGTTGACTTTTGGAAGTAAACATCTAGATCTTTTCTCCTAGTCTGTATAGTTCTACTAAGAGTTGTTCAGCATCATGGAAACATGCAAGACTCCATAGACAAATGGGCAGTGATTTTACATGTGGAACATTAACTGGAAATCAAACCCAGGGCTCCAAGATGGTGTGGGTAGATGCAATTGAGTTGAGTATGAACCATTGTGACCTTATGAACAACAGTTCTGAACTCTGTTCTACTCTGTGCCATTCTCACACTTTCTGACACATTAGAGCCCACTGTGACAGTCACCATGTCAATCCACCTGGTTGAGGGGCTTCTTCTCTTTCATCAACCCTCTGTCCTTCCAAGCATCATGTCCTTCTTCATGGAATAGCCTCTTAGCAAAAAGTATGTGAGACAAAGCCTCATCCTTTTGCCTCCAGAG
>NW_006400009.1:2113684-2115728 GCF_000299155.1 Elephantulus edwardii
CCCCGTCCCCACCTCTTGGTGATAGTGTCCAACCCCTGCGCTCCTTGTCCCCTATCTCCTCATTATTATATTTCCTGAAGAATTCCAATATCTGAAAGAAGCTTAGGTCAAGATACCTGTAGAAAAAGGTCATATACTGGCTAGCCTGATGGAGGCAAAAATTTCTAATGTGATGTTTATGGTTCTAAGACTTCTATTTCAGAGGAAAACTCCTCAATCTTTAGTTCTGTTTTAGAACTTGAATATTTTATTAGTGAGTGGGTGTATGCATGTGCTAGGAAATGCAAAGATGAGTCACAGATATAGGACTTTTGGAGAAAAACAGGCAGACAGCTTCCAATTAATAAAAATAATGTAGTCATTAGAAGCTAGAAGGCTTGTGTTAAATTCAATGCTTACTGCAATTCAAGAAATCCAGAGGAAGACTTTTAAAAAAATTTTAATTGATATTTTAACAGAAGTTGACAGAAAACTTGGATTTCTATTCATTGATTGTTGCACATTTTCCTTCCTAACCTCTCCCACCAGTTCGCTTTTCTCTTTTAAAAAATTCTTTCATTGTTGCACAATTTCCTGCCTCTCCCTTCTCACCCTCTAGTTCACCTTGCTATGCACCACCCATTCTGGACTATTGTCATACAAATAATACTCAATCATCTATTTCTTTTAGACAGTTCTTTCCCTTATATGTTTCAATGCAGTGTTTGTTATTTATCCCCTCTTTTCTTAGTTTTCCCCAACCCCCATGTCAGTCCTGTTTTACAACAGTGGCATTATGCCATATTTGTCCTTTTGTGACTGAGATATTTCACTCAGCATAATGTCCTCCAGGATCACCCATTTTGTATAGTATTTCATGAGTTATTTGTTTTACAGTGCTGTGTAGTATTCCATTGTGTGAATATACCACAGCTTCTCTATCCAATTTTATAAAATTTGTATACATTATGTTTCACACTCTCCTTCATTCACATTGTGTTTCATACACTCATTCCCATACATTGTTGTTTATTGTTAAATGCCATGAGTTGTAGGTGACTCATAGCGACCCTATGAACAAAAGACCTGGACATTTGTATAACTTTCATCCTTTCTCCAGGTTCATAGGGTTTCCGGAGGCAAGCTATTTCAGAAGTGGATGCCACACCTGCTTCCAAGCTTGTTTGAATCGGGGAGCACCACCAAACACTGTCCACCATGGGTAACCATTCTTGTATTTGACACATCAGTGTCACAGTGTTTAACTTCACAGCGATCACAAGTTACCTCTGTACAGCAAGTGGACAGACCAGGGCTATACGACCTAGAAGAATGTTTCACCAAAAACAATTAAAAACAGGACTGAGGGCTGTGGATTAAAGTCACTCACCTTATGTTTTAGAAAATTAATCCCAAATTATGCCCACCATTACCCTGTCTTTTTAGGACCTTGCTGGATATTTCTCATTTCCTTTACCCCCACCTCCACCCAGCAAATTGTGTGACTCTGTGATTTCCCCCCTTGCCCATTCTCACCCATTTGCTCCCACATATTCTTCCCTAGGATCCCCATACACATTTTACTAGTCCTTCTATTTTTACAATAATGGTATACAGTATTCATCCTTAAGTGACTGAGTTAATTTACTCAACATAATACTTTCCAGTCCCTCTCAAGTTATGTAATTTTTTTAAAACATTGCTCCTGAGTGTAGTATTCCATCACGTGAATGTACCATAATTTCTCAATCCATTTAATTGTGGTTGGACATTTGGGCTCTTTCCATATTCCTATGATTCTGAATAACACTACTATGAACATGGGTACATAATTTTCTGTTTCTGTCTCTATATAACTCAAGTTCTAATTTCCTTGGGATATATTCCTATCACTGGAATAGCTGGGTCATATGGAATATCTACATTCAACTTTTTTGAGGAAACACCAAAATGCCTTCCAGAGTGGTTGTACCATTTTACAATTCCACCAATAGTGTATGAGAATTGTCTGATAGGATATTCTATGATAAAATGGTTTTACATTTTTAATATCTAATAGAGTAAT
>NW_006400009.1:2117093-2127441 GCF_000299155.1 Elephantulus edwardii
AGTAGGTCAGATAAAGCTTCAGAATCCTTGACTCCAAGGAGCAGCCTGGTTTAATGCTCTCTGGGATGAACCTGTTCATTTTCTTAGCAGCCCATGGCATATTAAACATTCTTCTCCAACACTGTAGCTCAAAGGCATCAATTCTCCTTCTATCATCCTGAGTCATTATTCAGCTCTCTGATGCATAGCAACTTACTGAAAATACCATGGCCTGTATCAGGTGCACCGTAGTCTCCTGAGTGACACTGTTGCTCTTCAGTATTTAGGATTCTTATACATACCTAGTACTTATACCTACCTAGTAGCTCCTATATGGCATGGGACAATTGTAGATTACTGAATAGTTTGGTAAAAAGATATTTTAAAAGGCTGAATCTGTAAAAGCATGGGGTACTCTGTCCAGCAGCCACTACTGCAGCCAGATTAGAACATTAGCAGCCCATCTGGCTGTGGTTTTCCTTCCTTTTCGAAATACTGATTATCAACTTTGTGGCCCCCATTATTCCCTACCACATGATCAATCAGGGAGTAAATCTCAGTGGAGCTCTGTGGCTGCCTTGCTCATAGCTAGTTGTGTAAAGAACTAGTGAGGAAAATAGGGTAGACCACTTGGTGAAAAATGGGGACAAGTGGATGTCTATGAAATTCTGTAGTTAGAATTGATTTAGCATCCCACAACTCCTATATCCTTCAACTTTCAAATCTCAAACAACTTCCATTTATTCTCCGGAATTTTATGGCTCATGGCGTTGCTTTGGGGTATGTGTGTGTGTGCGCGCGCGTGCACACACGCGAGTGTGTGTGTCACACTTTGTTGTTTTTGCCTTGAGGTAGCTATGCAATCTTTGTTCTTCTCTTAAATCAAGGTGAGTGACCCTGACACATCCCAAAGTCCAATTGTCAGAAGAGACTTACTCACCTTGGAATTCGTTTCAAATCCCTTCTACAGGACATAAGCTACTGTGACACAAACAGAGAGAGAACAGCTGATGAGTGATACAGCACATGGATATAAGTGCTCCAGCCTTCAGAGACAGTAGAAAAATAATCTTGACCAGACCCTCACTGGTAAAAATAATTCTGTCCCAGAGGAGTATCAATTTATACTTGCTGACTTTAAATTACAAAAAAGAAGATCTGGAAGCAAGATGTATTGACACACATCCATCCAGCATGGTGACATTGGGTAAATAGCTACAACTGTGTTCCTAAGCATGTTAGTGGTCCCTTTGTGTATCAGGATTACTTGTAGGTTGCTCCATGTTCCCCAAGGACACTAAGACACAATGTGCATGTTGGTGAGGATGCTACTTTTCCATCAGCATCCTGGGGTTATGGTTCATACCCTATAATAATTTATTAAGGTAGAATAGCTGTAGATTACTCATGGAGTAGAGGGAAAAGTGAAGACTTTCTGGAAATGAGATTAACATCAGAGAGTGATTCTATCTGAGTGACAGAATCAATGCTCAAATGGACACAGGCAAAATCTTTTATGGAAACCACTCCAGAATGAGACCAAGACTTAGTGGTAACTATTAACCAGCTTAAAAATATTGACAGACTGGACAGGCAATGTGTCAATCAGAAAAGGAAGTGGCCGCTGTAGAAGCAAGAAGTAAATGAAAGCTTGAGCGGCAAGTACAGGAAGTGCCCATCAAAGCACTCCTGAAGGCCGTAGAAACTCAGTCTACAAATGGCCACCAAATCAAGATTACTCGTAGAAAAAATAATGGCCCATCAAATTATCTTAGCTGTGAGCAAAGGAGCAGAGACCTTCTTAAGCTCAATTAAGGCCTCTTTGCCCAATTCTCTGACCGCCTAACAATGATTAATCTTATTTTGGTGCTCACAGAGCATGTCTGCAGAGACAGAAGAGCTAATGTACAGTTTGTTATTGCTATTGTTTGGTTACACTGAGCCAGTTCTGACTCCTAATGACAACAGAAAGAATAACTGCTCAGTCCTGCATATAGCCTCATATAATCACTGCTCTATCAACTCATCTCACTGAAGGCTTTCCTCCTTCTCGCTGACCTTCAACTTTACCAAGCATGATGTCCTTTCACAGAGATTGGCTCCTTATAATAATTTGCCTAAAATATGTAAGATGAAGGTTAACCAAGCATTATGGCTGCCCTTCTTCAAAGACATTTATGCTTATTAGGCATACATATCAATGATATACTCAATATTTTTCACCAAAATCACAGTTCAAAGACATTAAATCTTCTTTGGTCCTCCTTATTTATTGTCCAAGTTTTACCAGCATATGTGAAACACAACTTTCATGTGAGGCAACTGAAAATACCATTGCTTGAGTTAGTGTACCATAGTCACAAAAGTTACATCATTGCTCTTTAACACCTGAATGGGGCCTTTTGCAGTAGATTTATCCACTGTCATTTTAATTCCCAACTATTGCTTCCATTGGTGTTTATCTTGTTCCCAGTAAAAGGAAATCCTTGAAATATGAATCTTTTCTTCATTCGTTATCATGCTGCTTACTGGTCCAGTCATGAGAATTTTTGTTTTCTTTAAGATATAATCCATACTTCTATATAAGCATTGATGCTTTTAAACTATAATTTTGGTGAGGAATATTAAAAATGCTAGGGACTGCCAGAAAAAAAAATAACTTTTTTTATATGAAATATAATCAACATATCCCTTAGAAGAGAGCATGACAAGAGTTCATCGTGTGTACTTGAGACACATTAAAGGGTGGGTAGTATCTGGAGAAGGCCTTTATGCTTGGTAAAATAAGGGCCACCCAAAACAGAGAAATATCACCAATCAGATAGATGGATACCATGACTGCAATAAGAAGCTCAAAATGGCAACAATTATGAGGATGGTGCCGATCTAGGTGGTGTTTTATTCTGCTGTACGCAATGTCTCTGTGAGCTGAGTACTGACTTGATAGCGTCTGACTATCACCACCTCATCTGGTTTGTACAACAGTCTTCTAAGAGCTCAGTTAATGTGACCCCCTCCTTGAAGAATCAAGCCATTCTCAATGTGAAAAGAGAATCTAGTTTGAGACCTACAAAGCTAATGTCCAAACAAATTCAGACTGGCAAATGTGTTAAAGTAAAAGTCATTCTGCCTATCTTTTCACAAGGTAGGATTCTTCAAGAAAAAAATCTACATTAAAGCAATCAAACACCAATTGCCATAGGTTCTAGCCAAAAGCATGTTGGTCTCCAAATGCTTGCCTGAAGAGCTTTGCTCCATGGGATTCATAATGGCTGTGATCTTTCAAGGAGTGGTTCAGTAGGTTTCCTCTCAGACATCTCGGGGTAGATGTAAGTCACCAATCATTTAGTTAATAGTCAAGTGCTTAATAATGTGATCTAGCCACCCACTCCTAAACCTGTATTTCTTTACTCTTTATAATAACACCCCAAAACCCACCACTGTTGTGTTGGTTCCAACTCAAAGCGACCCTTTCTTGAGTTTTCAAGGCTGTAAATCTTTATAAAAGGCGTGTCTTAATAACTATAGTTGCTGTTGTATGCTATTGATGTGGAATTGACCCATAGCAGATCCTCCACTGGGTTTTTAGCAGCTGTAAAGTACCTGGGAAGAGACTGCCCATCTCTTCCCCACAGAGCAGCTGCTGGATTTGAAACACATGCCTTCGGGTTGGCAGCACAGCTCCTTACCTCTCGGCCAGAAGAGCTCCAAATAACTAGCTGCTGCTGTCGTTTTGTGCTTTCGTGTCAGAATTGACTCGAAGCAGATCGTTCAGTAGGTTTCAGAGACAGGAAATTACGCAGGAGGAGAATGCCCATCTTTTTCCCATGGAGCAGCTGGTGAATTCCAACTGCATACATTTGGTCTGGCAGAGCAGCTGCATATCATTAGGCCACTAGAGCTCCCTATAGCTATAATGTAGTATCCCTGCTTTAAACCACCATGTTGATTCTTATAAAAGGACATTTATTTCTCAATTTTAAATATTGTTGTTGTGTACCATCAAGTCAGAACTGACCCATAGCTGATGCTCTGGCAGGTTGTCAGAGGCAGTTAATTGCATTCTGCGAGTGTGACTTCCCTGGGTAGCAGCTGGTGGATTCAAACTGGTGCCTTTGGGATTACAGCACAGCTTCTTGCCACTAGGCCACCAGAGATCCTTTTTAAATATTAAGGAATCCAAATAAAATAAGTAACTTGCCCATGATTTTCGAACCTGACATTAGGCCCTGGCACACCCTGCCTCTAAAGACTTTGTACATCTAATTGCAATAAAGTTTTCAAACTTAGTTTGGCAGCGAGGGGAGAGATCATTCTCTGCAGCAAGGCAGAAGACACATTTATTGACTTCTCTTGAAAAGGTCCTAGAGAAGGTTTTGTACAAACTGAATTTAGTCTTGAAATTTGCTTTTGAAAGGAAGCATGCAAAAAGAGAAAGGGCATGCATTCTCATGAACCATAAAATTTATCTTCCGTCATGTAAAATACACTCTTATAAAGATGGATTTGTATTCTGAAGGTTCACAGTATCCTTTCCTTAAGGACTTAGCACAGTATATTGTGACTCACCTATCTTAGACTATGATGTTTTTAGAAACTCAGTAACTTTATTAGGTGGGTAAATGAATGAATCGGTGAAATAGTCCTCAGAGACTTTCCTTGTCCTTAAGTAAGTACACAGGTATCAGGGAGGCCAAACAGGCACAGAAAAGCGACCAGGAAATATGTCACTACATCTATGATTATAACTTCACCCATGATCATGCCCATGACCCCATGACTTATGACTGAGTATCTCCTCAGTGGGCCCTACAGAGAGGAAGACCACCTAGTGCTCAGAAGATCAATATTTATGTATCAGGCAAACACACTTCACAGACAATATGAAACACAGTCCCTGAAGCACTAACTGATGGCCTTGCCCGTAGACAGCCTAGTCCCACTGCTAACCCAGAGGCAGTACCACTCGGGGGGTTAGAATGTATCCATCAGTGACTTTAAGGAAGAAAGAGGGAGAAAAATCTCTTCCTATGGGATTTACAGTTTCTGAAAAGCGACTGCAGAGTCAGTTATATGTCACTTCTGACTCAAAATCAATTAGTTTAAATGTTGAGTTTTGAAGTTCAAATGTTGTAGTTGCAGTTGGGGGCTATGAAATTAGTTTTCAATCATAGCAATTGTGTGTCTCACAGAATAAAACATTGCCTAGCCCTGCATCATCCTCACAATCACTGCCATGTTTGAGCCCACAGTTGCAGGCACTGAATCCATCTATCTCATTGCTGGTCTTCCCCTTTTTGCTGAATGTCCATTTGCCAAGCATAATAACGTCTATCATGCATTGAACTATATTCTCTAAACACACATATGTGCAGTTACATATTAGTGGAAGCCAGAGACTAAGGGGCACCTGATCCTGGTATGCTCTTCTCAGTTTCTCACTAAGCATATGAGAGCTGAACACTGACTAAGGATGACAGTGGAAGAATCAATATCTTGAGCTAGAATGCTGAAAAAAGAGTACTGAACATACCACGGACTGCCAAGAGAATAAAGAGGTCTGTTCCTGAGGGGGTGAAACCACACTGCTCATTGGAGACAAGGATTTGGACATATAACATCTGACATATATGGGACAGGAGAGACCGACCAGTTAGAAGGGCAGAGGGTCAATGCAGGAAAAGAAAGACCCTGGATGAGATGGATTGACAGTGACTGTGGCAATGGGAGCAGATGTGTCAGAGATGGTGAGATTGGCTCACTGTAGGGCACAGTTCAGAGTTACTTTTATAGGGTCACTATGAGTCATAGTTGACTCAATGTCACAAAACAACACCACAACAAGCAGTTATCTCCCACAATGTGTCCTGTTAGGATTTCTTACTTTTCTACCCATTGCCTTAGACTGACCACATGGCCATCTGGGAACTAGTAAGTAAAATGCATCTTTGAGGCTCCACTTTCCACCTTTAGCTCCTCGGGGGGTGTGGTCCAGCAGCTGCCTCAACTGCCAACTCATGGTTTGCCATTGATCAGCATCTTCTACATCATCAATGGCTATGAGGCCAACGTAGGAGAGAAAGCTAACCAGACTGTGGGGAGACTGTGGAGCCCCAGAGATGGAAGCAGAGGTAAAGCTTTTGCTTGCTGTACAACTGAAAAAAAAAAGTTGATTTGAGACTTCTGTGAGACAAACTTGCTGGACGCCTGAGGAAACCAGAAGCTTCTGCATTTATGTTGCTGGACTGAACCTGGACTTGCACTTGTTGACTGACAAGCTGTCAGAACTATCTGAGGAACTGTTTCTTGCTATTAATTTGACCTGGGACTGCTTTTACTAAATCTGGAATTTGACTATGTGATATCCCATGCCTCCCCCACCTCCCAATCTACTTCTCTAATAAAGTTCACAACTGTATGTAGAACAAGATAGTCTATAAGTCTGTTGGTCATCCTCAATGAATACTGGATACAGTGATCAGTAGAAGTGGGTGTGGGGAGGAGGGTGGGGCATGTGTGACCTTTTAAGTATCAGTTTTATACTGTGGAAAATGTTGATGCGGACGGTTCCCCTTTGTGGAGTTAGCAGAGGTCAGACTCAGCCATCTGCACATTGCCCTTTCTTCTCGTAAATAGTTGTAGGAGGATTGAGGACTAAGGAGGGAATGCTATACAACCCAATTTTAAATAAGGAGAGTCTACTTAGGGTGTGGCTTGTAATACCTTTTATTTCCCTAGAGGTAAAAGGAGAAAAACAGAGGAAAATGAGTTGATAGGGAGTGATCTCACGACACCCAAGAAAGAACTGCCAGGAGTGGTGGGCATACTTGTGATTTAGGCCTCTGCATGGGGAAGCTTCTTTATTCAGGGAAGGTCAGGGCCCAAGGAGGTCTCCAAAGACATGGCCTACAGATGCTGAAGGAAAGAAGGACCTTCCTCTAGAGCCAATACAGGGAGAGCTTTCCCTTAGAGTTGTCATGCTGAATTTGGACTTCCAGACTTCTAAACTGTAAGAAAATAGGCTTATTTGTTAAAGCCAGCCAACCTTGATATCTGTTAGAGAAATACTAGATAACCATCCATATTCAGAGAGCAGTCTCTCCTGGTAACATGACCGAAATAAGAAAGACAAAGTCTTGTTATTCTAGTTTCTAAGGAACATTCTGGCTGTAACTCTTCCCAGACAGATTTATCCATTCTTCTATTAGTGCATAGTGAAATCAATATTTGCTAACATCATAATTTAAATGTGTCAATTCTTCAGTCATCCTCATTCATTGTTCAGCTTTAACAAACAAAAACAAAGCAAAACCTACTGCTGTGGAGTCAATTTTAAATCAAGGTGATCCTCCTTCAAGTTTCCAAAGCTGTAAATCTTTATTGAATCTTCCTCAAAGTCTATCAAGTTTCCAAAGTTGTAAATCTTTGCAGAAGGACAATGCCAATCTTTCTCCCATGGAGCAGCTGTTATTGTTACGTGCTGTCCAGTTGGAATAGACTCATAGCTGACCCTCCAGTAGTTAAATGCACAGGAGGAGACTGCTTATCCTTCTCCAGTGGAGCAGGGAGAGGATTCAGACCAGGATTTTCAGTTCTTTAAGCTTGAGGAATGCTGAAGGAGTGCTTCCCTTTTTATTATATGACTCCATCTCTTTGCACACCCCTCCATTAACCCATCAAAAGACAACATGCTGGGAAAATCTGCTGTCAAGTCAAGGACCTCCTAAAAGTTCTAAGGGTCAATGATGTCAGTTTAAAGACCAAGGTGCACTTGATCCAATCCATGGTCTTTTCAATTAATTGTATGCATCTGAAAGTTGGACAATGAATAAGGATCACAGAAAAAGAATTGATGCCTTTTGAGCTGTGGTGTTAGAGAAGAGGACTGAGTATTCCACAGACTGCCAACAAGATTAAACAAATATGTCCTGGAGGATGTGCAATCAAGGTGCTCTTTTAAAATGAAGATGGTGGAACTGCCTCTCACACTCTTTGGTTATGCTGCTCCAAGGGGCCAGTCATTGACAAGGACATCATTTTTAGTAAAGTGGAGGGTAAACAAAAGAAAGGAAGACCTCTAACTATATGAATGGACGAAGTTACTGTAATAATGTAATAATGGGCTCAGGCATATCAGAGGTGATGAGGATGGCACAGGACAGAGTAGGGTACAGATCTGTTCATATGGTTGCTATGGGTCATAGCCAACTCTATGGCATGTAAAAACAACATACTGCATGACTAGCTCTTGTTGCCTAGAAATGTGCTTTTTTGGACCCTTGAGAAAGGTTTGCGATTGTCAGTCAACAAGAAAGTTATAAGCAAGAGGTCCTAATCCTCCTTCACTTAGTAAAGGAGTTGAATTAGTTGAGGATGCATGAATGAATGCAGCATACATGAATGCAGCAAAGTATTTCCTATATATAATGGGCTTTAAAACTCTCTGCATGATGGCTAATTTTATGTGTCAACACAGCTAAGCTATCATTCTAAGTGGTTTGACCAAACACTAGGCTAGCTTCTGTAGACTACAGTTCTTGAGAGTAAAAGCTAAAGTCCAGTAGACATATAACATAGATTGGGTAGAAGATAGATGAATTATCAAAGCGATGACATAATATCCTGTACCTCCTGGTGATAACAGTCATTAGAACTTGTCACTACTAGCATTCAGCTACTGCATTATGATTCATTTAGCAATTATTCAGCAAGCGATCATTTCTTTTTAAGTAAATGGCTAGTTTAAAGATAAAATTCACGATGACTCAAAAGTGCTTAATGAACCGTTGTAAATATGAATTAACAATTCAATTTAGGAGCAGAGATGTTCAACAAGGCCTCTAAAAGACAAGGGATGCCAAGAGACCATTTAAAAAATTTTAATTTAAAATAAAAATTAGAAAAGAACAACTAGAATTAAAAAAAACAACCCTCACTACTGGACCAATTGGTAGCATCAGGATGGATGGTGAAGAGATTGAGATAGTTCACAGCTTCAGTTTGCTCGGCTCCACAGTCAACACTCTTGGCACCAGCAGTCAGGAAATCAAAAAACGTATTACGATGGGAAAGTCTGTGGTTAGGGACCTCTCTAAGGTATTCAAGAGCAACAGTGTCTCTCTGGAGACTAAGGTGCGCCTGATACAGGGCATGCATGGTCTTTGCAATCACTTGTGATGCATCAGAGAGTTGGACAATGACTAGGGAGGACAGAAGGAGAATTGATGCCTTTGAGCTGTGGTGCTGGAGAAGAGTATTGAATGTACCATGGACGGCCAAGAAAACAAACAGATTCATCCTGGAGAGGATTAAACCAAGCAACTCCTTGGAGGCAAGGATTCTGGGGCTTCGTCTGACATACTTTGGGCATGTTGCAAGGAGGGACGGGTCCTTGGAGAGGGACATCATGCTTGGGAGGGTGGAGGGATGGCGCAGGAGGGGAAGACCCTCTATGAGATGGATTGATTCCGTGACTGGGGTAATCGGGATGGGTGTGTCAGACGCAGTGCGATTGGCACAGGATAGAGCAGGGTTTAGGGCTGTTGTACCTAGGGTCACTCTGAGTTGCAAATGACTTGATGGCACATAACAACAACAACAACAGTATTAAAGAGATGCAAAATTAAAATAAGAGTTGTTGATTTTTTGAGGGTTTCGCAAATAGGCAACTTTTAAAAATCCCGTCATTTAAAATAACAGTCAAAATTGGAAAGCATTAGCAAATTACTAATGTGTGTGAATCTGAATGAATTGTTGTTTTGTGTCATCTAGGGACCTCTAGTGGCCTACTGGCAAGAAGCTGCACTGCAATCCCGAAGGCATGCACTTGGAGACCACCAGTTGCTCTGTGGGAGAAGGATAGGCAGTCTCCTCCCCTGTGATTAACTGCCTCTGAAAACCCTCTGGAGCCTCAGCTATGGGTTGGTTCCGACTCCATAGTTTGCTACACCATAAGTTGGAACTGACTTATCACTGACCTTCCAGCAGGGTATCAGAGGTTTTAAATTGTACAAAAGAAGACTACTTATCCTTCTCCTGTTGAGCAGCAGGTGGATGTGAACCTCCTGCCTTTGGGTTGACAAGGCAGCTTTTTGTCCTCTAGACCACTACAGTTACTTATCAAAAAGCGGGCACAATAGGTTTTGGCAGATAAACTGACAGTATGCATCAAAGATCTACAATCATTTATGTTTTTTATAAAGTAGTTTCCAAGTTATTCATTTATTCTATCAAATATATATATGAAAACCAGCATGATGACGTTTATTAAGAAATTGATTGTTATTGTTGCTGTTATTAAGTGCCGTCGAGTCGCAGGTGACTCACAGCGACCCTATGAAGGAGAGTCCTCGACGCTTGGGTGCCTTTC
>NW_006400009.1:2127776-2135613 GCF_000299155.1 Elephantulus edwardii
CCAGAAATTTCACTGACATAAAATGTTCCTCTCATATACATTATCCCAATATTCATTGTTGTTGTTGTTGCTGTTAAGTGCCGTCGAGTTGCAGGCGACTCATAGCGACCCTATGAAGGAGAGTCCTCGATGCTTGGGTGCCTTTCATCCTCTCTCCAGGTTCATAGGGTTTCCGGAGGCAAGCTATTACGGAAATGGATGCCACTCCTCCTTCCAAAAACATACATTATAGAAGAAAAATCAACTTCTCAAAAATGTTTAAAGCTCTTAAGGATGTTTATAATACATGTTTAAGTAGCAAAATGCAGGTCTCAATGCAGTACCTAGAGAATTATTCCAATTTTGCTGAAATCCATATGCTTCTATATTATTTTTATGTTGTTTTCCCTATTTCTCAAATGTTCAATAACTAACATATATAATTTTATAAATACTGTAAGTCTCATGAGTGAACTCTGATGGCATTAGGAAGATGTGCTGGCAATCCAAAGAGCTCTATAGGATTCTGCCTGTTTGGCAGTTTGAATCTATCTCTGCTTCGAGAGACATAGATGGGCAATCTCCTTTTTGCCTCTGGAACCCTACTGGTGGGTCAACTATGAGTTAGTTCTATTATCATTCTCCAACTCTTGTTTTATTCCCCCCAATTGCCCTGATATGGAGACAGACGGAATGATATACCCATTATCTACACTTACTAAATGCCAGGTCTCACATTAGGTTCCCTGACTTTGAAAACAAAATTCTTCTCATTATTACACTAAAGCTGGATATGCCCTTAACTAGTTTCAATTTCCAAAATCCATCAGATCATATGCAAAAATGAGCTCTGCTCCCTTAATAGAAGTTTAGAAGAAAGAAAAAGGCAAATGTAATTATGCCATATCTCTAGATGAAAGTACTCCCCAATGGGAAAACCTAGCAGCTACCATATGTCTTTAATTCTAATTCTCCTCAAATCATTTTTTAAAATTATAATATGTACAGTAATGTAGAGTTTTGTTTTGTAAGTGTTTTCTCCAGAATCACGAAAGCACATTCTTCCTTGTAAATTATACATGGCATAATTACAAGATAGGCTGTGTTTGGGTCTCATTTCAAAGTGATTCCATTTTAAAGCATTCCCTTTAATAAACACAAAACAATTATAGCCTCTGCTGAAGAACTATCAGGATTTAACGTACGATATTTTTAAAGGGTAGGAGTCTCTTATGGTACAAACTGTTAACATGCTGGGCTGTCAAATGAAAGTTGGAGGTCAAATTCACCCAGAGGCGCTGAAGATGAAAGACTTGGTGGTTCACGCCTGAGAAATCAGCCACTGGAAACCCCATGGATTACAAACTATTTTGGCACTTATGGGTTTATGATCCCTTTGAGTCGTGATGTTGAAGAAAACTAAAACTCACATGAATTATTAAAAGGGGGGGGGAATCTGCCTTGGAGGAAGTACAAACAGGGTCCTCCTAAGAGGTGAAGATGAAATTTCTTCTCACAAACTCTGGGCATGGCAGAGACCATGATGACGGCTCCTAACAACAAAATGCCTTTGATATTTTGGTTTTGTTTTTTTAGAAAAGTAGGCACTTCTGGTAAATTTAACTTCTTTATGTGGGTCTTTTGCCTCAAGAAAAAAAATCAGAGTAAAGATTTATGTACTCTTTTGCCTTCAACAACAGATAACTCATTGCAATCCAGTCAGAACTCAGAGCTGACCCTCCATCAGGTATTCAGAGGCTGTAAATCCCATGAGATTTAAACTGTCCATCTCTCTCCCATGGAGATGGCAGTAAATTCAAATCACCAGAAAAGTGCCACCTTTTATTGACTAGTTCCCTGGAAAAGCAGTTCAAGAGGTCTTGTACCCCTCATCCCTAAGGAGTTACCTTTGTCCTAGTTTTCTACCCCAAAGAGTTTGTTACATTTCCTTGTTAAACTGAAAACAACTTGTGGTTTAATACTGTCTGATCCAGGGTTGCAGCTTGCTCTGTGACTGGCATGTGTCTTGCAGGATTGGCCAACATATTATGCAAATAATGTGACTATGGACTATGTAAACAAAGTCAATATAGCTATGCAAATTAAGTCATTAGAATCCAAGATGCAAAGTAGCTATGGTCTATAGAGAGGGGAATTATCAGTTCCCTGCCCAAGGACAAAGATTTGAAATTTACAAGGCATTTGTACATTCATATATCCAACTCTACAGAGATTTTTCAGACAGGAGGCAGACTGAAAAAAACCTAAGAAAAAAATAAACAGAGAGAAAGGAGGCAACAAACTTCCTAACAGGTCAGTAATAGATATCAAGAGCTATTACTTAAGACCATTACTCTTGTGGTTGTGTGTTATTGCATCTAGGTGAACAAGAGTTTAGAATTTATCAATATCTATCTCCACTTACCTACCTAATATCTATGGAGGTTTGGTGGTATGGTCTCTAGGAAGCTCTACTGTAATCGAAATGTAGTGTGTCTTTGGCTGTCTCAATCTATCAGCAGCGCGGAGGGAGAAAGATGAACCATCACCACCCAAGCAATTTACAGCCTCAAAAAATGTCCTGTCAGGTCAGCTATGAGTTGGTTTGTACTCAATGGCATTGATAAGAGAAGAATATATAATTATATTCTCCAGTTGAAAATACTATTAACTTCTTTTATGTATTATGCAGGAAAAGGATGGGAAATCTCCTCCCATTCGATTAACTGCCTCTGAAAACCCACTGGAGGGTCAGCTATGGGTCAGTTCCAACCTGACAATACACCAGAACAACATTCATATGGAAGACTTCTAGATGGTCCAATACTCAGTAGAAGCTCAATAAATGTTTGCTGAATGGTTATGTGTACCAATAAGAACAAAGATGAAGAAAGGAATTGTTTCAAAGGAATATATGATTAGGCATTATTTGCATGACAATAATCCAAAATAAGATGTGCACAGCAAACCAGACTAGGGGAGGCAGGATGAGGGAGGAAATTATGCAGCAATTAATGAATTTTTTTTTTTAAAAAAGAAGCAAACTGAGGAGAGGGTAGGGTAAATGAATGAAAATCCAACTTTTCTATAAACTTTTGTTAAAAATCATAATTTTTAAAAAATGAAAAAAGAAAACAAGCTAGGAAATATCTTTATTAAATGTTAAGATAGAATTGTGGGTTTGGCAGAGGGAAAAGAACAAGCCAAGGTGTGGGAGCAGCATCAGAAAGAGTCAAACCGAGATTAGAGGTCAGTGAGTTAATAAGATTGATTATGCTAAAAGAGAGATTGATTCGTTCTGTATGTAGTAATTTTAAAAGACTCACCTGAAGGTGGCGTGCCAAACCATAAATCAAACCCACTGCCACCCTAGGGGAGAGTAGAGAGCTTTGGTGGCATAATCAAGAAGGAGATGCCCTGTTATCACAAAGGGCACCGGCAGCATGCTGGGACAAAGACTGGCCATCTTCTTTCATTAGATTTACGATCTTGGGAACCCAGTGGAGGGTAAACTATGAGTCAGTTCTGACTCAACAATAGTAAGAAATGAGAGAACAAAATAGAATGCCCATAGCATTTCCAAGTCTATAAAACTAGAAAGCAGGCTAGCACATCTTTCTTCTGCAGAGCAGCTGATAAAATTAAAAATATGACTTTTAGGTAGTAGCTGAGATACCTTAACACAACTGTTCTCAGAGGTGGGATCCAAGGTGGTGGAAATGAGAAATGAACAGGCAGGAAATGCTTATGACCAAGCACTGTGTAGGCAAAGTGAGAAGTGACAAGCAATAGTGTGATGTCAGCAGATTAAGGTGTAATAGACATTGGATGAAAAGAACTTGTAGACAGACTAGTCAGATGTAAGAAATGGTGGTTCTGGTAAGAAAACCAGCACATCACCAGAGAACTGCCAGATGTCCGGGTTGGATTTAGAAGAGGTCATAGCACCAGGAATATCATAGCCAACATTAGAAGAATCTTGGCTGAAAGCAGAGAGTACCACAGAATGTCTATCTGTGTTTTATTGATTATGTGAAGGCATTTTGTGGATCACATCAAACTGTGTGTGGCTAAGCCTTAGAAGAATGGGAATCCCAGAACACTTTAACTGCTCACACAAAACCTCTACTTGAACCAGAAGGCAGTAATCAAAATAAAGCAGGGAAACACTACATGTTTCAGAATACGAAAAGTGTGTATCAGGGATGCATCTTATCTCTGTACCTTTTAAATATACATGCGGAACATATCATATGGGAAGCTGGACGTTATGAGGAGGAATGTGGCATCAGGATTTGAGGAAGACTCATCAACAACTTGAGTTATACAGATGATACAACCTTGCTTCCTCAAACTGGAGAGGACATGAGGCATTTTCTGTAGAAGGTCAAGGACTGTAATTTTAAATACAGATTGAAGCTCAAACATCAAGAAAACAAAGATTCTCACCACCGGGCCTACTGGCAGCTTCATGATGGACAGAGAAGAGAGCAAGATTGTTGATAATTTCAGCTTGCTTGGCTCCATAATAAAAATTCTTGGAACCACTAGTAAAGAAATCAAAAGACAAATTGCATTGGAAAGCCTGCTGTCAGGGGCCTCTCTAGAGTATTGCAGTCAAATGCTCTACCCCTAAGCTCTACTCCAACCCCAGAGTACTGAAGAGCAACAATATCAGTCTGGAGACTAAGGTGTGATTGATCCAGGCCATGGTCTTTGCAATTACTTGTCCAGAGAGCTGGACAATAACTAAGGATTGGTGAAGAAAGATAGAAGTCTTTGAGCTGTGCTGTGCTGCCGAAGAGTGTGGAACAGATTGTGGACTGACAGGAGAACAAATAAGTCTGTCCTGGGAAGGGTGAAACCAGTTTGCTCCAGGAAGGCAAGGGTTTTGAGGCTCTATCTCAAAAACATTAGGCATGTGTCTAGGAGGGACCAGTCCTTGAAGAGGGACATCATGCTTGGGAGGGTGGAAGAACAGCACAGGAGAGAAAGATTCAGGATGAGATGGATTAAGTCAGTGACTGGAGCAACGGAATTAGGTCTTTTGGAGAAGATGAGATTGGCTCAGGATAGGGCAGCTTTCACAGCTACTATGCATAGGGTCCCCTTGATTCACATGTGACTTAATGGCACAAAACAAAAAACAACACAGTAGTAAAACTACTAAGGGACTTTCCCAACAGAGGAAATGGGACAAAGTCCCTTTGTGATAAGAGAAAAGGTGATGGTGGTAGGTTACATGCCTATATTCCACAGCGAGGCCATAGAGAAAGTAAACCAAGGAAATACTTGGGATTTAGCAATCGGGATTGCTATGGAGGCCAGATGACAAGGATGAAAAAGAGAGGGTGAGTCAGAAAAGCCTCATTTCTGTCATCAATTCCATAATTCCCACCCACCATTTCTTCTTCAGTGCTTCTAACTTTTGCATTCCAGTCACCAATAATTATGAAGGCATCTTGATTTCATGTTTGGTCAATTTGTGACTACCAAAGTTAGTAGAAATCCTCAAAGTGTTCTGGCTTTAGTTGTTAGTATATATATTTTCATTGTAAGCAGGAGTGGCATCCACTTCCTAAATAACATGCCTCTGGAAACCCTATGAACTTTGATAAATGTTGATAGTTGTAGAGGGGATTCAAGCCTTTTGTTCATAGGGTCGCTATGAGTCGTGCTTGACTCAAAGGCAATCAACAACAACATATATATTTGCACAATGTTTGTATTAATAGATCTTCCTAATATGTGTATGGATAGTATCGTATCAATCACAACATGGATAGATCTCGGAATTGTCTTGTTAACTATGAATGCAAATCATTCTTGCTAGGTTCTTCTTCCATCATTCTTTTTCCATCATTCTCAGCATAGTATGTCAATATAATTGTTGATTCAAAGTGGTCCCTGCCAATCCATCTCAGTTCATTAACGTCCAGAATGTTGATCTTCACGTACTTTCATTTTCCCCCATATATTCATACTTCATATATTCCATCTTCCAATTATTAATAGTTATTCCTATATTAATATTTCATACATTTCAAGTTACAATTATTAATAGTTGTTTGCATCTGCCTCTCTTTATATTTTAGTGACTTCCCATCTGGGTCTACATCTAACACTAGAGCTGCTCACTGAGTTTTCAGTATTCATTCAGAAGTGGATGACCTTTCTTGCCTCCCACTCTGTCTAAGTCTAGGAGCTCTGTTGCGACCTGTCCATCTTGCGTGATTCTGCTGGCATCTGTAACATCAGGGGTATCACTTCCAGCATCACATAAACCAACACTTTACAACTCTATAGTAGACTAACAAACAAGTGTTATACTAATAGGAGCAAATGATAACCAAGTGTACACTCACCTAAGAAATAAAGAAACATGTAAATCATGGAAATATGCAAATCATTCCTGAACATAATTAATTGATAGATAGCTATTGTACCTCTAGTAACAGAAAGTAAAGACTATCAGGCATTCATTTATCATGAACAATGAATAAGGATGACAGAAGAATAGATGCCTTTGAGTCATGGTATTGGAGAAGAGTACTGAATAGTCCATGAAGTGCTGACAGAAGAAACAGGTATGTCTTGGGAAAAGGGCAGCAATAATGCTGCTCCCTGGAAGCAAAGACAGTAAAGCTTCATCTCACGTACTTTGGACATGTTGCTGTTGTTAATGTTAGGTGCCATCAAGTCGAGTACAACTCATAGCGACCCTATGAACAAGAGATCTGAACCCAGTCCTATATCCTGTGCCATTCTTACACTTTCTGACACACTCAAGCTCATTGCAGTAATCACTGTGTCAATCCACCTGGCTGAGGGTCTTCCTCTCGTTTGTGATCCTTCTACCTTTCCAAGGAACAGTCCTTCCTAGTAACATTCCCAAAGTATGTGAGATGAAGCTTTATCATTTTTGTCTCAAAGGAGTACTTTGGATGCACCTTCTCTAAACCTTCTTTGGGCAGTCCATGGGCTATTAAGTACTCATCTTCAATACCACAGTTCAATCCTTCTGTCATCTTTAGTCATTGTCCAGATCTCAGATGCACAGAAAATGACTAAAAAGACTATGATCTGAATGAGGCACAACTTAATCCTCAAATTCACATCATTGCTCCTCAATAATTTAGACAGATTCCTGAATACAGACTTTTCCAGTGCAATATGTCTCCTACTCCGATGAAAGCAGGAATCAAGTGTATTGATTGTGGATCCAAGTAAGACGAAGTTGTTGTTGTTGTTAAGTGCTGTCGAGTCACTTGCGACTCATAGCGACCCTATGTACAACAGCCCTAAACTCTGTCCTGTCCTGTGCCAATCTCATTGTCTCCAACACACTTACCCTGATTACCCAAGTCACCAAATCAATCCATCTTCTAGAGGGCCTTCCCCTCCTGCGCCTACCCTCCAACCTCCCAAGCATGATGTCCTTCTCCAAGGACTGGTCTCTCCTTACAACATGACCAAAGTATGTCAGATGAAGCCTCAGAATCCTTGCCTCCAAGGAGCAGCCTGGTTTAACCCTCTCCAAGATGAATCTGTTTGTTTTCTTAGCAGTCCATGGTACCCTCAAAACTCTTCTCCAGCACCAAAGCTCAAAGGCATCAATTCTTCTTCTATCCTCCCTAGTCATTGTTCAAATATCTGATGCATAACATGTGATTGCAAAGACCATAGCCTGTATCCGAAGCACCTTAGTCTCCAGAGAGACACCGTTGCTCTTCAGTACTTTAGAGAGGTCCCTAACAGCAGACTTTCCCTTTGCAATACGTCTTTTAATTTCCTGGCTGCTGGTGCCAAGAGTGTTGACTGTGGAGCCAAGCAGACTGAAGCTGTGAACAATCTCAAT
>NW_006400009.1:2136635-2147760 GCF_000299155.1 Elephantulus edwardii
CAGACTTTCCCATGGCAATGAGCCTTTTAATTTCCTGGCTACTAGTGCCAAGAGTGTTGACAGTGGAATGAAGCAAACTAAAGCTGTGAACAATCTCAATCTCTTCACCATCCATCCTGATGCTGCCAATTGGCCTAGTGGTGAGAATCTTTGTCTTCTGATGTTGCCTACTGAGCCAGTGGGGAGGAGTTTTGTTTTACTGATGCTGAGATGCAATTTACATTGAAAGCTACAGTGTTTAATCTTCTGAACCAAACATAACAAATACTCCTCACTTTCAGCAACCCAAATTGTGTCATCTGTATAACAAAGACTATTAAGAAATCTTCCTCCAATCTTAATGCCATATTCTTCTTCATTAAGTACAGCTTTTGGAATAATATGCTCAACATACAAATTAAATTGGTACAGAAAAAGCATATAATCTTGATGTACACGTTTCCTAATTTTAAACCATGTAGTGTTCCCTATTCTATCATTCTATCTCCAGCTTCATTTCTGTCACCAAGAAAAACTATATTTTCCCACTACCAATCCTTCCTTGTTCCTAAATTTGCATTACAGTCACTAATTATTATTATTAATGAATCTTGATTGCATGTTCAATCAACTTTAGACTATAAAAGTTGATGAAAATCTCTATTTTTTCATCTTTGGCTTTAGTTGTTGGTGTAACTATTTGAATAATAGTGGTATTGACAGATGTTCCTTGTATGCATATAGTAAATGTCACTCACAGAACTGTACTTTAAGATGGATCTAGAAACCAGGTTGTGCCTGGAAAACTAGAGGACAGCTACCTGGCCAACTGACTGGAAAAGATCAAATTTATTCTCATTCCCAGAAAAGCTGATCATACAGAATGCGGAAATTATTGAACAATATCACTAATAATATCACATGGAAGCACAATCTTGTTAAAGATTATCCCAAACATGACTGGAATAGTACATCAAAAGAGAACTGCCAGAAATACAAGCTGGATTTAGAAGAGGCTGTGTGGCACTAGGGATATCACTGCTGATGTTAGATAGATCATGACCGAAAGTAGAAGGTATCAGAATGATGTCTACTTGTCCTTTATCAGCTGTGCAAAGGCATTTGACTGTGTGGATCACAACAAATGTGGCTAACATTGAAAAGAATGGAAATTCCAGAACACTTGATTGTGCTCATGTAACAGACTGTATTTCATTCAATACAAATTTGTTCATTCACCTAGCAGTCCACAGTATAGTCAATATTCTTTACCAACAACACAATTAAAATTGAACAATTCTTCATTCTTCCATATTCAATGTGTACCTTTCACATACTTACAAGATAATTGAAAATACCATGCCTTGTCTCAGGTATTGTTGTTATGTGTTGTTGATTTGACTGCAGCTCATAGTGATCATAAGTACAATAGCTCTGCACCCTGTCTTACTCTGAGCTAATCTCATGGTCTCTGACACACCTACCACCATTATCCAAGTTACTGAGTCAATCTATCTCATCCAGTGTCTTCCTCTTCCGCTCTGTCCCTCCACCACTCCAAGCATGATGTCCTCCTTCAAGGACTGGTCCCTCCTGGCAACATGTACAAAGCATGTCAGATAGAACTTCAAAATTCTCATCTCCAAGAAGCAGCTTGGTTTCACCATCTCCAAGACAGTCCTATTTATACTCACTGCAGTCCATGGTATAGCCAATATTTGTCTCCAGCACCACAACTCAAAGGTATCAATTCTCCTATCACCCTTAGTCACTGTCGAGCTCTCTGATGCATTGCAGATAATTGCAAAGATGATGGCCTGGATCAGGTGCACCTAGACTGGCATGGGTGCTCTTTAGCACTCTGGAGAGGTCTCTGCTAGCAAATTTTCCCAATACAATTTATCTTTTTATTTCCTTGGCACTTCTGGTGTCAATAGTGTTGAAATTGTGAACAATCTTAATAATCTCTTCTCTAACTATTATGGTGCTGTTGATTGATCCACAGGTGAGAATCTTTGTTTTCTTGATCTTGAGCTTCAATCCATATTGTAGACTCCATTTCTGGCCCTCTGCAGCAAAAGGTTCAGGTCCTCCTCAGTTTTGACAAGCAAGGTGGGAGTTCTTTTTTTTTTTTCTTTTTCTGTCATCTTTATTCTTTATCTAACTTTCAGATGCATGAGTAATTGAATAGACCACAGCTTGACACCTTACACTTTAAATTGACACAGTCGCTCCTGAGCACCTTGGAGAGCTCCTTGACAATGAGTGCTGGTACCAAGAGTGTTGATTGTGAATCCAAGTAAGAGGAAATAGTTGACAGCTTCTCTCTCTTCTCCATCTATCATGCTGTTACTTATTGTCCCAGTGGTGAAGATTTTGGGGTTGTTTTGTTAAAATGTTAAGATGTAGTCTATGTTGAAGACTGTGGTCTTTGATCAAGTCCTCCTTGCTTTAATCAAGTAAGGTTGTATCATCTGCATAATGCAAACTGTTTAAGAGTTTTCCTTTGATCCTGATGCCACATTTGAGGGTAGGAGACAGGCATTAGACAATCTACTTATTTATCTTATCTTTCTTTCCTTCTTATTCTATTATCTATCTATCTATCTATCTATCTATCTATCTATCTATCTATCTATCTATCTATCCTTTCTTCCTGCCTCTGACTTTGTCACATAGTCCCCTGGCTGCAGCTATATTTTATTTAGTAAAATATCAGTTCTGGTGGCCTAGTGGTAAGGAGTTGCACTGCCAACCCTAAGGCACATGGTTCAAGTCCACCAGCTGTTTCACAAAAGAAATTTGGTCAATCTCCTCCTGTTTACAACATGCCAAGCCAATGTCGTGTATACACAATCTCAAAGTGATATCTTTGGGGTTTTACATTTGAACGTGGTCTTTTGCAGCATGTTTTCCCAGCACAATATGTTGTTGATTTCTTGACTACTCTCATAGCAATCATTGTGAATGCACGTAGAATAAAATCCTTGACAGCCTATTGGTCCAGTTGTATGGGCTTACAAAGTGCCAAACTCTGAATTAAGCACTTAACAAAGATAGTCTCATGTAAATCCTCACAATATCTTTAAGTGACACAAGAGGGTGAGGTCTTCAGGGTCAGTTTGTATAGCTCCACAGGCAGTTGTTGGTGACCAGGATATTATTAGTAATAACTGAAAGGAATAATGCCCATGACATTATTGAACACTTAACTCCTAAGGTGCTCTAGTGGCATAGTGAAGTCATGCTGAGTTAGTAACCAAGAGGCTAACTGTTCAAATCTACTAGTTTCATTGGAAAAAGATGAAGAATTCTGCCAGAAAGAGCTACAGCCTTAAAAATCCAATGGAAGGTTCTCATGAGTTGGAAGTGACTTGGTCACAGTTGATTTCTTTGGTTTGTTTTTGTTTGTATTTACTATATCCCAGCTCTTGTATGTAAGACTTTACAGCTATTATATTATGGTTTGTCATACTCTCTTGGGCTAAGTATTATCTTTATATTCATTCTGTAGCTGGGGAAATTGAGGCTCAGTAAGCTTAAACAATTTGACCACTCACAAAACTAGTTTATAATAGTGGACTCCAGAACTATTAGGCCATAGTTCAATCTAAAGAGGATCCAACAAATTAATAGCTGAGAAACGTCCTTCAAAGGTGGGGTCAGGAATAGGGCCAGGAAGGCCAACGAGCAGGGCTAACATGGATGGCTGCGGTAGTCTGTTAATAAAGTTTTCCTAAGAGGCAAGTTTACTGCAAACAAACAAATCAGAGAGTGCAAAGAAGGATTTCAAGCGCAGGTAGCATAACCATGGTGAGGGCGAAGGAAGGGCATTTGGTGCCTCCAAAATGTATTCAACTCCCGGACTTGCTCTGCCTGCATCTTCTTCCCTGAGAAGTAGTCCACAAGCAGCTCCTCTGTCGTGAATGTGGCATGCACATGCCAGCCATGAGGCAGCACCTGAATTTAAATCAGGCCAGAGTCATGCTCTTTCTACAGATATCTGTTCTGTCACTCGTCCTTTTTCTCCCTCTGCCTGAAAGAAGGATGGAGGAAGAAGCAGCCTAGTAGCGCTGCAGCATCAAGTCCAGCATCATACCGGTCACCACAACAGGCTCTTCCAGCCAGTTATCACTGTCAGCCTGAATCAGAGAGCTCCTAGAAAGACACAGGATCTTCGTAGTGTCCAGTTACCACTTCTGAGCATAGCCTCCTGTTCAAGAGATACCTTCTGCAGAAAGGGACAGAAAGTTGCAGGTACCTTTCTATGAGGGGCCTGCTTTTCTGATGGAGAGAAGGACAGAGAGCCTGGGAGGAGATGGCAATCCACACCAGGAGACAGTTCCCCTGGGTGCCCCTGTGATCACCACTGAAGGCTGGCCTGTCTTTTTTTTTAAATTTTTTTTACTTCTCACTAGTGGCTTTTCTAGTGTCTGTGACTTGAAAGAAGAAAGGTCCTGAGTTCACCATGTGCTCAAGCCCTCCTTGTCAGATGAAAGCATCATAACGAAGCTGCACGGGGACCAGGCTGAGCACTCTTCACCTCACTGTGACAATGGGATCACCCAATCTACTTTCTCTCTTCCCTTAGCCAGACAAGGGGTTGAGAAATGTTCAGGAGACAGAGACCAGCCACTGAGTTAGAAGTAGGATTGCATTTTCTCTCTGCTTGAACCCCTTCTACACATCCACTGATGTTCCATGTTAGACAATAACTAGGGAGCAAGACAGGTTTGGGGGTGGGGGAGCTATTCTCATGATGCTGGCCAATGGATAAAAGCAAAAAGCCTGGGAAAAAGAGTAAGGTGTCATGAGAACCACTAGGGGAGCTGGAGAGAATGCTGGGTTCACAAAAGAAATTATGGGTCTTTGGCAAGAGAAAGGCCAGAGAAGTTTGAGAGTGAAGAGTACCAGGTCTGGCCACATCATTTCATTTCCGATGAACTGCTTTATCCATCACATAACCGTGAGTACAGCTGCTCACACAGCTCCTTGTTTTGTTTTCTGCCTTCTCCATGCTCTGGCCAATTATTTTTTTTTATATTATGTGTAGTTCTAGAGAAATTCCAAGTAAGGAATTCTCAGCAGTGAGAAAGCTGAAGTTCCCTTTCCCAACCAGAAACCTCCCTCTCACTATCCAGTCTCATCTCTGAGCTCTGAAGATGATCCCTTTTTACCTCTATCACGTCACTTATCACACAACTACCACACTTTGTTTTTCTGTCTTCCTTCCATCATAAATGAGCACCTTACGGGCAGGGATGGGGTGTCCGGCACCCAGCACAGTACTCAGAAAGTATACTGTGAAGTGACTAAATGGGCAAATGAATAAGGAATACTGCCGTTCTGTCTTAAATTTATAGGTATGGCAATCATCTTTGCAAGCTCAAAGCAGCCCACACTGAGGCAACTACTATGGAGAGCAGCAAAGCAAGAATGGGTAGGAATGAAGCCTCTCAACTTCAGCCTTATCCTGCTCCTGGCAGTTCCAGATGCCCTGAGCACTGGGCCATGGTGAAGCTCCTTGGGAACCTGCTTCATAAACACTTACTTAGCAAGACATTTAAAATGCTATTGATTCCGCTCCTCAAAAGGAGAGGTGAGACGGTGATAGACATGGTGTGCAGTTAGCAACAATGAGCGCCTTCCACCCCCAACCAGAAGTTATTTCCCTTTCAGATTACCAGCCTGGCAGTGGGGAGAGAGATGCACTGTGCTAATGGAGGCAGTCGCTAGAACCAGCAGGTGCTCTGGCTCTGATAGTAGCAATTAGAGACTTAAGCTGCCTTTTCTATGAGACAATGAAAAATAAAGCTGGTTTCCGACAGTCTACTTGCTTGCAAGGCATCTCTCTCCTCCCAATTTGGCAAAAAAGACAGGAGTCCACAACTCCTCAGGAGCCTCTGATCAATAATAGCAAGGCATCGTTGTCAATGATTTCTAGCAATTATAGATGCTGGACATGGGAGTAGGTACCAGGGGCATGGAGATGCATAGAAATGTAGCTTTGCCTCTCTGGCTCTCTGTGAATGGGCACAGCACTGGCTGGGCTGGACAGGGCCCCTCCTAGAGCATCAGTCCCACGAGAGCAAGCCCTTCGTGACCCCTGTGGTTGCACAAGCCTCGTCTTTTAACAAGCGTTCAATAAACATTGAGTTAATGCCTGTGTTAGGAAGGGTAACACTGGTTACTATAAGAGATAATCGCTGACATCTTATGGACCCAATGTATATTTTTAAATTTATAATCACCCACTTTCCTGTGCCACTAAGAGGGTGAGAGCAAAAAGCAATCTCATACACACTTGCTTGTCTCATCTGCAGATTTCTCTGGGGTGGATGCTGCCTCTTAAACACGGAGGAGTCCTTGGCCTCAAAACAGTTTCCTGATACATCAGTATGCACTGGGGAAAATAGCTAGACATAGAAATGACACTTCTGAAATCCCAGACACCTGGGCCTGATGTTTGAGAGCGGAGATACAGCTGAGGGAGGGAGTGGTGGCCTGGACTCCTTCACCTTGGTGGAATGAGGCCAGCAGCTACTGTTACATACTTTACTGTTCACGCTGAGTGGGGGGATTATGGAAAGGCCACATCAGCTTTGTGATGAAATATCAAAAGGCCTTTAGGAAAACAAGAATTTGGGAGCAGGCGGAATTTCTGCCAAATGGCAAGAAGGACAGATGTATTCTTTGCCTGAAAGGGGTGGGGATGCGCTGCTTCAGTGAGAGAACAGGGAGCAAGAATCTTTACGACTGGGGAGTTGAAGACAGGGATAGGAAAAAACAGAAGCCACTGAATTTTCCCTCCCTCTTCTCATCAAGAAAGGGTGAGGCTGCTTAAGGTGCTGTTCTAGACCCATATTTTTGGGCATCAAGTTCTTAGGTGAATAGAACATTCCACTAGATTATAGGTTACTCTAAGTGTAAATGTGCACTGGGGGACCAACTTCACTGTATAGAAAGATCTGGCAGGAAAGATGTAGGTAGGCTGGCTAAGGGATGACAGTCACTCTAAGGGATGATAGTCACTCCCTTCCTTTTTGCTGCAGAAATCCTTTAAGTGCTAACATTTCAACTGGCTTTGTACTTTGGGAGTGAATGAAAGAGGGATGGAATGGAGACATTCAAGAAGTAGAGAAGTAAAGAAGGCAATAAGAAAGCTAAAGTGAGCACTTAATGCCAGCACAAAAGAATAGTGAGGAGTTCCACAGTGTGTTTGTTTTGCTTCTCTGTCTCCCTGGCTCACACTTTCACATTTTTGGTGATGGAGACTGAGAGTGATACAGGCCTAGGAAAGACAGTGTGAGTTAGGGCCGCTTTTAATCAGATGGATAGTAGGGGGTGTGTTTTCCTGTCCACAAATATAATTACATATTGCATTGACTATATTATTGTTGTTGTAACGTGCAATCAAGTGGGAACTGACTCGTAGCTGACCCTCCAGTGAGATTTCACAAGCTGTAAAACACAAGGGAGGAGATTGCTCATCCTTCTGTGGAGTAGCTGGTGGATTCAAACAACCTTCCCCTGCACTTGAAGCACAATTCTTTACCATGTGTTTCATTGTCTATGCAAAGATATTTGACTGTGTGGATCACAACAAACTGTGGCTAACTCTGAGAAGAATGGAAATCCCAGAACACTTGATTGTGCTGATGGAAAACCTACACTTGGACCAGGATGTAGTTATCAGAACAGAGCAAGGGGTGGGGGGAAGGTTCAAAATTGGGGAAGTTGTATGCATCCTATCTCCATACATTTTCAATCTATATGCAGAATAGATCATCTGGAGGCTGGGCTTTATAAGGAGGAATGTGGCATCAGGACTGGAGGGAGATTCATCAATAGCCTGCATTATGCATATGTCACAACATCACTCACTGAAACTGAAAAAGACTTAAGGCATTTGCTGCAGAAGGTCAAGGACTACAGACTTTAATATGGAGAATATTTCAACATCAAGAAAACAAAGATTCTCAACAGTGGCCCAATAGGCAGCATCATGATACAAAATGATGAGATTGTTAACAGCTTCAGTTTGCTTGGCTCCACAATCAACACCCTTAGTACCAGCAGCCAGGAAATCAAAAGATAAATTTCATTGGGAAAATACGCTGTGAGGGACCTCTCCAGAGTACTGAAGAACAATGACCTCAGTCTGGAGACTAAGGTGCACCTGATCCAGGCCACTGCCTTCACAATTACTTGTTATGCAACAGAAAGCTGGATAATCACTAAGGATTACAGAAGAAAAATGGATTCATTTGAGTTGTGGTGCTGGAAAGAGTGTGCTAGCTATACCATGGACTGCTAGGAAAACAAGCAGGTTTGTCCTGGTAAAACCAGGCTGCCTCTTAGAGGAAAGGATTTTGAAGTTTCATCTGACATACTTTGAGCATGTTGTAAGGAGAGGGACATAATGCTTGGAAAGGTGGAGGGACAGCACAAGAAAGGAGGACCCTCGATGAGATAGATTGTCTCAGTTACTGGGGTAATAGGGGTAGGTGTGTCAGAGACTATAAGGTTGGCTCAGGATAGAGCAGGGTTCAGAGATGTTGTACATGGGTTATTATGAGTCTCAAGTGACTCGATAGCCCATAAGAGCAACAACAATGTACCAAAGCTTCCTATATAAAATAGTAATACATTTTTTTAAATTATTTTTTTAATTTAACAACTTAAAAATAGAAATGGCAAGAATATTATTACATGGACCTTCCTAATACTATTAATAGTTGAAATTATGATAATGAAGGCGATGTCACACAAGATTATAAGCTCTAGGGGCTTAGTGATAAGAGGTTGCACTGCCAACCTAAAGGCATGTGGTTTGAATCTACTAGATGCTCCATGGGAGAAAGATGGCCAAATCTTTCTTGCAATTTACTGACTCTGAAAACGACTAGGGGTCAGTTATGAGTTCATTCTGACTTGACAGTACATAACTAACAGAACAACAATTATAAAATTACATAGGGATCTCATTCTATTTAATTATCTCATTTAAACCTCAAAACAACTTTATGAGGAAGTATTGCTATTTGTATCTCTAATCCTATGAAGAATATAAGACTCTAACTAGTTTTATGTTTGTTTTTTAAACTAGGAATTGCTATATATCACACAACTAGTTAGCAATGTCTGGAATGAACTGTTGTTGTTTGTCTAAATTCTAAAACACAAATTTTCACTACTCTACTTTTCTTTCTATTTGGCCCTTTTCTGTTACTGGTTTGTGTAACAGGAATACTCCTTCTACTCTAAGAATCCTAGGAGAACAGATGTAAACTTGATGTACAAACAAAAGAAACTGTTGATCTTGACTCTTGAAAAGCTTGCTTTCCATATCCTATCTGATCATTTATATTTGAATCTTAGTTAATCCTTCATTATATAATTCTTCCAGGCATGTTGGTCTTTGGAGAAGTCTCAAGTTGGAGAATACAAACTCAGTTATGAAACCTTCGACTACCATTTTTTGGCTCCCCCATAAACCTAGAGCATTCCACTTACCAGGGTCCACAATCTCAGAAGAAAAGTTTGGTAAGGCTGTCCCAGAGAGAACCCCAGACCTGGCATCAGAGCCCTGAGTATGATTTAGCCTATAAGCCTTCTGCTGCTGGTACCTCCACAGGCCCTGCAGGAAATTAACAGGGCACTCCACTCAAAAGGAACCCTGTCAGGCATCCATGGCTGTGTTGCTTATTTACTCGGTGCACGTGTAGCTGGCTCACCATTTGAACAGCAGCTACCTTCCTACATCAGACTTCCTCAGGTTAAGTTAGGACCACAGGCAACCCATTCACTGCTTCTGCACTTTCAAACATAATAAAATCAGCTGCTGCTTTGGATCTGCCAAGACTCCCTTTCAGGAAAGCTTTTCTGAAGGTTAATGTGGAGCTGTCACGCGCAGTTAGATTTTCAGTTGAGCTTCTGCTGTTCCTCTTGCACTTTTCTCCCTATTCTAGCTGAGTCAAGCAGCTGCCCAGGGTCTGCTGGGCAGTGGTGCCAGTAGAGAATGGGCTCAGAGCCTAGAGTAAAAGGACCGTCAGTACTGATTGGCCTCCAGCTGAAGTGGGCCTGCCTACCAATCCAAAGAGGCAGGAAGGATGGTGTTAACAGCAGGCTAGCTCTTCATGAGGGCTTGGACAACTGTTCTAATGCATCCTGATGAGCTCCATCTGCTGCCAATCCACACTGGGCATATGTCTCCTCGCCCCAGCACTACATTTTGGCTGGAAAATTCATCATAAAATGTGTATATTCCTTGCAGAGAGGAGACAAATGTTGGAGACCGTCTCCAAGCATAACTGGAAGGGAGGAAGAACAGGTGGGAAGAACATTCTGCAGATATAAACCTCCTAATGCACAAGGACAGATAATTCCTGAGACACTTCCCAAATTACCACACAACACCAGAACATAAATGTAACCTATAAAGGTGTTTACACTGGCTACAGCCTTAGCTGAAATTATCTAGTAAACTGCCTATGTTGTTTGGATATGGTGTGATTAGCAGTCTCATTCTCAATTTGAGGCCACGATCCAGTGTTTCCCACATTTCTGTTTAGTAGTTAAGAACCATGGCTCTCACAAATCCCTTCTAATATTGCTTCATATTAATCATAAGGACTGTTGTTGTTGTTTGTCCTCGAGTCAGAATTATAAAATTTGAGGGTATTTTTGACCCTTCTATTGAATCAGCAAGAGTATATGATGGCAAGAGGAGCTTAAACATAATCGTTTAAATTTAGGATAGCATTAAATAGTTGGTTAAGTTTAGGATAATAATAAAAATTGTCTATATAAAGTCCATTAAACTGTTTGTTGTGAGATTTTTATTCCAGGAACTAAAGATTTATGGCCAAGTCACCATGACTAAAAAATCTGAAAAACTATTTGAACAAAGCACCATCAGCAAGGAAACCTGATAACTACCTGCCTTGAAAATAAAACCAGGACATCGGACAACCATCACAGTAAGAGACATCATAGAACAAATAACCTTATCAGACCCCTGGGCACTTCCCTCCCAGACCATTTTGACAATGCTTTCACCTTTTTTACTTCCAATGACTATTCACTTAAAAAAGTCTGGGTGGATTCTGAGAAGTCAGAAAATAATTTTTTTGTGTTTTTTTTT
>NW_006400009.1:2148021-2165351 GCF_000299155.1 Elephantulus edwardii
CATTATGCTGAGTGAGGTATCTCAGTCACAAAGGGACAAATGCTACATGGTGCCACTGTTGTAGAATGAGGCTGGCATTGGGGTGGGGGTAAAAGTGAGAAAAACTGGATGAAATATGTTTATGGCATTGAAGTCTATGGGGGAGAGAATAGTCTAAAAGAGAAAATAATTTTTAAGTCATCCATGCATCGCTTTGTCTTAGATCTCTGGTATCTGAGTGAAGTATATTTAAAAGATCCAATCCTTACGTCTCCTTAATTGGCTTGCAGTGACACACACTGATGAACACTGTTGACTTCCTGTTACAAATGCTTTTTTTTGACCAGCATTGGAATTGGACTACCCAGGTACAGTACAAGTTTGGGGGTGGCGGGGGGGGGGGTGTGAGAAAAAGAAAACACACACACAAACTCAAAACTCTTGAAAATAATTTTAAAAACCCACCTAATTTTTTACATTATAATAACTGTTTCATAAAAACCACTGAAATACTGATGATGAAAAACACAAATGAGGGCACTGTAAGCAGCTGCCACATCAGTAGCAGCCACTATGTCGTCAGCATCTGCTGTGCTGTCAGCAGCCATGATGGCTATTAACTAAATACTTTGTAGAGACCACTGCTGTCTGGCTGGACCACGTGGGACCCCATGAACTCAAGCAGAAGGGAGTGGGATAGCTGGTGCTTGAATGAGGTGGTTTTCCATTCAGGTACTTTGTGGGTATCACTGCTGTTTGACCCTCAGCCCTTCCAGCCTCAAGTCAAGAAGAAAACACAGATTTATAAATCCTTTACAAAACCCTGCCACAGCTTAACAACTTTTACTTACAATGACTTAATATCTACTAAGAGAAGACTCACCTAATGTCAAGAAAGTAGCAGTCCGTCTCAGTTTCATGGGGAAAAAAACACAAAACAAACAAACAAACAAAAAATCCCAACAACCAAAATAACACATCTCCTAAAAAAGCACACCCAATGAATACCTCAGATAGGGGGAACCAGGAAAAAAATATATTGATGTGAAGATGCAAATGATTGAAGAAGCAATTAAGAAAGCAAATACCCCAGAAACAACAGTCCAGACGAAACATATCGATGAGGAGCAACTTTAACAGCTATGGAAAAAAATGCAAAAAAATTAAAGAAAGAAATAATAGAATAGATTAAGAGGTAGAAGAACATAAAAAAAATCATCAGAAGACAAAGAGGGTACAGCCAACACAGTAAGCATGAAAATACAATCCAGAATATTAAGCTCAAAATGGCAGAAGTGTCCAAAACACTGGTAGCACAAGAAAGTATAACTGAAGAGATGGAACAGAGAGTCAGTGAGTTGGAAGACAAGAGACTCATTGAAAACATACTTGAAGAAAAATTAGAGATGAGATTTAAAGAATATGAAAAAAAATAAAACTCACACATTAGAATTGTTTGGGATTAAATCAAATGGAATAACATACATATGACTGGAATTCTAGAAGAGGAGAGTGACAGGGAAATCACTGAAAAAATAGTGGAAGAAGTCCTAGAAGAAAAATGTCCCAGGTACTTTGAGGAATGAGGAAATCCACATTCAAGAAGCACAGCAAATGCCGAATAGAATTGACCCAAAAAGAAAAACATCAAACCATATCATAGTAAAATTCTCCAAATTAAAATATAAGAATAGAATTCTGAAAGCAGCACAAGAAATATACAAAGGGGAAACAATTAGATTAAGTTCTGATTTCTCATCAGAAACCATGTGAGTTAGAAAACAATGGGATGGCATTTGCAGAAATTTGAAAGAAAACACTTGCCAGCCAAAGATCCTATATCCAGCAAAGCCTTCCATCAAATATGAAGGAAAAATTAGATCCTTTGCCGAAAAGAAGGAACTTAAGGAATTTGTGAAAACAAGACCAACACTACAAGAAATTTTCAGTGAAGTCCTTCACACAGAGATGCCAAAGGAAAGTGAATGGACTATAGTAACCAGAAACAACAGAGAAAGAAACACAGCAAAATAGCAAAAGTAAAACCTGACCTGACAATAATCACACGTAATGTGAATGGACTAAATGCATCACTTAAGAGAAAAGGAGTGGCAGAATGGATAAAAAACAAATCCCATCAATATGTTGCCTACAAGAGACACATCTAAAAAAAGAGAAGAAAAAGACAGACTCAAAAATAAAAAACTGGAAAAGTATATAGCAAGCAAATGGTAACCTCAAAAAAAGCAGGAGTGGCAATATTAATCTCTGATAAAACAGATTTCAGAATGAAAAACACCATAAAAGATAAAGAAGGGCATTACATACTGATTAAAGGCACAATAGTCCAAGAAGATATAACCTTGGTCAATGTTTATACACCAAAATGATAGACCTGCAAAATACATAAAACAAAGGTTAATAGAACTGAAGAAAGAAATAGACAACACCAGAATAGTGGTAGGAGATTTCAACACACCACTATCACCAAAGGATAGATCAACACAAAATAAACGCAACAAAGATGCAGAAGATCTGAACTACACAATCAGCCAACTCAACCTGGTGGATATATTCAGGGCACTTCACCAAAATAAAACTCAATTCTCTTTCTTCTCAAGTTCACAAGATATGTTCTCCAGAATGGATCACATATTAGAACACAAAGCAAGCTTACACATTCAAAAACATTGAATAATACAAAGAATCTTCTCAGATCACAATGCCATAAAACAAGAAATTAAGCACTGTAGTATAAAGCTTACAAAAGTATCCATATGGAAGCTAAATAACTCTCTGCTAGAACATGATTGGTTTATAAAAGAAATAAAGAATGAAATGAAAAAGCTCCTTCAAACAAATGAACACTAAAATACAACATACTAAAACTTCTGTGACACAGCTAAGTCCCCAGGGGCAGTTCATAGCAATAGGCACACACACACACACAAACACACACACACACAAAGGGAGAAAGAAGAAAAATCAATGATCTAACTCAATACCTTCATCATGTAGAAAAAGAACAACAATCTAATCCTACAGCCTCTAGAAGAAAAGAAATTTTCAGGGCAAGAGCTGAAATCAATGATAGAAAACAGGAAAACAATTGAAACCATCAAGAAGACCAGGAGCTGGTATTTTGACAGAGTCAATAAAATTGACAAACCACTAGCAAACTTAAAAAAATGAGGTGGCACAGGTAACCCAAACGAAATGATTGAGTTAGCATCAAAACAGAACCAGAGAAAATGAAATCTATAATATAAAAATACTATGAAAAGTTATACTCTGATAAATTTGAAAACAGAGAGGAAATAGACAAATTCCTTGAAAATCATGCCCTACCCAGACTGACAAGAACAGATATAGAACATGTGAAAAGAAGAAATTTAAAAGGGCATAAAAAAGACATCCCCATAAGAAAATTCCTGGACCGGATGGCTTCACAGCTGAATTCTACCAAACATTCTGAGAGGATCTATCACCAATTCTACTTAAACTATTTCAAAAAATTGAAAAAGAAGGAACATTCTCAGAGTCATTCTACAATGCAAGCATGACCATAATATCAAAACTAGGCAAAGGTATTACAGAGAAAGAAAACTAGAGACCAATATCTCTCCTGAATGCAAAAATCCTTAACAAAAGTGTAGCCAATAGAATCCAAGAGCACGTCAATAAAATAAAGTCACCATGACCAAGTGGGATTCATAAGAGGTATGCAAGGATGGTTCAACATTAAGAAAAACAATCAATGTAATTCACCATATTAGCAAAATAAATAAAAAGAACTTTAGCAATCGATGCAGAAAAGGCATTTGACAAAATCCAACACCCCTTCCTGATTAAGCCATTCAGTAAAATTGCAATAGAAGGGAAATTCCTCAACAGAGTTAAATGTATATATGCAAAACCAAGAGCCCATATCATTCTCAATAGAGAAAGACTAAAAACATTTTCCTTGCAAACAGGGGCCAGACAAGGCTGCCCACTGTTACCATTTCTATATACTATTATACTGAAGTGTTATGAGGGCAATACAACAAGAGAGAGAAGGAAATAAAAGGCACCCAGATCAGCAAAGAGATAGGTAAAATATCACCATATGAAGATGATATGATACTGTACACAGAAAACCACAAAGACTCAACAAAAAAAAAAAAACCTGTTAGAGCTAGTAGGCCAATTGAGTATAGTGGCAAAAATCAGAGGGATTCCTCTAAAATAACAAAGATAACTCAGAGAAGAAAATCAATAAAGTAAAACCATTTACAATAGCCAACCAAAAATTGAGATACTTGGGAGTAAACCTATCTAGATATAAAAGACCTATGCAAAGTAAACTATAGAACATTTATGCAAGATACAATAAAAAAAAGTAAAGAAATGAGAAAATGTGTCCGTTTATGGATAGAAAAACTCAATAGTGTGAAAAATGACAATCCTACCAAAAGCAACCTACATATTCAATGCAATCCTAATACAAATACCAAATTCACTTTTCAGGGAGATTGAAAAGGAAATTGTTTATTTAGAGAGGCAAGAGACCCCAAAGAAGCAAAACACTTCTGAGAAACAAAAGTGAAGTGAGAGGTATAAGTACTTCCTGACCTCAAAATCTATTACACAAGGGTAGTAACCAAAACAGCATGGTATTGGTACAATGATAAGCACACAGCTCAGTGGAAGAGAACTGAGAACCCAGAAATAGACTCAGCTATCACTTGCTACAAAAGATCAAGGAATATAGTCTTCAATATGGATTGAAGCTCAAAATCAGGAAGTCAAAGGGTCTCAACACTGGGCCAATTGGCAGCATCATATTTGATGGAAAAAAGACTGAGGTTTTTAACAATTACAGCTTGATCGGATTCACAATCAATACTCTTAACACCAGCAACTGAAATCAAAAGACAAATTGCATTGGGAAAATGGGCTGTCATGAACCTCTCCAGAATGTTGAAGAGCAATGACGTCAGTCTAGATACAAAGGTGCATCTAATCTAGGCTATGGTCTTCTTAATTACTTGCTATGTTCAGAGAGTTGAACAATGACTAAGGATGACAGAAGAAGAAAAGATACCTTTGAGTTGTGGTGCTGGAAAAGAGTCTTGAACATACCATGAAAACATACCAAGAAAACAAATAGGTCTGTCTTGGAGAGGGTGAAGCCAAGTCTCTCTTTGGAGGCTAGATTTTAAAGCTCAGCCTCACTTACTTTGAGCACATGCACAGGAGAAATTGGTCTTTGGAGAAGGCTCATGCTCAGAGGTGTGGATGGACAGAGCAAGAGAGGGAGACCCCGGTTGAGATGGATTGACAGAGTAGGGTGATGGGGATTGGTGTGTCAGAATTCGTGAGACTGGCTAGGTTAGGGAAGGGTACATAGGGTCGGCATACATCGCAGGCAACACAATGGCGCATTAAAACAGTAATATACTATGACAGGTTTGGAAGCAGGAGTGGTATCCACTTCCTAAATAACATGCTTCCAGAGACTCTAAGAACTTTGTTAAATGCTGATCATTGTAGAGGGGCTTCGGGCTTTTAGTTCATAGCATTGCTATGGGTCATGCTCAACTCAAAAGCAATTAACAACAACATCTATGATCAACTGATATGTGACAAGGAAATAAAACTTATCAAACAGAGAAATGAAAACCTCTTCAAAAAATTGTGCTGGCAAAACTGGGCTGCTACCAGCAGACAGCTGAAAACAGGAACTCCATTTCACACCATATACAAAAGTCACTTCAAAGTGGGTAACAGAGATGAGTATAAAACCCCAACCCATAAAGTTCATAGGCGACAAACTGGGATCAAGTTTACAAATAAATTCTAGTCTACAGTACAAAGAGACTGCCAAATACAGTCAGGAGAAGATAAAATTGATGAATGGGACCTTCTGAAAATTAAGTCTCTGTGTTCATCAAAAACTTTTTCAATAGAGTGAAAAGAAAACCTACTGACTGAGAAAAGAACTTTTGGCAATACAATCTCAGAAAAAACCTCATAAAGAAAGTTTATAGCATACTTCTGAGCCTCCACAAGAAAAAGTCTGATAACCCAATTACAAAATGGGTAAAAGACATGGAAAGAATTTTCACAGAGGAAGATATTCAAATGGCCAACAGACATGAAGAAATGCTCCAAATCACTATCAGTAAGAGAGATGCAAATGGAAACCATAATAAGATTCCATCCCATTCCAGTGGCAGTGGCAAAGTTTAACAGGACAGCAAGTAATAAATGTCAGAGAGTATGTGGTGAGATAGGAACTCTTACATTGTTGGTGGGATTGTACAATGGTACAACCACTCTGGAAGGCAGTTTGGTGTTTCCTCAAAAAGGTGAACATAGACATTCTAAATGATGCAGTTATTCCACTGCTTGGAATATACCCCAAGAAAATGAGAACTGAGACTCAAATGGAAACTTGTGCACTAAAATTCATAGCAGCATTATTCACTGTTGCAAGAACATGGAAACAGCCAGATGTTCAACCACAAATGAGTGGATTGAGAAACTGTAGTACATTTATACAATGGAATACTACACAGAACGCAGGAGCAATCATTTTGTAAATTACTACTTAGGAGGGACTGGAGAGCATTGTGCTAAGTAAACTAACTCTGTCCCACAAAGTCAAATACTGTATAAAGCCATTATTGTAGAATGCGTATGAGGATCCAAGGTGGGGTGGGCTAGAGGGTGGAAATAGAAGGGTGATGATGGAGGGAAATAGGGTGTTAATCGCAGGGTTACATAATACTACAGGTGGATGGGATAAAGGAAATGGGAAGGATCTTTTGTAAGAAACAATGTGTTCAAATTTGTAAATAAATCAGAGTAATTGCATTGGGAAAGTCAGCTGTGAGGGACCTCTCAAGAATACTGAAGAGCAATGACATCAGGCTGGAGACTACGGTGTGCCTGATCTGGGCTATAGTCTTTGCAATTATGTGCTATGCATCAGAGAGTTGGACAGTGACTAGGGATGACAGAAAGAGAATTAATGCCTTTGAGCTGTGTTGAGGGAAAAGAGTTGAATATACCATGAACTGCTAGGAGAACAAACAGGTTTGTCCTGGAGAGGGTGAAGCCAGAGTGCTCCTTGGAGTCAAGAATTCTGAAGCTTCCTCTGACATACTTTGGGCATGTTGCAAGGAGGGACTGGTCCTTGGAGAGGGACATCATGTTTGGGAGAGTGGAGGGACGGTGCAGGAGAGAAAGACCCTCTATGAGATGGATCGATTCTGTGAGTGGAGTGGTGGAAATGAGTGTGTTTGAGACCGTGAGGTTGGCACAGGATAGAACGGCATTTAGGACTCTTGTACATAGGGTCGCTATGAGTCCCAAGCAACTTGATGGCACGTAACAACAACAGCCACAATATAAAAATAAAACAAAACAAAACACAATTGAGGAACACATACTACCTGATTTCAAGACTTACCATACAACTACAGTGATCGAGGCAGCATGGTTTCTGGGGCACAGGAATGGACACAAAGACTAATAGAACAAAACAGAGATCTGGGAAATAGGTCCACACAAATACAGCCACAGTACAAAAGGCAATTCAGTCCAAAAAGGAAGTCTTTTAACAAATTATGCTGGATGTCCACATGCAAAAGAGTGAATGTAGACAAATCTATGGGATAGCCATACAAGTATTCAGAGTTAGAAAGAAATGTTCCATTTAAACATGAGAAAATTTTGAGAAATCTGAAATGTAACTACAATATCTAAGTTAAAGAAAATAATGTGAAAAGGCCGCATACTTTATGATTTCATTTATGTGACCTTCTGAAAAAGGCAAAATTATAAAGGTGGGAAACAGATCAATGATTGCTAGATTTAAATTGCAGTTTCAGGGTATAGTATAAGGTAGAAAATGAGAAGAAGGTTGAAAAGAATATTATCTTTGGGTGGTGAAACTATTCTGTATAATATTGCAATGGTGCATACATAAGGCACTAGGAATTGTCAAAATCCATAGAACTTTATAGCATAAAATGTGAGCCTAAAAATAAAATAATTTGAAGTAAGGAATCTCACATAGTGGAATGAACATGACAAAATAATCTGACTGTGGTACAAATGTGTAAAATTAAATACACTGAAGGAGATGGGAGAAAAGATATTAATCTTGGCAATTAATAGAGACTAAAAATACCTAAAGACAAAGTGAACTGCATAGAATCACTATAACCGAAAGGCATGAGTTCAAATATACCAGCTGTTTTAAGAGAGAAAGATGAGTAATCTCCTCCTGTGAGGTTTACAGCCTTGGAAAACCTACAGGTGGGTCAGCTATGAGTCAGTTCCTCTCCCAGGAAAGTAGAAGTCAACAAGTCTGAAGTCATTATTTATGCATACGATAACTGCAGAATTAACTGAATAAATGGTAGATGGTGTGAGAACCAGTTTTCTCATTGTCAGAATGGGATTTTACAGCTAAGTAAGAGAAGAAGGCTAGACAAAACCAAATGGTAATAGAGTAGAATTTAAGAATTAAGTATGAATACATATTTAGCTTAATATAGATGGCTACATATAGAAGGGGAGTTCAAGTTCAGCTGTGCTGCAATTACAAAGGCACACAGTTCAAATTCACCAGTCGCTCCACCACCAGCTGCTCCATGAGAGAAGGCTGGACAATCTCCTCCTTTGTGATTTACTGCTTCTGAAAACTTACTGAAAGATCAGCTATGAGTCAGTTCCAACTTGATGGTACACACCACCACCGCATATAGAAGAGCTTATTGATATATGTATTTATGGCTTAGAATAAACTGAAAAAAGCAAGCATACTATTGTGAAGTTAGTTCTCACTCATTATGACTCTTCACTGGGTCTCCAGACTGTGTATTTTTATGGAAGGACACTGCCAGTCTTTCTCCTGTGAAGCAGCTGGTGGATTCAAACCACTGACATTTAGGTTAATGCAACACATAACACACTAAGCCATCGTTTCCTTATGGTTTAGCACACATACATTTTCATGTCCTGCCAGCAAAATGGGCCTAGAAGCAACTGTGATGAGCACACTTTGTTCCAAGCTCTTGATTTCTAATGTTGTTGTTATAAGCCTGTGACTCATAGCGACTCTATGTACAACAGCTCTGAACCCTGCTCTGTCCTATGTTAGTCTCACTTTCTCTGACACACCTACCCCTACACCCCAGTTACTGTGTTAATCCATCTCATCCAGGAGATCTCATCTATCTCATCCTTTCTAATACTATTTTCCAGAAAAAAGAAACCAAGACTCCTTGGAGAAGCAACAGAATCTAAGGTCAGAGTTTAGAGCATACAGAATGAGCCTAAAGTATTTTATCATGCTGGAAAGTAAAGCAGGGCTCAAAATAAGATTCAATGAGGAATCAAGAAGACAAGGTAATAATAGGCATAGATCAATGGTAACTAATTATATGGGACACAATGTGTATGAATGATTATAAGAAACACAATGAAAATAAAAGATTATATAAAGCACAGTGTACATAAATGCAGCACCATGTATACAAATTACTGCATGACAACCAATAAAAAATATTTCACAAATGAAAATTAAGACACATACATGCAGAGGAAATAAACCACAATGGTAGGAGCACATAGAAGAGACATAGAAGTCAAAGAGAAGAGGTTTTGATGATAAGACTGCAAAAAGTTGAGCAATAAAATAAAGGCACATTAGACTACAAACTCAATTAAAATTAAATGTCAGTGAGTTTATATTTACATAAATGCATGGTTGATTAAATAAATGAGGAAGAAGAGATAAACCCAAATACTTACTATAGATACTCTGCCCATAGGGAGTGGAGTATTAATTCTCCATGTGCTAAATTGTGTCCTGAGTATACTGACTTCTTTTCAAATAATACAGGTGGAAAACAAACACAAGAAACAGTTATCAGGAACCACTGCTGACTCATGGGGACCCCACTTGTGTCAGAGCAGATCAGTGTTCCTGAGGGTCACCAGTGACGCTTTTTGGGAAACAGAGCACCAGGGTAGGCTCCCAGTTCTAATTTTTCTTTTAATACTTAACTGCAGTAACTATTTGTATGACCCAGAAATTCCATAATAAAGGATTGGAAGGGGAGAGTAACTTCATAGTTGAAGAAATCTGACAATATCTTCAGTCAGATGATCAAGATCAATGTCAATAGTGATGTCATGTTGACAGTATGTATTCTTGGTAGACACTGATGATAAGGTACTTCATTTCTACTGTTTCCCCCCTAAAACCTACAACCTCAATATAACCATCAGAAAACTCAGATAAATTCTTACTAAAGGGCATTTTCAAAACACTGTCTTCAAAGCTATCAATATTGTGAAAAACAAGGAAAGCTTTGGAGGAGCCTAAGGGAACATGATGATTAAATGGAATGTAGTATCCTGAATGGTATCCTAGAATAGAAAAAGGACATCAGGTAAAAAGACAAGAAAAGTGAATAAAATATGTACTTCAATTATATACAAGCTATCCATGTTGGCTTATCAATTGTGACAGGCATACTACACTCATGTAAGATGTCAGGAATAGGGGAATTCTGGTGACAAAAATGTAAATTCCCTGTACCTGCTTTACAATCTTCCTATAAATCTACTATTTTCTTTTTTTTTTTTCAATTGTGATTTTACGGAAATGTTTTCAGAAAAGTTGGATATTCATTCATTCATTCATTCTTGCACATTTTCCTCCATACCCCTCTTGTTCACTTAAAAAAAAATTCATTCACTGTTGCATAATTTCCTTCCTTTCCCCCTGACTGCAGTCCACTTTGCTATGCACCTCTTATTGTGGACTTACTTCTTATTGTTGTCATAACAAATAATGCCTAATCATATATTCCTTTAAAACAGTTCTTTCCTTTACCTGTTCCAATGAAGTATTCATTATTTATTCCCTCTTTTCTTAGTTTCTCCTTTAACCCCTATGTCAGTCCTTTTTTATAACACTGGCATTACACAGTATTTTCCCTTTTATGACTGAGATATTTCATTGCTTATAATATTCTCCAGGGTCACCCATGCTATGTAATATTTTATGAGCTCCTTGTTTTCCCAGGCTGCATAGTGAATATACCATAGTTTTTCTATCCATTTGTTGAAAGGCTCTTGGGTTGTTTTCACCTCTTTGCTATTGTGGATAACACAGCAACAAACATGGGTGTGCATATATCTGTTTGGGTGGCTACTCAGGTTTCTCTAGGGGATATTCCTAGTAGTGGAATTGTTGGGTCAAATAGTATTTATATTTACAACTTTTGGAGAAAGTGCCATACCACCTTCCAAAGCGGTTAAACCATTTTATACTCCATCAGGAGTGAATAAGGGTTCCAATTTCCCCACAACCTCGCCAGCATTTGTTTTCTGCTGCTCTGTTGAACTGGGGTGGGATGATATTTCATATTTGTTTTTATTTGCATCTCTTTGAGAGCTAAGGATTTGGAACATTTCATGTGTTTGTTTGCCATCTGAATGTCTTCTTTGGTGAAGTGTTTGTCCATATCCTGTACCCATTTTGTGACTGGGTTGTTTAGCTTTTACTTCTTGAGATGTTGGTAAATCTACAATTTTCTAACACTTAAAAAATATTTAAACATGTATTAAAGTAATGACTTGGACACTATTGACAGAAAGGAAGATTTACATGGTGTTGTCTGCATAAAGAGTAGGAACTGGGCAAGACAAGGACGTGAGAAGCTTCTTTGCTAGTGACACAAGCAAAGCAGATGTGACAAAAGATTTGGACAAGCAAGCTATGTGGAGACCTTCACAACCCTGATTCATAATTATGGCCCAGTAGTATTAAGGGTGGTATTCACTGGACTTCCTTGTGTGCGTATAGATATTATCCTGCCACTCACAATATTGTATTTCAATTCGGATCTAGAAATGACTTTAACCTATGAAAGCAACCCCATTTTTCCTCACCTTTTCATCTCCAGAGTAATATATCATATATCTGACTCAAAATGCCGCATACTAGTCCATCTCATCTCACCAATGCCTAGTATGTCAATATTTATGTGTTCCATTTCTTCCTTAATAATATCTAATTTTCCTACATTCATGGCTCTTGCATTCCATGTTCCAATCACTAGTGTCTGCTTACAACTGTTCCTCTTCCTTTGTATTTCCATACCCGAAAGCTCCACCTCAATTGCCCTATCTATTAGTCTATGTGTGTTCTGTTGTACATAGGATTTTCAGAGGACTACTCTTTCAGAAGTGGATGACCAGTCCTTCTTCCTAGTCTGTCTTAATCTGAATGCTCAGATTTAGAGAAATATCTGACAGACAAGCATTTTACAGGAAAAAGTGCAAGAAATATCACTAATTATGGAATTTAAACAAACAGGTTCGTCCTGGAGAGGGTTAAAACAGGCTGCTCCTTGGAGGCAAGGATTCTGAAGCTTCGTCTGACATACTTTGGACATGTTGCAAGAAGTGACCAGTCCTTGGAGAGGGACGTCATGCTTGGGGGCGGGTAGAGGGACAGCGCAGGAGAGCAAGACCCTCTATGAGGTGGATTGATTCAGTAACTGGGGTAATCAGGGTGGGTGTGTCAGAGACAGTGTGATTGGCACAGGACAGAGCACGGTTTAGGGATGTTGTACATAGGGTCGCTATGAGCCCCAAGCGACTAGATGGCACATAACAACAACAACAACAACAACAACAACAACAGTACTAAGAGCCACCACCCCATCAACTTTTTAGTAGAGTATTACTATTTACACCACTCTGGAAGTTCTAATGAAAACATTTAGACAAAAGAAAGTGGATGCACACAGAGATAACAGTGAAGTACATAAAGGGCAGCCTGAGGTGTTGGACTGATCTGCATAAAATCCTGGCTCTGTCCTTTGCTATTTGTGTGATTCTGAGCAATTCTGAATTAGTAAAGTTTCATTTGTTGTTGTTATTGTTGTTATGGGCCTTGAGTCATTTGAGATTCATAGAAATTGTATTGTACAAAGCTTTCCCTGTCCTGAACCAGTCTCATTGACTCCAACACATTTACCCCCATTGTCCCAGTTACTGTGTCAATCTATCTCACCCAAGATCTTCCTCTCCTGTACTGTCCTTCCACCCTTCTGAGCATGATGTCCTTCTCCAAGGACTGGTCCCTCCTGGCCACGTGCACAAAATAAGTGAGATAGAGCTTCAAAATCCTAGCCTCTAAGGATTAACTTGGTTTCATGCTCTCCAAGAACAGACTTGTTAGTTCTCTCATTGGCCAATGGTATGTTCAATACTCTTCTCCAGCATCATAACTCAAAGGCATCAGTTCTTCTTCACTCATCCTTAGTTACCGTCCAGCTCTCTGGTGCATAGGCAGTAATTGTGAAGACCACGGTGTGGATCAGGTCCATCATATTTAAAGTAACAATTTTATTTTTAAAAAATTTTAAAAATGAAAAAAATTAAGATAGGAGTAGTACTTATATCATTGGATTCTCAATTACTTAGTTAATTTTTAACTTTTTAATGTGGTTTGGGTTAAAGTTTACACAGCAGGTTCATTTCCCTTTCATCTATTTATACACATTGTGCTTCAAGATGCTGACTGCAAATCCAGTCTAGAGTGTAAGAGCCCCCTTTCCACTACTTCTCTGTGTGTCCTATTTCCATGGTCCTTCTTTCCTGCCCCTTCTGCCTTCTGATCATTGTTTTTGGGCAAATGCTTGCCAGGGAGTGTGTTTCTTGTTCACTTTACAAAGAATGCTGAACCACAGGGATAAGCTCAGCTGCAGACGTGAAGGGGCTGCAAGGGCCACAGTCTTCAGGGCTCCTCAATACTCTGTCAGACTGGTAAACCTGGTCCTTTGATTAAATGGAAATAAAATATTCAATATCTATCAATAGTGAGCTATCAATAACTGGCAGCTATTTCTTACAATTTACAATTAAAAGCAGAAAATAAAACACTACCTGTGAATGATAATAGTTTTCTTAGAAATTTCAAAATGATAAATCAAAGATTATACTCAAGTTTTTTATTTTATAAAAAATAGAAAATATTGACAAAACTGAGAAAAGATGGGATAAATAATGAACACTGCATTGGAACAAATGAAGGAAAGAACTGTTTAAAAAGAATATTATCTATATGACAACAGTCCAATATAAGAGGTCCATAGCAAAGTGGACTAGGGGATGAAGGAAAAGATGCAACAATGAATAAATATATATAATTTATTTTTAAAAAGGTGAACTAGGGAGGGTAGAGAAGAAAATGTGAACAATAATGAACAAAAATCCAACTTTTCTTTAAACTTTCGTTAAAATCACAATAAAAAAGGAAAAAAGTGAAAAGCAAATTTCATTCACAAAACCAGCCACAAACATTAACAATCTAGCCCTAGCAGTAATAAAAAACAGGATGCCTATAAGAAAGAAAACTGCAGAAGTCTTGAAGAAACTTGGACAGACAGATGTATCATGTTTTCAAGTGGAAAAAAAAAATCAACAAAAAGTTAGCAGTCCTTCCCAAATGATTGTGAATTCAGTCAACATATCATTTTTTAAAAGTTTTCAAAATCTGAATATATTTTTTCTTATATTGTTGTTATGTGCTGTCAAGTCAGAAACCGACTCATAGCTGACCCTCTAATGTGTTTTTAGGATCTATAAATCACATGGGAGGAAATGGCTCATCTACCTTGAAGCAGCTGGTGGATTCTCCCTATAACCAATAAACATGAAAAATGTTACATCTGCAGTAAAGTCAAAGAAATGAAAAATCAAACGTTGACTATTTTCTCAGATGCTCTTCTATTTTTAGTAATAAGTACTTTTTTACTAAAGCTACCCAGATCAAATGCCTACAACTCCCTATTTGGGGCCATGTGGCTAAATTTACAATTGAAATGTAAGCAAAACTGCATCCAAATTACAGAGCTTTACTTGAAGGAAAGCGGTGTATCCTTCTCTGTTCTTTTCCTCTAGACTGAACTATAAATGGAATGGCTGAAGCTCTTGCAGACATCTTGGATTATGAGGTGTCAAAGCTACAGCAGGCAGGTGCCTTATGCTAACACTATACTTTCTACCATCTGACTAATATTTTATGAAGATGAAATAAATTCTCTTATGTTTAAATTTTTGCTGTTTGAATAGTAGAGTGTTCATCCTAAATCAAAGTATAGTTAATTAAAACTATCATTCTCCTAACTTAAGATGTAGTAAATTCTTTACAAAAATTTAAGTGAGTAGAGCTGACAATTACAGCCAGCCAGTGGCGCTATGGAAGAAATGCATGGCAATCCATTTCCATAGAGATTAAAGGAAAAAAACTCCAAATCTAAAAAACCAACAAAACTCAAACTTAATACCAAAGCCAAACCAAAAAAAAAAAAGAAAAGAAAAACACCCTCCAAACCAACTAATCTAATGGAGAAGTTCTACTCTGTAACACACAGTCTTGCTGTCAGCCAGCATCAGCTCAGTGGGCGGTTACTTGGACATTTTCTTTTGGCTTTTCTTTCCCTTTTTTGGTGGTACACATTTTCTAGAAAGAATTTTGTCAGTATGTAAAATGAGTCTTATAATAAACATATCCTTTCAGTCAGCAAATCTACTGCTAGGAGTAGATCCTATGAAAATAATTAAGATATGTGTAGTATTAATATACAAGGATGTTCATAAAAGCAGTTTGTAATCATGAAAAATTAGAGTGAAGCTAAATGTTTAATAATAGAGTGCTGCTTATAAAAATTTTAGTACATTTATATAATCAAACACTAGGCAGCTGTTAAAGATCAAGTTTCAGAAGAATAATTGATGATATGAGAATACTGCAAAGTATTACAGAGTCCAACAAAGATTTTTAAATAGAATGCAGATATATTCCATTTGAGGCACAAGAATATTTTTTAAATGTTCTTTTCCCATTTTTTCAGTGTTCTTAACAAAGTTTTATGATAAAAACATGCTATTTACAGTATTTTATAATTTTTAATACTATTTAAAGGAAATGTCTGTGCCTAGTCAGTTTCACAGCACACTGGTGGCCTTCTCTCTTCTAAGCAGTGTGCTCTAATTCAGCATACTTTGGTGGTTTGTACTAAGGACCATCTCTGCTCCCTTATCAGTACTCATCAAAAGTGATGAAGAACACTTGACATGCAACCAAACATAGGTCATGTGCCCTTTCTCTGCCCCCATCTAGCCCATGAGCGTACTGCTCACAATTGTGTACTTTAGAGATGGTGCTGACTGCCCCTCCAGTGGTTTTCAAAGGCAATAAATTGCACAGAAAGAGACTGGCCATCTTTTTTGTGTAGAGCAATTGGTGGATTTGAACCATGTGCCTTTGGGTTGGCAGCACAACTCCTTACCACTAAGCCACAAGAGTACCCAGAACTTAGGAGAGACTCAAGTGAGACTGCTAGCAACTACAGGCTCCTAAAACAGCCAGCGGTACTTGTGACATGCTCTCTGAGTGCTGTTCCCAAGGCCAGCATGGGCCTTGTTCCACCCTGGATGCCAAGGAATTATCCTCCCTGACTGCTTGGAAGGTCCTGACTGCCTCTACGCAAATGGCTTTTAAAAAGGGATGTGCTCTCTCTCAATTAGAAAATGTATTCAGATTCAAATAATAGAAATCTTAAATTACAGTGGCTTAAACTAAGGGAAGGATCCCTCCTGGCACAGTGGGTAAGGATTCTGCTATTAACCAAAAGGCCACTAGCTCCTCTATGGGAGAAAGATGTAGCAATCTGCTCTGTAAAGATTACTGCCTTGGTAACCCAAAGGGCCAAGACAACTCTGTACTGAAGGTTCACTGTGATATGGAATTGACTTGATGGCCTACAGCAAGTTCACGGAAGGGAAGTTCAGAGATGCTCTCGTGGTGCTGACTCAGCTGTTGCACAGAGCCCTCAGGAACGCAGGTTCTTCTACACTTCCGTTCAATCACTCTGAATAGGTAGGGTTTTTAATTATTATTATTATTACTTTTTTTTGTGCATGTACCGTCAAATCAGATCTGACTGGTACAGGAGGAAATTGTCCCTCCTTCACCAGCAGAGCATCTGGTGGATTTGAACCGTGTACCTCTGGGATTGCAGTACAGCTTCTTGCCACTAGGCCACCAGAGCTCCCCTTGAATAGGTAGAGTTTTAATCCTTAAGGTTGTCATCTCAGGGTTGCTGTAGCTCCACACATACCTCAATATCGAAGAAGGATTGTATCCACTGAGCTTGCCATCAGTTATCATGAAAGCAGAACCTTTCTTTTTTTAAATTTTTTTTATTAATTTAGTTTGTTTATTTTTCATTTCCATGAACATCTACAGAGATTTTGGAATTGTTGCA
>NW_006400009.1:2165630-2192673 GCF_000299155.1 Elephantulus edwardii
CCCCCACCCCAATGCCAGCCTCATTCTACAACAGTGGCATCATATAGCATTTGTCCCTTTGTGACTGAGATACCTCACTTAGCATAATGTCCTCCAGGGTCACCCATTTTGAAGAATATTGCATGAGTTCCTTGTTTTTCAATGCAGCATAGTATTCCATTGTGCGAATATACCACAGCAGAACCTTTCTTAATCTTCAGAAGACTTTCATTGATTTTCATTGATCAAAACTGAATCACAAGCTCAATTAGCTCACGTATATGAGAGATGAAGAGGATGGCATGATGAACAAGGTTCAGATCCACTGTTGCTAGGATCACTATGAATTGTAGTTGAACTTGATGGCACCTAACGACAAGTTCTAAAGAGATTATAGAAAATGGTAATGTATCCAAGATATCTTTCTTCAAACAAAATCCAGAATTGAATGGATATTTGGCAGACAACTGGCAGTGCCTTCTATAAGCAGGTAAGACTAAATGTAGATCTTCACTTTCTTTTGAAAGGTAGTGTATAGCCAGAAAACACTAATCACAGATCCAGGTTAACCATGTGTATGCATGAACACACGCATGCATGCGTATTTGTATATGTGTGTGTGCTGCCTAAAGAAAGGAGGGAGATAAATCAACATGCACTTATACCTATGGGAAACCAATACTAAATATCTGTAATAAACTGAAGATTATTTCAGGATAGAATTCACCCCGAGGCACCAAGGCAATCCTTAAGGGTTTACCAGATTCTTGCATTTGCTAACCCCTCCTTCTGAGTCAAAGGGAAGGTTTTTCAAAAGAAAGAGCTTGGCTTCATTTACATTGAATTCTTTTTGTGATTTACTTCCTGATAATTTTCAATAAAGATACAGGGAAGCTCAGGTCAGCCCTTTAGTAGAGAACTGCTGGCCCGACGGCAAAACTCTCTAAAGTGTTTTTACAGAAAAGGAAGCTGAAACCCAGAAAAGTTAAGTAGTTTTTCCTTACATGTCCAAACATGACTCGGGTCAGCCCTTTAGTGGAGAACTGCTCTCTGTTTTGTCTCATTGCTGGTTGTCTGTCTCATTATTAATAATTATAAAAATGCTTTACTCTCAGTCTGCAACAGATACCTTTTAGAATTAGCTGCTTTCATAATGATGTCATTGAATTGATTATATTCTCCTATATCATCTAGGTTTTTTGTACACAGGCCATGGTCTTTGCAATCACTTGTTATGCTTCAGAGAGTTGGACAATGACCAAGGAGGATAGAAGGAGAATTGATGCCTTTGAGCTGTGGTGCTGGAGAAGAGTATTGAGAATACCATGGACTGCTAGGAAAACAAACAGATTCATCCTGGAAAAGGTTAAACCGGGTGGCTCCTTGGAGGCAAGGATTCTGAGGCTCCGTCTAACATACTTTGGACATGTTGTGAGAAGAGACCAGTCCTTGGAGAAGAACATCATGCTTGGCAGGGTGGAGGGACAGCGCAGGAGGGGAAGGCCCTCTATGAGGTGGATTGATTCAGTGACTGGGGTAATCAGGATGGGACTATCAGAGACAGTGCGATTGGCACAGGACAGAGCAGAGTTTAGGACTGCTGTACATAGGGTCGCTATGAGTCTCAAACGACTTGATGGCACATAACAACAACATATCATCTAGGTGCCCTAGTGGCAAAAAAATTGCACTGCAATCCCAAAGGCACACAGTTTGAATCTCCTCCTATGTGATTGACTGCCCCTGAAAACCTGCTGGAGGGTCAACTCTGAGACTGATTACTTTAGTAAGCTCTGGTGGCCAAGTGGTGAGAACCTGTACTACAGGCCTGAAGGCACGCAGTTCAAATCCACCAGCTGCTTCATGGGAGAGGGATGGGCAATCTTTTCTTGTGAGTTTAACTGCCTGTGGAAATTCACAGGAGGGTCAGCTATGTATGGATTGGTTCCGACTCCATGGTTGTTGTTGTTATGTGCCGTCGAGTCGTTTGCGACTCATAGCCACCCTATGTACAACAGCCCTAAACCCTGCTCTGTCCTGTGCCAATAGCACTGTCTCTGACACACCCAACCCGATTACCCCAGTCACTGAATTAATCCACCTCATAGAGGGCCTTCCCCTCCTGTGCTGTCCCTCCACCCTCCCAAGCATGATGTCCCTCTCCAAGGATCCGTCCCTCCTTATAACATGTCCAAAGTATGTCAGACAAAGCCCCAGGATCCTTGCCTCCAAGGAGCAGCCTGGTTTAATCCTCTCCAGGATGAATCTGTTTGTTTTCTTGGCAGTCCATGGTACATTCAATACCCTTCTCCAGCACTACAGCTCAAAGGCATCAATTAGCGATTCTCCTTCTATCCTCTCTAGTCATTGTCCAACTCTCTGATGCATAACAAGTGAATGCAAAGACCATGGCCTGTATCAGACACACCTTAGTCTCCACTTTGATATTTATATAAAGAGTGCTCTACTATAAATATGTTGCAGATATTATACAAAATAGGATTTGCACTTAGTTGTGTCCATTCAGTCAGCAGATCTGTTAGGGATAAGAAAAGACACAATATAGTGAGTATAAAATGCCGATATATCTGAAGTAAGAAATGTAGCAAAATATCTTTTTTTGTTTCCTGTCTCAGGCACAGAAGGCAGTAGTGCAGCTCCTTAGACCGCAGCAACCAAAATGCACAGAAGCTGGCAGCAAATCAAAATCAGCGAGGTACTCAGAAAACAATAAAAAAGAAAGAAAGAAAAGCTTTGTAGCCACGGACTTATAAATACATCTTTATAAAGAGCTAGAAAACAGTCCAGCCTGAGGCAATCATTACCATGGGACATAAGTGAACTACATATACAGACAAATGAAAAATATATCACTGAGATGTTTGGCCTAAGAGCTCTTAGCGTCCGACTTGAGGGAGGAAAAAAACACAGAACTTGGGTGGGCACAAAGGAGACACTGGATTGATGGATGGACAGGATGAAAATACATTCTTCATTACCTCCATTCTCAACAGCGGTGCTCAATTTCAGGGAAAAGAAAACAAACCCCAATCTCAGAGTGTTAGCGTAAGCTTTAAGTGTTGAACAGAGCTTGGAGACCAGCAAAATTCAGGCACATAAAGTAAAAAAGGATTCGTGTTATTTTCATTCTGTGAATGAAACGTTGCCTTTTCTGAACAGCAACCTCCTGGGAGCGGCGAGGCTGTAGTGATGTTGAGGTGTTTAGATGGTAGGTGTCTTGAGTCAGTTCCAGCTCAGTGAGTGACTACAGACAACAGAACCAAACACACTGCATCCAGCAGCAACTTCACAACTGCTACAAAGTCTGGGCCTCTTGTCACAGCCACTGTTTCTTTTCAGTGTCTTCTAACTTGAGGGATTCATCTCCTGGCTCTGAATCAGACTGTTCTACTGTTAAGCAGAAGGTTTACATCAGCTAGGTTTTTCCGGTTGGGAGTAGAATCTCAGGTCCTTCTTCTTAGTTTGCCTTAGTCTGGAAACTCTGCTGAAATCTGTCTATATGGGAGACTCTGTTAGTATTTGAAATATAGGGTGCATAGCTTCTAGCCACACAGCAACATGCAAGCCACCACAATAAGACAAACTGACATACTATGAGGTAACAGTGAGATAATAACCAGGTTTTAACCCAACTATATCACAACAAAATGCTAAACAGCAACAATGCCAGTTTAAATGCTAGGGGTGCACCAACCACTTACTATGCATCTGCAAGTTAGACAATGAATTAGGATGACAAAAGAATTGGTGCCCTTGAGTTCTGGTGCTTGGATGAGAGTGTTGAACATTCCATTGTTATAGCTGTTGTGTACCATCTAGTCAGAACTGACTCACAGCTGAGTGACTAGTGGGTTTTCAGAGACAGTCAATTACAGAGGAGAGGGTTGCCCATATTTATCCTGGTGAGCAGCTGGTGGATTTGAGCCATGTTTCTTTGAGTTGGCAGTGAAGCTCTTTGCCACTAAACCACCAGAGCTCTCTGAACATCCCATTGATTGCCACAGGATCAACACAGTGTGCTGCTTTGAGGCAAGGGTGTTGACACTTAGTCTCACATATTTGGGGCATGTTGTTAAGAAGGGTCAGCTCTTGGAAAAAGACATCGTGTTGGGAAAGGTAAAGCATCAGTTTGAAAGAGAGGAAGACCTTCAACAAGAAAAAGTGACAGACTCTAATAATAGGCTCACGTATATGACAGATGAGGAGGAGGGCACAGAATAGCACATGGTTCCCATCTCTTGTTCACTGGGTCGCTGTGAGTTGTAGTGGGCTTGCTGGCATTTAACAACAACATCTCACAACACGGAAATAAGTATAATTCTTGCAATAAAACCTCTCAACCAAATAAGAACAGATTATTGGTATCTTCAGATACTACCTCCTCTGCCTACAAACATTCTCTGTATTCTTATGAGAGTCTCAGGAAACACTGCAACAGAATAGGATGTTCTATTCTAAAGAGTACTTATTACACTTCTGAAATCAAGGGAAAATATTTTGTTCCTGAGACACTGTGAATAGCTGTCATAAATCAGAGAATCAAGGTATGGGAAACGAGCAGACCCACTTGAGCCAGGTTTGAATTATGGCTCCTATTTTAACTTTAAAATTATCCACAAACACACACGGCAGTTATTTGTGCTCAAGCCCCAGAATGAGACAAGGAAGAACTGAAATAGTCATCTTTGAATCACAGACATGCCTCTTCAAACTAAGGACCCGATTCACCCACAATACCCAGCCTTTCTAGAGGATGGGACCCCCTACAAGTTCAAGTACATGAACATGCTTTGAAAACTTTAAGAACCAATCCCACTGTCATCAAATCAGTTTGGACTCATGATGATCTTTCATGAACTGTAAATCTTTACGGAAGGAGACTGTCTCATTTTTTCTTCCTCAGAATGGCTTGTGAATTCAAACCACTGACCTTCTGATAAGCAGCCTAGCATTGCCGCAACTAAATTTTTTCCACATGTGAGTGAAGGTGGCCTGATTTGCACCATCTGTGTCATGGTGCACACAGTGGTAAAAACCCGAATGTAAGGTCCCTGGAGAGGAGAGACCTGTAGGTGCAGTCACCACAGCCATTCCATCAATGACGTCTTGTTGTAGTTTTGGTGAACATTTATACACCAGCTTTGATAATTTCTGTACAAATTAATCAAGGCTTTGCTTACATTTTCTACATTGCATCAATATGTACATTGTGTGAATGTTCCATGTCCAAGACTCCCTTATTCTAAATTAAGTGCTGACTTCTCAGATTCATACAGATGTCCTTCTTTTATTTTGGTTTGTCTTGTTTGTTTCAGGTAAGCACAGATCTAACAGGTAACAGCCTTTATTTAGTGTGCCACTTTGGTGGTTTTTTTTGGAAGGTAATCTCAGGGGATAGTCTTTGTTCAAGGTTTAAAGAGTATCTTAGGGGAAAATAGTTTGCAATGGTCCAGTTAATCTGACAATTTTCAGGAATTTGAATTTTGTCTAGCATTTTTTTCCCCACATAAACTAAAATCACCTATTTTTTTGGTCATGTAAGTCAGTGGTGGTAACTGAGAATTATCTAGTTCTCATCAGGGGAATTGTCACTGATGTTTCTGAAGATTATCAGCCTTATATACTTATCATACTTATCTCTTTTCTTTAATTTGATTCTTACTTCTTACTCTTTTGCTCTTGACAAGTAAAGACCAATAGTTGTAACTTAGATGGTCAACTAAAATCTTTTAAGACTCTGGACATAATCTTTAGCTAGAACATAGGATATGAATTCTATGAGCTACATCATTCCAGTTGAATGCATTTTCAAAGGAGACCATGGATATAAACTTTATAAAAAACCTGATCTGGGAAGATATTTGGTTATGTCTGAGAAGTACCTGAAAGTATCTAACTACACACAGGATATACGAAGAAGACTGTGGCATGACGATGTGAGGAGGAAATAAGTGCACTAAAGTGAAAAAAAAGTTGAAATACCTGGTACAGGAAATCAAAGACTACAGTCTTTAATATGCTTACATTTCAAAACAATAAAAACAAGTCTACACCACTGAACAATATTGTGACAAATGGAGAAAAGATTGAAGTGGTCAATAATTTCATCTTACTTGGATCCACAATCAATATCCATGGAAACAATTGTCAAGAAATTAAAAGGAGATATTGCATTGGGAAAATATGCCACCAAGGACCTCTCCAAAGTGCGAGAGAGCAATGATGTCAGTTTAAAGATTAAGGTGTGACTGATTCAAGTCATGGTCTTTCCAATTGCTTCCTATGCATCTGAAAGCTGAAAAATTAATGAGTGAAAGAAGAAATCAATGCTTTGAATTGTAATGTTGGCAAAGAGTACTGATAAATCAAAAGAACAAACAAATCGGTCTTGAATAAAGTACGCCTCAGAGTGCTCCTTAAAGGCAAAGGTGTTAAAACTTTGTCTCATTTACTTTGGGCATATTTTCAGGAGGAAGAAGTCCTTGGAGAGAAACATCATTCTGGGAAAGGCAGATGACCAACAAAAGAGAGGAAGACCTGTGCACAGTGACTTACCACAATGGGTTTTAGTAGGACAGAGATTATTGGAATGACACAGAATAGGGACGCTGGTTTGTGGACCCAAGCAAGCTGTAAAAGGAACTAGATTAAGAATGTCTGCCAACAGAGACCTCTCCAGAGTACTGAAGTGCAAAGATGTCAGTCTAGGGACTAAAGTGTACCTGATCCCGGTCACAGTCTTCACGATTACTTTTTATGCCTCAGAGAGCTGGACAAAGAATAAGGGTGAAAGCAGAATAATCTATGCCTTTGAAATGTGGTGCTGGAGAAAAGTACTGAACATATCTTGGACTGCCAAGAAAACAAACAATTCTCTTCTGGGGAGCGTGAACTTCCTGTCTAGAGGCAAGGATTTTGAAGCTCTGTCTATATACTTTGGACATGTTGCCAGGAGGTATCAGTCCTTGGAGAAGGACACAATGCTTGGGAGGGTGGAGGGACAATGCAGGAGAGGAAGACCCTGGATGAGATGGATTGACACAGTGACCGGGATAATAGGTACAGGTGTGCTGAAGACAGTGAGACTCGCTCAGGGCAGGACAGAGTTCAGAGCTATTGTGTATAGTGTCACTATGAGTCAAAGGTGACTCAGTGGTACATAACATCAAGAACAGGATAAGACAAGGCTAATATCCATTCTTTATAAGCTCATAAGTGTCATTATAAGTTGTAGTCAACTTGAAGGCACCTAACAGCTACAAAACAACATACACAGCTAAATCTGCATGTCTATGCTGATAAATCTATCTTCCTTCATAAATGGTATACCTCTACTTACCCATATATGTAAATGCTCATTGCTGTGTACCATAGAGTTGGAACCAATCCATAGTTGATCCTCAAGTGAATTTTCAGAGGCAGTTAATTGAACAGGAGGGGAATGTCCATCTTTCTCCTGCGGAGCCACTGGTGGCCTCAAAACGTGTGCCTTCAGGATTACAATGCAGTTTCTTGCCACTAGGCCACTAGCAGCTCTTAGTATATGCCTACATCCACTTCAATACTTCTTAAAATTTTGTTGATTTATTACCTGTTGGCATCACTGTACAAAATTCTATAATTCTATTTATCCTCATTTCTCTCACCAGCCCACATTTTCTGACAATTGTACCAAAAACAATTGGCTGAGACAGAACCTTTTTAGGCAGTAGCAATTGTGAGCAAGGAAGAGATTCAAGCTATACTGAAGACACTGGCTAAAAATAAGGCCCCCAAAATTGATGGGATACTAATGGACATGTTTCAACAGACGGATACAGCTTGGAATTTGCCAACAAATTTGGAAGACAGCAACCCAGCCAAGTGACTGGAAGAGATCCAGATTTATTCTCATTCTTCAAAAATATGATCTAATAGAATGTGAAAATTATAGAAAACATCATTAATACCACGTGCAAGCAAAATCCTGCTGAAAATGGCTAGAACAGTACTTGGACAAAGAACTGCCAAAAAGTTAGGCTGTATTTAGAAGAGGCAGTGGCACCAGGTGAATCTTGGCTGAAAGCATAGAGTACCAGGTGGATGTCTATTTGTGTTTTACTGACTATAACTGATTCTGTGGATTATTACAAATTATGACTAACATTGAGAAAATAGGAATAGCACAGCACTCAACTGTGTCCATGTGAGACCTATGTCTAGACCAAATACTGCTGTCTGAACTGCACAGTTTAAAATCAAGAAAGGTATGGGTCAGGGCTGTACATTTTCTGCATGCCTATTCAATGTGTATGCCAAGCAAATTATCCACAAAGCTGGGATTTATGGGGGGGGGAAGGCACCAAAATTTGCGGAGGATGTATCAACAATCTTTGTTATGCAGATGACACATTGAAAGTGAGGAGGACTTAAAATGCTTGCTGAAGAAGATCAAAGACTACAGTCTTCAATATTGACTACATCTCAACATTAAGAAGATGGAAATTCTTAACCACTGTATCAACTAGCAATATCATAGTAGATGGAGAAAAACAGAAATCGTTCACAATTTCATCTCACTCAGATCACTCTTGCTATGAACAGACAAGAAATCAAAAGACGCTGCCTTGAAATGCTCCATATGTCATACTTGTGTATCTAAATTTTAATTTATATACAATATTTAATAACTTAGGTTGCAGACGTCAAATGTCTTCATTTTATATGTGCTGACATATTCCTAAGTATGTTTTGCTTATAAATGAAATAATATTGTACCTTAAAATTACTTAGTTTTATCTTATTTAATAGTAATGCTTCCATGTTTTGTCACTAATCATTTATCCCTGTATCTTTCTTTATTATATGTAAACACAATAATTCAGTCACTCATTGTATTACAAGATTAACAATGTTCCTCTATTGTGATCATCATTATGTTTTTATCAAGATTATTGTTCTCTATACATATGACCTTCTCATTTAAAAATAAATCACTAATTAATAAAATTAAGTTAAAAAAAAGACATGCTGAATTGGGGAAATCTGCTGTCAGGAACCTCTCCAAAGATCTCAAGAGCAATGATATAAGTTTAAAGACTATGGTGCAGTTGATCTTTTCAGTTACTTGCTATGAATCTGAAAGTTGGATAATGAATACGGATGACAGAAGAATCTGTGCCTTTTATAGTTGTGGAATTGGAGATGATTACCAAATGTCCCAAAGAATGTCAAAAGAAGAAAAGAACTATGTCTTGGAGAAAGTGTAACTAGAGTGTTTCTTAGAGGCAAGGATGGTGGAACACAGTCTAATATACTTTCAGCATGCTTTTAGAAGGGACAAGTCTTTGATTAAAGGCATCATGCTTGGAAATGTCAGCAAGGGACGGGAAGACACTCCAAGAGAGTGACCGATATAGTGGCTGTAACAAAGGCTCAAGTATGCCAGATATGATGAGGATAGCACAGGATAGGGTGAGGTTCAGATCCCTTGTTCATAGTGTTGTTATGGGTTGTAGTCAACTTGATAACATCTGTATTTGAGAAGGTGGACTCTATGAAGAAGGATATGGCAACGTGGCATAAGGATTGGAGGAAGACTCATCAATAACCTTCGTTAAGCAGATGACACAACCTTACTTGCTGAAAATGAGGAGGATTTGAAACACTTGTTGCAATAAATCAAAACACTGCAGCCTTCAGTATGGATTGTATCTCAACATCAAGAAAACAAAAATTCTTACCAGTGGATCAATGAGCAGCATCATAATAGATGGAGGAAAACATTAAAGTCGTCAATGACTTCAGCTTTTTTGGATCTACAATCAAACACACTTGGTAACAACAGCAGTCAGGAGATCAAAAGACATTACAGTGAGAAAAGTACAGTCAGGAGTCTCTCCAAATCACTGAAGAGTAATGATGTTTGTTTTGGAGGACATGCAAACAGGATTCTCCTTAAAGGCAAGGATGATAAAATTTCATCTCACATACTTTGAGGATGTTGTCAGGAGGAGCCTCTCCTTGGAAAAAGACTCATGCTGGAAAATGTTGAGGGTCAGAGAAAGTGAGAAAGTCCCTTAAAGAGATTGACAGACAAGCTTTCCAGAGACTGTGAGCATGGTGCAGGATAGGAAAAGTTTCAGAGTTGTTGAAAGGCTTGCTCTGAGGTACAATGGACTTGATGGCACCTAACAATAACAACTCATTAACAACCTTCATTATGCAGATGACACAACCTTGCTTTCTGAAAGTGAAGAGAACTTTAAAAGAGTTTGCTGCAGAAGATCAAGGACTACAGTTTTCTATATAGATCACATCTCAATGTCAAGAACACAGAAATGTCCACCCTGAACATATAGGCAACAACATGATCGATGGTGAGACTGCCAACGACCTTAGCTTACTTAAATCCACAGTAAACACAGTTGGTAATAGCAGTCAGGAGATGTGGGGATGCATTGCAATGATTATGTCTCCAAATTAATGAAGAGCAATGACGTCAGTTTGAGAACTACAGTTCACTCGATTCAAGTCATGGTCTTTTCAATCGCTTGCTATGCATCTGAGAGCTGACCAATGAAGAAGAATGACAAAAGAATAATTTATGCCTTTGAGCTGTAGAGATGAAGAACAGTCCTGAATATTCCATGAACTGCAAAAAGAACAGACAGGTATGTCTTGGAGAAAGTGCAGTAAGAGTGCTCCTTGGAGGCCAAGATGACAAAGCTTTGTCTCACATACTTTGGGTATGCTGTTAGGAGAGGTTATTCATGGAAGGTGAATTCATGCTTGTAAGGTTGGCAGGTCAGTGAAAGAGAGTAATACCATTAGCCATATGGATTGATAGAGTGACCACTGCAATGGGAAAAAGCATGTCAGAAAGTATGCGGATGGCGTAGGATAGGACAGGGATCAGATCTGTTGTTTATAGGCTCACTATGGGTCATACTGGACTCAATAGTACCTAACAATAAAAGAAGTCCTTTACATTTATAGTTCAGTTAATTCTTCGATATTTCATAGTTTTGGGTTTTTTATTATTTATTCTTTTTATGTGTGTACCGTCAAATTGGATCTGACTGGTACAGGAGGTGATTGCTCCTCCTTCTTCAGCAGAGCATCTGGTGGATTTGAACCACGCACCTCTGGGATTGCAGTGCAGTTTCCTGCCACTAGGCCACCAGAGCTCGCCTATTTCATAGTTTTGTGGGTGATTATAAATAGTATTATTTCCTTGCTTTTCCCCCTTCAAAGTATTATTTATAGAGTATAATTAAATCCAACATATTTTCACGTGTTGATTTTGTATTCTACAATATTGCTCAATTCTTCTGGTATTTCTGTTGCTGCTGTTACTGTTATATACCTTTTTAGTCAGAGTCAACCCAGAGCTGACCCTCCAGGTTGCCAGAGGCAAATAATCAATTGCCCAGAAGGAGACTGCCTATCCTTTTCCCTAGAAGCAGTTGCTGAATTCCTATTACCTCTAGCAGGAGTTGTTTTTTTATTTTGTTTTGTATGTGTTTTCACATGTACGTATGTTTGTGTGTGACTTTTGTTAAGTGCTGTTGAGTCAAGTATTCTATGCACCGAAGGTACCATAGTGACCCTATGAACAACAGATCTGAACCCTGTCCTATCCTATGCCCTCCTCACACTTCCTGATACACCATAGGCCACTGTGTAGTCAGTCACCAAATCAATCCACCTAGTCATGGGTCTTTCTCCTTCACTGGCCCTCCTCCCGTCCAAGCACCATGTCCTTCTCCAAGGAATAGACGTTTATAGACACATGGCCGAAGTATGTGACGCAAAGCCTCATCATTCTTTCCTCCAAAGAGCACTCTGGCTGTACTCCCTCCAACACATATATATTTGGGGTTTTAGGTTCGGTTTTTTGTTTTGTTTCGTTTTTTTGGGCCGTCCATGGAATGTTCTGTGCTCTTCTCCAACACCACAGTTCAAAGCATCAATTATTTTTCTGTCATTGTTATTCATAGTCCAACTCTCATATGCATATCAAGTGATCATAAAGACCATGGTTTGGATCAGATGCACCTTAGTCCTCAAACTGACATCATTACTCCTCAATAATTTGGAGAGGTCCCTAACTGCAGACTTTACCAGTGCAATGTGTCTCATTTCCTGACTGCTGGTACCAAGGGCGTTAATTTTGGATCCAAGTAGGATGAAGTTGTTCAGAGTTTCAAACTCCTCTCCATTCATCATGATGTTGCCTATTAGTCTGATGGTAAGAATCTTTATTTTCTCCAGTTTGGAGTCTCCTGTATAAAACAGTTGTATTCTAGAAGGTAGGCTGTTTTGTTTTAATTGACAGTCAGGTGTGTGTAAACTGTTTTTGGTGGGTTTTTTTAAAATTATTACTTAGTTAACAATCAAGTATGTGTGGGAAGCTTTTTGTTTAAACAAATCATGTTGGTGTGAAGACTAATTTCTTTTCAGAGTTACAAACTAAATTGGCAGTTTGTTGTGTTTGCAGAGAACCTTGTTCTAAGCAGTGCAGCATTTGTCGGTCAGTTGGCTGTACTGAAATAATTTGGGGTTGCTGTGATACTGAAAGCTATGCCACTGGTGTGCCAAATGCCATAAGGGTTTCCCATGGTGGACAGATGTTAGTACAGCTCCCAGATTAAGACAGACTAGGAAGCAAGACTGGCTAACTACCTCTTAAATAGCAGACTTTTAAAAACCCTATGACTACTAGAGGAATGAGGATAGTAATAACAGTGTGATCTTTACCTAGAATCTTGTATCTGTACTTACAGATAATTTTCTTTTTTCCTTTCTGATTTGTGGTTAGATGATATCAGGTCTACTACAACTCACAACAACTCTATGAACAATAGCAACTTTGCTACATCCTACAGCATCCTCATGATCTCCACCATATTCAAGCCCATTACTGCAGTCATGAGCAACTCATCTTGTTGACCCATCATGACATCTTTCTCCAAGACCAGTGTCTCCTGACCATATGCCAAAATATGAGAGAGCATCTCTGTCTCTCAGGAGCACTCTGGTTGTACTTTCTTTAAGATGTTTGTTTATTATTTGAGAACCCTTGATATAGTTAATACTGTCTACCAACAACACTTGGATGGATGCACGTGGTCTCTGGAGCCTGGAAGAAGAGGCATATCGGGAATGCTAGGGCGTTTGTGGCTTTCTTTTTGCCCCAAGTAGGTGGCTGCAGAGCGGATTTGCTAGATGAATTAGGGGTCTCTGGCACAGACTTTGCCAGCGTTTGGGCATGCCGGAATGGTAAAATACTGTAGGGATTGCCTCCTGAAACCATATGAACCTGGAGAAAAGATGAAAGTCACACAAGTGTTGAGGACTTTCGTTCACAGGGTCAAAGGCACTTAATAACATAGAGAGAGATCAGTTGGCCTCGGGGACTGAAAATGATGCTACCAAGCCAAACATCGTATAGCCCTGGTGTGTCTACTTGCTGTAGAGAGGTAACTTGTGGTTGCTGTGAAGCTGAACACTGTGACACTGATGTGTCAAATGTGATAAGGTTTACCCATGGTGGATGGTGTTGGGTTGAGATCCCTGATTAAAACAAGCTTGGAAGCAGGAGTGGCATCCACTTCTGTAATAGCTTGCCTCCAGAAACCCTATAAGCCTGAAGAAAGGATGAAAGTCACACAAGTGTTGAGGACTTTCATTCATAGGGTCACTATGAGTCGCCGACGACTCGACAGCACTTAACAACAACAACAACAACAACAACCAACAACACAATTCACATAACTCTTCTTTGATTCTATTTACTCATTTTCCAACTTTGTTACTCATATGAAGCAACTGATAATTCATTGCTTGGGTTAGTAGCACCTTAATCTCTAAACTGGCAACCTTGATCTTTAGCACTTTCAAGAGGTTCCTGACAGCAAATTTGTTCAATGTAACATGTCTGTCTTTTGATTTCTTGAGTATTTCTTCCAGGGGTGTTGACTGTGGATCCATGTAAAATAAACTCATTGACTTCAATCTTCTCTCCATCTACTATGATGTCTATTTATTGGTTCCACTCAGATTTTTTTCTGTCTCTTGATGCTGTGGTATAATCCATATTGAAGGCTGTAGTCTTTCTTTTTTTTCTTTTAAGTCTTGGATCTTATTTGTTTAGGTAGGTATGATTTTTCTAGGAATTTAAGCATTTCATCTAGGTTTTAAATTTGCTGAAGTAAATGTATTTATTTTTCCATTTAAGATATACATTTAAAAGTAAATGATAAAAATTCTAATTGCAACCCTTTTTGACATTACTGATTTTCCTCTTTGACATTCATTTTATAAATCTGTTTTCATGGCATCTATACTCAACACCTGTGTGGTTTCTGAAAGTGGGGCTACATTTTTATCTCTTACGAGAATGGGACTCAGATAAGTCACTTGGTTTTTAGTGTCATCTGTCCCCACATATTACACAGTGATAAGGACTGTTTTAGGAGATTCAAACTTGAACAAAGCATAGTGAAGTCAAAGAAGTAAAAACAAATGGATACTCTCTAGCCTGAGTAAGAGGAAAAAAGCAGAGATAATGCTCTTCCTGGGAACCTTAGGCAGATATGTAGCAAGTAGGCAAGATCACTTTCCTGTACAAAAATTCTTTTACACAGTAATATTTCATCAAGCATGAAGGCCTTGCTGCAAGCCTTGCTAAGTTCTTACTGGGAAATATAAAAGTGGGGATTCTAGGATCAGCAGAATCCCCTTGGTCACCTCTGTCTCCAATGCCATTGCGCCTCCACTTTCTAGAACGTTCCTCAAACTATTTTAATGCTATTTCTTTTAGCTTATCCTTGGCCCTGGTTTAAAAAGAAACACAAGCAGAATCCCTGCTGTTTAAGTAGGTCTGTTTTCTCTTGTACCAAAAGCTCCTTTAAAATTAAAAAACAAACAAAAAACAAAAACAAGAGGAGAAGCAGGGAATACTTTCACAGGATTAGGAGAGCATGACAGCATTTTCCCTAAATTACAATGCTGTGATATGGAAACATCCTTTTTCACCCTTGATCTCTCCAGAATGAAGTGATTCCAGTTGTTGTTTTAGGGCCCAAGTGACTTGAATATTTATTTGTATATATTTATCCAACTGCTTATTCTCAACTCCCCAACTGGCATCACTATTTATTCCTTCTGTTAAGAAATCAAACTAGCATTCCTGTCCCCTTCATGTGTACTCACCACTTTCTGTTTTGAAATAGAACCATATACAAAGTCATTACTGTCATAAAGGAAATTATGATGACAGTGATAATGGAGAATAAAATGGCGACATACGTTTTAAACTCTACTATGTCATGCTGTAAGGAGATACCGGTCCTTGGAGAAGGATATCATGCTTGGGAGGGTGGAGGGCAGGCGCAGGAGGGGAAGGCCCTCTAGGAGGTGGATTGATTCAGTGACTGGGGTAATGGTGGTAGGTGTGTCGGAGACAGTGAGATTGGCACAGGACAGAGCAGGGTTTAGGGCTATTGTACATAGGGTAGCTATGAGTTGCAAGTGACTCAACGGCACATAACAACAACCACAACATGTATCAGACTTACTGAGCACATAGGATTCTTACTAGAGAGTTGTGCTTCCAACCTAAAGGCCAAAAATCTCCAGTGGCTATGGGAGCCCTAGTGGCCTAGTTGCAATAAGCTGTGCTGCGATCTCGAAGGCGTGTGGTTCAAACCCACTAGATACTCTACTGGAGAAGGAGGGACAATCTCCTCCTGTACCAGGCAACAACTACAACAACAAAGAATCTCCAGTGATTTGAGTTTACGAAGGAATCCTCAGGAGAAATATGGGTAGTTTCTTCCCATTAAGACCCACAGTGTTTGAAATCAGATGGAGGTTAGCTATGAATCAAAATTCACTCAACAAGGGTGGGGATTACTGTTAAAAGAGTCACTTGGAGGTACAAATATTTAAGCATTTAAACTACTAGCTGAAATGTTAGTGGTTCAAACCCACTCCAAGTGTCTATGAGGACCTTGAAAACCCTATGTCAACTCTGCAGACTTGGTGTCACCATGAGTTACAATCAACATAATAGAAATTACCTGCAACAGCTCCTGTTAGAGTGGTGCTTCACCTTGCTTTGCTTCCCACCATGATTTGAATTTGAGAAAAAAGATTCTACCAATCTTCTAGACTTGGGAAGTGGCTGCCACTTGCTCTCTTCTGATTAAAATTTCAATTTCTTCTTTATTGTAATGCTGTCTTTTCTTTGCAAAGCAATAGATAGCCAGCACATTGGAAGAATACATTCTAATTCAGAACAAATTACAAATGAATTTTTATCTTAAGGAGCTAGGTTGGAAACTTGTGGCTATCAGAAAACCATATTATAGTAGTGAACAATAAGCCTGTACCAGTATTTTGATAAACTTCAGAGAGCTAAATCATGAATTGCAGAAAGTGGAGGAATGAGTGAGGATATTCATTCTCTCACTTTGGAAAAATCCCATTGGAAAGAAATGTGATATCACTAAAGGGCTGCCTTCTCAGAGGACTGAAAGCACAGGGAAATGGAAAGTGAGTGTGCTTCTTTTTCTGAAGGAAACCTGTCCCTTTGAATGGACATTCAATTTAGGTTAAGAACACAGAGTAGTAATGTAAAGGCAAGAGCACCGTTTCTAGAAACAATTTCAAATCCCAGTTGTGTCATTTATTAACTTTTCAGCCTTAGGCTAGTCACTGAACTGCTCTAAATCTCAAATTTTCTTGTGAGCAATAAAGATGACACAATCTGGCCATCATTAAAGGACTTGTGCAATACATATAAAGTGCTTATTTCCATTGTTGTTAGTTGCTGCGGAGTTGATTTCAATTCATGACGACCCTATGTGAGCAGTGATCATCATTCTCCAAAGGTACTTGTCCGTGGGTTCAAACCACAAATCTTTTGGCTAATGGCCAAAAGCTACCTATTTTTATTATCTAAAGAATCCATGAAATGTTTTGAATAGTACCTACAGGAAGCTTTTGGTTTATGCAGATTATTTCTCGTCTTAAGAAATAATTTTAAAACTATTTTAAACATTTTAAAGTATGGTAGATAGCAATCTTGTCACTTTCTCACTCATCATCATGGCAATGGAACCAACACAAAGCTGATCCTCCCCCGGGGTTCTGGGAGGTTGTAAATCCCATGGGAGGTGATTGCCCATCCTCTTCCTATGAAGTCTCTCATACATCTGAACCACCTGAGAGAAGCCACCTTCTCGTTAAAGCATAATCCTCTACAGAGTATCCCACCAAAACACTCTTACAACTGACAGCTCCATATAATGAACAATGCAAAGTCATTGAATAATTTGACACGTTATTACTGAGAATCTAGACAAAACTCCCTCACTGAACTGCCATTTTAGTTGAGGAAAGTAGACAGACAAATGTCTAATATATTAAAAGGTAACAAACACGATAGAGGAAAATAAAGTAGGAAAGGACAGGAAATGTCAGGGAAGGGATCCTGGGAAGGTAACACGTGCACAAAGATTTAAAGCAGTGATAGGTGGAGTGAACCACATGGATGATGTCTGGGAAAGAAAGGTCCAAGGCAAAATCCTGAAGTAGTGCTGCAATGGTGTGTTTGGGGGACCCTACATAAGTCTAAAAGAAGCCCTGGTGTAGTGCATTACTCCTGCTGTAAGGTTCACAGCCTTGGAAACCTTACAGAGGGTTGCCATTAATTGGAATTACCTTGCGAGCAGAGGGCTGCACAAGCCTAAAGAGGCTTGGTGGTGTGGTGATTAAAGCATTCACCAGGTTTGGACTCAGCACCCTCTCCACTGGAGAAAGACGTGGTAGCTTCTAAAAAAAATGTACAACACTGGAAACCCTACAGAGCAGTTCCTTGTCCTGTAGTAGATTTGATCGCACTGGGCTACTGAATCCTATGTACTTGAAGCTTAGAAGGCAAGAATTCTATTAGCAAAAATGAGGACAGAGACATATCAGAGAGGCAGATTATTTTAGACCCACCACTACCCCACCCCACCACCACCCCCGGCCGGAGGAAGGATTTTAACACTTTCTTACACCTCAATTACTGGTGAGTTTTGAAGAGGGTATTATAAACTTGATTTACACTTAACAGAATCCCTTTGCTATGATGCTCAAAAGAGAATGGAGGGCAAGGAAGATGAATTAAGAAACTATAAAAGTAAACCATGCAAAAGATGGAGTGTGTTCTGGATCACTAAAATTGTTACAATGTTAAGTTATTAAAAAAAGCAGATCTATTTAAAAATAAAAGTAACATGATTTGATGTAAACCTAATTTGATGATGATTAGATATGAAACCTCCGTGGCTATGTGCTGAGCTACTAACTGAAAGTTCAACAGTTCAAATCTATCAGTGGTTCAGTGGGAGAAAGATGGGCAATCTCTTGTTAAGAGTTGCAGCCTCTGAAACCTGATGCATGGTTTTCATCAGTCAGAGGACTTGACTTGAAGGTAGTGGGTTGGGTTTTGGGTTTTTTTTGGGGGGGGGAGTTTGCCCCCTCATAGTTGTTGACTTTTTTCCTTATTAGTTTACAATCATTCATATACATTGTATTTCATTCATATACATTGTGTTTTATACAATCATTCATTTGTATTATATTTTATATCAGTAGTTACTATTGATTTATGGCTACTCTGACTCTGTCTTTTCAAATCCCCATTGAATCTTTTCTGTCCCTTCACTTGTTCTCTGCTGATTAACCTCTGCTATTGTAGAGATTTTCCTTTCCCTTCTTTCTATGTTCCCCTTTCCCTTCCTGAATATTTTTATATGTACGTATCTTTCTCAGTTACCCTCCTATCTTCACAAGGGTTTGTGTTTTTAGATGTAGCACGTGAGAGATAATTTTGCTGTTATTGTTGCTGGTTGGTTTGTTTTTACTTGAGTAAAGGGAAATCTTGAGCCATCCTTCATTAAGACAGCACATACTACCATAACAGGAAGTAGAAGATTTGGGGCAAGGGAGCTGATTAAGAGTTTGGTTTTGGACCTGTTGAGGTTTATAAGGCAATGGAACATCCAAACAGAGATTATGAGTGGGAGTTCTCTAACTCTAGAATTCAAGAGAACATTCAAGGCAGCTAATAGGTAGATAGATAAAACATACAGGAATACTGACAGAGCTGCTTGTTTTCACATGAAGATGAATGCATGAGTTATATAAAGAAGCAGTATGCACTTTGTAGTAATTTTGGATGAATAAAATTAAAAAGTAAGTGATATATGCATATAAAAAAGTATTTGGAGACATATGCAACAAAATGCTAACAGAACTGGAAGTATTTTTTCATGACATTTAGACTTTCTATAAGGATATATGTTAATTTGTAATTTAAAAAAGAAAATGAAGATAGTAGGGGAAATAAGGCTTTTGGGTGAACTGTCACAGACATTAATCTCTATCACAAAGTTCTTCCTCCTCTTAGTCCTCAATTATGAACCAGGCCACCCTCTGCTTGGTTTCCCTTCTCTCTCTGCCCATTTTTAGCTTTTTCTGATAAGTTGCTTCTAAGCAGGCTTCAGATGACCAGGGAAGCCTGGTCTATTTTCCCACGGCTGAACACTCAAAAGAATCTTAGTTCAAAGACTCTGAGTTCAATTTACCTCAGGGTTCTGACAAATAATTTTTTCTTCTTTGGTGCAGCTTCCATTTTCATTCTAAAGTTGTTGGGTGTTTGGTTTTCTGTGTTTTGGTTTTTATCCTTGACATGGCATTTAGAATAGCTAGGCCCTAAAAATTAAATATTCCTTTATATGTTTAATTTCTGACCATAGTATAGTAGTGAAGAATAAGCGAATGAAGCTGAATGGGCGTGGAAAGGTTAATACAAACTGCTTTTAAATTGCAAGTTTTCAAACCCGAGGCCTTCACCCTGTTACACAATAGGCATTAAAGAAAAATGTTCTTTCCTGGATGAAAGATAAATCTCCATTTTGCTAGGAGTCTCTGCAGCAGGATTCTTCCATTGAAACATTATATTGGGAAGGAAATCCTTAGTCCATTTCTTTTGCAGCCCCTCCTGTTCCCATTTAAACACATTTCCCAATTCCACTTGTGGTGGTAAGTAATGGGATTAGACAACCATCTGTCAGCCTAGGATTTCCCCCCCGTCGGAATCTAGCCCTCAGGTTGAAAACACCATTTGAGGGAAAAAAAAATCATCTTAGACTATTTTTCTACTGCTCCAAGTAGCTCTGCTGGACGGAAGTTGTAATTTCCTCCTTAGCCGTACCTCCTGGAAAAGCGTGCAGCGCCCCTCCCTCCGGCCTGAACTGCACATGTGCAATCCTCCCCCAAACCTTAGCTCACATCAGGTCCATCAGGGGTTACCATTTACAGAATTTTCTGGGTTGCTTGGTCGGACTCATTTTCCCTCCCCAAAAGTGACTTTGCACCAATACAAGGAAAGACAGCCGTATCTTCTCAGCGTCCTCCCCAAATGACTTAGAAACATCAGGAAGGGGGTAGGAGAGGATCTACAGAATCTCATTTAAAACACAACGACATTTTCTACCTGATGGTTGACATGTCAAATTCAGGCAAGCGCTTTCAATTTCAAAAGAATTTAAATCTAACTTCTATCATCTCAGCTATAGATCTTTCAGCACCTTCAGGTTAAAAAAACCTCACTGGCTATGACTGGAAATTGTACAGACGGTAGCAACAAAAAAACCACCCACTAGACTATAAATCCAGAGACGAGGCTCTAATCCGACCTCTACTGCTAACCTGTTGTCTTAGGCAATAACCCCCGTGTTCCTCCTATCTAAGTCCCATTTGAGGCAATGTTCCTAAAAATATCCCCTGCCTCATGCCTGTGGAGACAGGGTTTGAGACAGCATCATTACCAACTTTCTTGACACCAGAAAGTCAAAGCCAACTACCCCTTAGTTTCCCATGTCCTTCAAAAAGGCCAAAGAAGAGATTCTTACAGTGCTGGTAAACCCAATAGAGTCAGAGAATGAAGGGAAAGGGCCTGGCATTAATAGGGAGCTCTGGTAACATTGTCCATAGGGACAATCCAAAGGCAGCACCTCTCTGAGGGTGGAATCTACTAGTTGTTCTGAGGGAGAAAGATGGGCAATCTCTCATGCGTACATCCTCTATCATCACACATATAGCCTCCTGAGAACTTGCTGGAGCTGGCAGTCAGTTGTAACTCCCCAGCAATGGGAGAGGGAAAGAGAGTGTCTTAATGGAGATGGTGATAAGTTTATTCATGATTAAATTTCATTTAATTTAAAAAAAAATTCATTTAATTTTAATCACGTATTACAAGAACTAGAACTTACTTAACAAATTACAAAGCCTTTCTAGAAAACCCCAGCAGATTGGAAGGCCTTTTATGAAAGAATTCTTCACCCCATTTACAATTAATGTACGTAAATCTAGTGATGATAATGTTCTTGGTTGGGTTTCTTGGCCTCATAACTATTATTTGTTCCTGTGGAGTCAGTTCTGACTCACAGAGACCTGGTGTGTTATATACAGAGTAGAGCCACTCCACAGGTTTTTCTTAGTTCTAAACTTAATGGAAGCAAATCACCAGCCCTTTTCTTCTGTGGCACTTTTGTTGTTCTTGTTGTTACGTACTGACTGCAACTCATAGTGACCCTAAGAACAATAGCCATGAACCTTGCCCTATACTGAGCTAATCTGACTCTGACACCTACCTCCATTACCCTATTTACTATATCAATCCTCTCATCCATGGAGTGTCTTCCTCTCCTGTGTTGTCCCCCACCCTTCCAAGCATGATGTCCTTCTTCAAGGACTGATCCCTCTTGGCAACATGCCTAAAGTATGTGAGATAGAGCTTCAAAGGACTTGCCTCCAAGGTGTGACCTGGCTTCACCCTCTCCAGGACAGACCTGTTTGTTCTCTTCATAATCCATGTTATAGTTAATACTATTCTCTAGAACCATAACTCAAAGTCATAATTTTCCTTATGTTATTCTTACTCATTGTCCAGCTCTATGATGTACAACAAATCAATCAAAAAGGCCATGGCTTGAATAATGCACACCTTGGTTTTTAGACTGATTTGCTCTTTAGCACTCTGGAGAGGTTCCTGACAGCAGATTTTTCTAATGCAATTCATCTTTTGATTTCTTGACTTCTGGTGCCAAGAGTGATAACTGTGAATCCAAGCAAAATGAATTTGTTGACAATCTCAATCGCTTCTCTATCATGATGCTGCCAATTGGCCCAATGTTGACAATAATTGGTTTTGATGTTTAGCTCTATCCATAGTGAAGACTGCCTTCTGCAGCAAACACTACAGGTCCTCCTCAGTTTTAGTAAGTAAGATTATGCTATCTGTATAACACAGGTTGTTGATGAATCTTCCTCCAATCCTGATGTCATACTGCTCCTCATAAAGTCCAGTCTCCTGAATGATCTATTCTGCATGTAGATCGAAAAGGTATAGAAACAGGATGAACCCTGACTGACTGAGTGGGTCAGATCTGCTAACCTTTTGGCTAGTGCTGAGCACACACCATCTGGGCCACGTCGGGATCTCAGTCTCAGTGTTGTGTACCAGAGAGTTGAAACTGACCCACAGCTGACCCTCAAGAGTGGCAGTTAATTGCATGGGAGGAGGTTGCCCTTCCTTCTCCCACAGAGAAACTGGGGCCCTGGACCCAGTGACTTCGGGATTAGAGCTCAGCTTCTTGCAACTAGGCCACCAGCGTAGTCTCAGAGAAGAGCAAATAAAAGCAACAGTGAAAACACTGAAACAATCAAGGTTATCAAAACTTTCCAAGAAGATTTTTTCAAAATCTCTGGGCATATGTTAATTTTTGTGACTTTCTCCTTGCTTAACACTATATGGCCTTTGATTTTTCTAACGATACTACAAGGAAGCTTATGCATATTAATTAGTATTTCTTGCTGCAGTTATGTCAATGAATTAGGTCAAAATCCAACAAGACCAGCAGTTTTTATAATTAAGAAAAACCTGTGGAAGATTTTTGGGTTTTTTTATGGTCACACTACGTATGGCTTACAATATCCTTCTGCACCCTGAGTTCAACCTCCCCAAATGAAGTTTGGGCACGATACCCCTGAGGTCACAGTGAATTATTCTAGACTTGTACATCTTGATCAATTTGCCATGGAAAAGATGCTGAAGTGCAGGAGGGACAAATGGAGAAGCAGCCACATCCTATTCATTCTCCCTCGTTACAAATATCTGCTGACTCTAGAAGACATAATATGCACACAGGAGCACACACACACACACACACACACACACACACACACACACACATATTCTTATAAAACCAAAACAAAACCTCGGAAGCTTTCAAATCAATTCTGATGTGTGCAGAGCAGAACTGTACTCCAGAGTTCTAAAGTTTGGATTTTCTGAGGTGGATTGTCATGTCTCTTCTAAGATGCCCTGGGTGACTCTCAACAGCCAGTCTTTCAGTTCATACCCAAGTACCAAACCAGCTTCCTCTCCCAAGGATACGTCCACCAGCACAAACACATCCACACAGAATTCTGCATGGACTAGCCAGTTAAAACTGAGAAAGTCCCAATTCCACAAAGGTGAACTGCAAACTTCTATGCTGGGTCTCTTTAAGGAAGGCTGAACAGTGGCTGAGGCCAGTTGGACAACATCATTTTCTCCATCATGAAAACATCCAAATATATCCAGCCTATTCTGCCCCTTTCAGTGTTAGCAGAAAAACCACTGCCTCTGGGGAGGCATTCTTCTTTCATCTGTCCCCTGATCCTGTGCTGAATTCCAAGCAGAATATATTAATAAAAAAATGCTTTTGGAGGAGAATGCTCCCCACTGTTGTGCCATCTCTGCAGTCTCTTGTTTTGAAATTCAGCCTTGAGATGTTCAAAGGATCTGAGAGATTAGAGTTCAAGGAAGACCAAGATACAACCCAAGGGCAGGCCTTGGACTTCAATGCTGAAAACCTGCCCCTCCCATTCCATAGCCAATTTGACCTGTAAAAGCACTTAGTGCATATCTTAGTTGAACAGAATTCTTTTGAAAGACTCTCAGCTCTTCCCTTTCCTTTTAATGGTTGCTGAAGGCAATTCAGTTTAGAGTCTACAGACAATCTGGGGTACTTGCCAAGTGAGTCCATCTCCCCAGAATGCTCCGGGGATACTAGACCTCCTTGACCATGCATACCTCCTTCAGAAGTCTCCTGAGATCCACACTTACCATTCTTTTCCACCTTGTGTTTTGGTGGTTCAGGTTCTGGGAGACATGGACAGGGTCCATCACAGAGGGTGGTGAGACTTTTGCCAGCAGAACAAGCATGAAACTCCATCTTGCACTGCAAAGGAGAGACAGAACAGGCACTGAGAATGCAGTCACAGAGACAACTTACTCAGCTTACTTAGGAAAGAGTATCTGACTATGCACAGTTAAGCTCGCAAGGACCCAAAGCAGAGAAGGCAAAAAGTCCATCTTCGGTGAAACTCATCTTAGTTACACAATATTGGAGAAGAAATTGTCTTTTCTGTTTTTCAAGTTGCATAAGATAATTTCTTAAAAAAAAACACGAAACAAAACAAACCTACAGAAGCACTGTATAGGATTATCTTAAGGAATGATCAACTGATCAAAACAATTTCTATATAGAACCTAAACATCCCTGGAGTCCTCTAAGGGGATCTTAGCCTGCTAAGATCCTTTTGTCTCAGTCCTCTAAGATCCTCTTTCCACTTGTGTAAAGGGAGTTCTCCTGGTGTAACACTCTGCATTCCTCTCATGGTGTTCACCTCCTAGGCACGCAGAGGAAAAACAGTCATCTGTTCCCTGAATTTGGATGGTACTCATGAGGCTGAGGCCTTCCCCTTGGGAAAGAATCAACAGTGAAGGCTTTTTCTCCCAGCATCTAAAACCTAAATTCCACACAGTGTTTTTCTCCCGTTGAAGGATGTCTGAGGTAATCTAAATAGACTTAGAATGGAGAGGTCTGTTGAATTCTGGGACTCGGTATTAAAATTCCTAAATCCACACTCTCTTATCAACCTTTCATTTGTAGCAAATGTGGTAGTTCTACCACTTTCTGCCAGCCCTTTACCCTTGTCTCAGCTGACTGGAAACAGACAATAACTACTTATTAAGATAGGTGAAAGTACAAATAATATTGAATGAATGGATGATCCGGCACTGTGAGTATTATAACTGTTACAGAATGAAATGTGCATGAAAGATTGCTTGAAAAAACAACATGCTGTGTAAACTTTCACTCAAATCAATATTTAAAAATGTACAAGCTGGGAGGAAGGATGTTGTTATTTAAGTGCAAAAGACCACAATAATTGTCAGTATTTTAAAAATTACTCTTTTTCTTACATTATGGAAGGAGAAACTGAGACTCAGAAAGGCTAGATAATTTGACAATGACCATAAAACTTACAACGGGTCGACCCAGGGCTAATTATTTACCAGTCAGAAAGCCAATGGATGGTGTGTTGATGGGCCTCCAGAGCACAGGCATCCTGTTGCTTGGCTAATTATGCGACTTTGCTACTCTATCACAGTTGTTGAGAGAGTTTACTCCTTTTCACCTATAAAATTTTCAAGATTAAGCTCTGTGTATAATCAGTCCTCTGCAAAGACCCATGGGCCCAGGACCACGCTTTTGTATTTGGTGGCGGTTCAAAGGGAGAGGAGTCAGGCAAGATTTACCGAGCCCCCACTGTGCATGGAACTCTTATCAGGTACCACTGGGAATCTTTTAAAAGAAAGAAAAGAGGAGATACAGTCCTTGCCCTTGGAAAACGCAAATGCATACCTTTGAAAAAGGCCACTAGCATTTGCAAAGCAACACATAAGAGTGCAGATGAATGCTGGCTCATTGCCGGAGAACAAACTATTCTATTTCAAACTATTCAAACTCTACCAACTACAAACAGAGGGAAAGAGTGCTTTAAACCTGAGTTTAAATGTACTAAAGTCACTCTTGCATAACTCCAACTGTCACGATACAGTTTCTGGATACTCCTGCAGAGAGAAGGAGAATAAACCACAGGATAGCCTATGGAATGTTAGCTTCCTCTTGATGCATAACCTCCATTTAGTACATATTTGTGAAATGCTTAATGTGTTCCCAATGTGGTAATAAGTAATTGTGACAATATTATGGAAAGAATGGCTCAAGGTAAAGCTAAAAAGAAGTTCATCTAAAGCCATATGGATCAGACTTTGGTTGAGGAAGGGTGAGTCAGAGAGAGAGAGAGAGAGAGAGAGAGAGAGAGCACGCACATGCGTGCGCACACGCCTGCAGCCTGGAAAGCCAGAGGTACGGAAGTGCTCGCAGACAGCCCAGATGGCAGAAGACAAACCAAAGCAAACCAAGGAAAGTGCTGGAAATTTGATGCTTAGTCTCACAGCCCGTATTTTCATTTCCTCCTCCTCCTCCTCTTTTTCTTCTAGGTGAGCTGTATTGTACAATCCGCAATTTCAAACTAGTGGTCTTCAAATATTTTAGCAATAGACTATTGGAAGCTAATTCATCCACCCGAACCCTTTGCCATCAAGTTAGTACTGGCTCATAACCACTCTATAAAACAGAGCAGACATTCCCTGAGAACTTCCAAGGCTATTAATCTTCAGGGAAGCAGACTGCTACATCTTTCTCCCAAGGAACAACCACTGTTTTCAAACAGTTGACCTTTTGATTAGCCAATCACTTAACAGACATGCCACCAGGGTTTCTTGAAACTAATTTAGAGAAAGAATGGATTTCTGATTTTTAAAAAATTGTAATTTGAGTGAAGAGATTGAGATTGTTCACAGCTTCAGTTTGCTCGGCTCCACGGTCAACACTCTTTTTTTTTTCTATAATTATATTTTATTGATTTTCATGAACATTTACAGAGATTTTGGGCTTCCATTCATTCATTGTTGCACTATTCTCTCTACCCTCCTCCCAGTTTGTTCTCGTCCAAATGCCACAGTGCTTGTCAAAGCCAGTTCTGATTAATCTTCTTTGTCAGTGTGTCCTTTCCCATTCCCTATCACTCCTCCATGAGAGAG
>NW_006400009.1:2192903-2194462 GCF_000299155.1 Elephantulus edwardii
TGAGGTGGATTGATTCAGTGACTGGAGTAATCGGGATGGGTGTGTCAGAGGCAATGAGATTGGCAAAGGATAGAGCAGGGTTTATGGCTGTTGTACATATAGGGTCACTATGAGTCGCAAACGACTCGATGGCACATAACAACAACAATAACAATTTGAGTGAAAGTTTACAAAGCAAACTGATTTTTCATTCAAGAGGAAAATACATTTCTATATGTAAATTTATTTTATAAAGTAAAAAACATAACATTTCTTTACTCTAAAGCATGCTCATGCTATTATTTTGATCATCGGTTTATATCTATAATAAATCTGGACAGCAAATAGTATTCTCTGTCTGCCCACCCCAAAATAAGAGTCTGTAGTGTGAACTATTGTCCTGTGTCATATGGCAGAGCACTCAGTGTGGAAGGATCTACTTCCTTCTCCAGTGACATCAACCTTGGCCATATGACTTGCATTGACCAGGGGTTTGTGATTTTCCAGAAGGAGACAGACCCTTCGTTCAAAGTCTCTTTGGGGGAACAAGAATCTCCATCTTTTGGTTAACAGCTGTGCATGTTAACCACTTGCACCATCCAGGGACTCAATGCATATTGCTGTCAACTTTGATTCACAGTGACCCTACGTGCAAAAGAAGGAACACTATTTGATCTTGTATCAACCTCATGATCACGGCTATGTTTGGTCTATGTATGATAGAGCAAGTATTTCTAAATCACTGTTGAAAGATTAATGAAGGAGGAAGCGAGAGAGGAGTTATCTATCTGATGCTCTACACTGTTCCAATCACCAGAAGCTTAGCAATCTGCCTACACCAGGAATCCAGGTGCAGGAGCTCAGCATTCAAGACACTTATGCTGACCCATCCTTGTCCACATCGTCCTTTCCTCGGATTCCACATTCAGCACTCTGCTCTCTAGCTTCCCTTCTCCTTAGGCCAATTGCTCAGGCTGAAATCTAGTTCATCTACTTCCAAGATGTCCAAAAGACCAGTCTATCTGGTGACCTTTCCTTGACTAGGAGCAACTCAGTTTGCTTGGCTGGATTACAACATTCTCACTCATGCACTTCCTCTTTCAAGAATCTATAGAAGTGATGAGGCTGCTTCCCTAAATCCAGGAAGACATTGCCAGAGAACAAGAATAACAACATTTTTATGCCTCAGTGAAAATCCAAGTTTCATGAGCAGAGATCTACTTTTTATCTACCAGGACAATATGTGACATTTAAATGAAGCTCAAAAGGCTATAAATTCAATTTTAAATAAACCCACAACATTCCATTTGGAGATACATCATATGTGGCTAAATCTACTTTATAAGAGGGGAAATGATAAATATCATCAAGATAGGAGGTCTCTTTCCTTCAGAGAGGAGGGAGCTGGATGAGATCAGACAGGAGCCAGGAGGTCCCAGGAAGCTCCACGAAAATCAATAATTTTGTTTTTAAATTAGTGACTAGTGCTAGAATGATTAATTTGTGGTGTCAGATTCTGAAGTTTTTGCTTCATTATTAAGTTGACAAGTTATGCAAATAATACAGATATTTTTATCTAA
>NW_006400009.1:2194707-2244337 GCF_000299155.1 Elephantulus edwardii
GGACCACCAAGAAAACAAATAGGTCTGTCTTGGAAAGGGCCAAGTTTCTCCTTGAAGGCAAGGATTTTCTCACATACCTTGGGCACATGGCCAGGAGAGACTGGTCCTTGGAGGGGGACAGCATACCCAGAGGGACCGCACAGGAGACAAAGATCTTGAATGAGATAGATTGATACAGTGACTAGGGCAGTGGAGGGGTTGGTGTGTTAGAATTAGGCTCAGGGTTCAAAGCTGCTGTACATAGGGTCACTATGAGTCACAGGTGACTCGATGGCACATATCAACAACATATAAAAATGTAATGCACATTCTGTAGCTTCTTGATGGAATAATCATGCTTACATACACAGTCTGAGAAATCTCTTTGAGGTAGTAAGGGAAAGCATGAATGTGGGTGTCCTATTGGAAGTGTGGAGTGTACATGGCTCTAAACATGCATCCTGCTGACCAGCTTGAGTTGCACTTCATGACTACTCCCTTCCTCAAATTCCCAACCTTGAACTTTTGAGGTACCAGACACTCACCACCATTCATTCTTTTCCAGTTTCTCAATAGTTAACACCAAACAACAACAACAACAACAACAACAACAACAAAATCTCTCTCACTGCATCAGAACCAACTCATAGCTGAAGCTACACTGGGTTTCCAAGAGACAGGATTTGTGAACACCAAAAAAGAGGCTCCAAAGGAGTCCTGGTGCCACAAAAGGTTAAGTGTTCACTCAGTAATCAAAAATTCAAACCCACGCACTGGCTCCAAGGAAGACAGATCTAGGGATATGCTTCTGTAAAAATTATAGCCAAAATAACCCTGTCTAGCAGTTCGGCTCATTCACATGGGCTCACTGTGTGATGGGATCAGCTGGACCTCTCCTAATAAAGAACAATGGGAGACTCCAACACTCTCTCTCAATGAGTGTGAGTGTGTGTGTGTGTGTGTGTGTGTGTGTGTGTGTGTCCGCTTGTTTGCTCATGTGCTTTCTCTCTCATTGTTGTCAAGTAAATTCTGACTCATAGCTGATCCTCCAGAGGGTTTCCAAGGCTGTAAATCATACCTAAGGTGACTGCCCATCCCTCTCCCTTGTAACAGGTGAACAGCCAGAGAAGCATGCATGGCCTTCGGGTTAGCAGTGGAATTCTACTCCAGCTATGCCACTAGACCACAACTAGTAGAAAACAGATTTCCAAGAAAGCCTAGCCCATCTTCCTGCTAATTACAGAAGGAACAAATGCAGAGACTTAGCTGGATCTTCTAAAGCACACTCTGGCCCAGTAACAGAAAGATTCTGGAAACACAGGACCACTGAACTACACTATGAACACATGCCTTCAGAGAGAAAAAAAAGGATTCTATTGTGTGTACTGACAGCAGTCAAAACCAATTCACAGCTGACTCTCCAGAAAGTTTTCAGAGGCAGTGACCTGCACAGGAGAAGAAGTATATAGTATATGTTTCTCCTGAGGAACATCTGGTGGGTTTGAACTGCATGACTTTGGGTTGGCAGGGCAATTTCTTACCACTAGGCCACCAGAGCTACTTTCCAATAGAAAAGGAGCCAAGGAAAAAAAAACCTAATGGGGTGCCTGCACCACTGGGTGATCTTGTTTCTCTTTATGAATATTATCTGGTTCAAGAGTTGCCAGTTTGTTTCCAAACAAACAGCCTTTCATGAGAAATCATTTTCAGGGAGCAGAAAGAGAAATTGAAAGAGCTTCCTCCACTACAAAAAAAAAAAAAAGAAATAAAGAAAAAGAAAATGAAAGAATACTTTTACAAGCCGGCAGAGTAGAGAATGAAATATGCTCCCAATACAAGGGGCAATGCAGATTCCCTCACAACTTCAGGACCAAATGACAAAGTTCAGAATTCTCACATCTTCTCTCTTATGATGCGATCAAGGTAGATGAAAACTGCCAGAATTATTGGTGGGCTTTTATTCACAACAAGGCTTTGCTCAGATAGCATTTATGCCCTTCCCTCACATGTGCCCTGTGGGTAGTGAGGATCTAGGGAGTTGGTGCCCTGTCTACAGCTATGCATTGCTGACCGGGCCCAGAGCCCTCTCAGCAGAGTCCCGAGTCAAAAGAAGTTGGGTTGTTAGCCCCCTTTTTAGCATCTACAGACTAGAAGTTGAAAATCAAACACAAATTTTAAAATGCCACTCTTGAGGACTAATAAAAAGCTACTATAACTCCCTGCTTTATAAAAAGTTGGAGGGAATAAAAAAGAGGGATGTAGCTAAAACCATTTAGATTTCGAGTGAGCAAAATACTCATTGCTTAAGTTCATAAATGACCAAAGCTAAAGATACTACCTGAGCTCCTCCGTCAGAGGGAAAGTCTCATCTGTATAAATCTGTGTAAATGAGTTGCCATTAGGTGGCCACTGTTAACTATTAGAGAGGATTCCCCTTTAAATTAGGAATCTCATCTCATGAAATTTACTGTCCCTGAAAACCTGCTGGAGGGCCAGCTACGAGCTGGTTCCAATTCAACAGTGTCCAACAACAGCATGCCCACAGAAGGTGTAAGGGAGGAGAAATCACTACTCTTCTCATCCCAACTGACTTTTCCTTCAGATTGTCAGAACAGGTCATCCGTAAGGAATGCAAACCTTTTCTTGGGTTTAAAAAAAGTACAAATCTTTATGTAATATAGCTCGGTTCTTCTGGAAATAAAAATTTTAAAAAACCCAATAAAACATGGAATAGTTAAGGGGCTCTTTGGCATAAAGAATTCTGTCAAGGTGTATCACATATTATTCATCAATCCTGGAAAATATGAAAAATCCAACTTTCTATATAAATTGTATGATAAAACTGTTAAATAAATAATTAGTTCTAAGCATTTAAAAAAGTCCAGTTGGGGCAGTTGAGAAACAAACTACTCAAACCATTGTACCAGAACTCATACAAATACAAATCTTGGCTATTCCAAATCCTTTACCTGCTATTACAGAAATTTCTTTTCCCCAATCACGGAAGAAATAGGCATATCTGAGGGAGATCAAAGCCAAAGACAGTATGAACGGGCAGAAGTATTCCTAATGCTGACCTACTTAAAAATAAATGTGGAAGCAGATTTCCCAGCCAATCCTCCCTTCCATTTTGCATAACATACCAATACATTCAAATAAATGAACGTTTTTCTGCACATGGCCAATAAATTTTTCTCTTCTATGATTTGCAAAGTAAAACTAATAACCTCTTTCTGGTTCATTGCTCACACAAGTCCCAATTGTGAGTTTCTCTACTGCACTGCACTCTTTACTTTGCCTTCAAGCTTTGGGTATTATTTTTAACATTTTATTTAAATTGCTTTCTCTACTGTATTTCATCAACCTATCATCTATTTTTAAACCAGACTGTTGACAGTTCACAGTTGACAATTTTGTTCTCAGTTGATGAATTCTGATTTGTTTTTATTCCCCCAAAATCATGTCAAAGTAAAGAGGAAAAGAATCTCACTGCCTTGCTGGCTTTAATAATTGGGCGTGAAGTGACTGACTGCTGACTGAATAAGCCAGACACTGTACACACTGTTTCTGGCTGGCAGAAAAACAGCTTCCATCTTTACACAGGACATAGGTAGCTTAGTGGTCATTTGGAAATAGCCCTGGAGAGAAACAATGGAAAAGTTTTTGGGTTCATTCAGAGTCTTATCAAGCATACATTGATAAATGCATTCATTTTTGTATTCAACAAATATTTATTGAGAATCTCCTATGTGTCATAGACCAAGAAGTACTCTATTTTAAACAAATATGAAGAAGAATTCAGTATTGTGATTAGAGGAAGACTCATTAAAATCTTATATGCAAAAGACACTTGATGAAAACAAAGAAGACTTGAAACACTCACTGATAAAGATTTAATCTTCAATAGGAAATATACTTCAACATCAAGAAAGCAAAAATCCTCACAACCAGATCAATAAACAACATGTTCAAGGTCAAGAAGATCAAATCTCAATCAATGTCAATGGAAACAGTTAGTGGTAAGGAATTGCATCACCAGCCCAAAGGTTCATGTTTCAAATCCACAAGTTGCTCTAAGGGGAAAAGATGTACAGTCTTTCCCCATGCAATTTAATGCCTCGGAAACCCCACTGGAGGATCAGCTACAAACTGGTTCTGACTTGATGACAGTCAACAACAACAATATTGCACTGCATTGGGCAAATCTGCTGCCAAGGATATCTTTAAACTATTAACGAGCAAGGGCATTATTTTAAAGACTAAAATGCACCTGATTCAAGACCTAGTATTTTCAATTGCTGTACAGTTATGCAAAAATAGAACAAAAAATAAGGCTGATCAAGGAAGAACTGATGTCTTTTTACCATGCTGCAAAAGAATAATTAAAAAATGGAAAAACAAACCTATCTCAGAAGTATGATCTCTATGCTCAGTAGTACTGAGGAGGGTAGGACTTCATCTCACATGCTTTGGACATGTCATTGAAAGATTTAGTCCCTCAAGAAACACATTAAGGTTGGAAAAGCAGAAGGTCCAAAAGAAACTGGAACAGTACATTGAAAGAGAACTACCAGAAATACAAGCCAATTTTAGAAGAAGCAGTGGCACTAGAGATATTATCGTCAATGTCTCTAGTCAGATGGATCTTAGCAGGAAAGCAAGAGTACCAGAGGATTATCTATCTGTGTTTCATTGACTATGCAAAGGCATTTGACTGTGTGGATCACAACAAATTGTGGTTAACCTTGAGGAGAATGGGGATCCCAGAAAACTTAACCGTGCTCATGTGAAACCTATACTCAGAGCAGGAAGCAGTCCTCAGAACAGAGCAGGGAAACACTGCATGGTTCACAATCAGGAAAGGAGTGCATCAAGGATGCACCCTTTCTCCATATTTTTCAACCTATATATGAACAGATCATTCAGGAGTCTAGGATTTGTAAGGAAGATTGTGGCATCATTTTGGAGGAAGTCTCATCAACAACCTGCATTATGCAGATGCCACTGAGGAGGACCTGAAGCAGTTGCTGCAAGTCAGTGACTCTAGGCTTCAATATGGATTGAAGCTGAACATCAAGAAGACAAAAATTCTCACCACTGGGGCCAATTGTCAGCATCCTGATAGGCGGTGAAGAGATTAAGGTTGTTAACAGTTTCAGTGTGCTTGGCTCCACAATCAATGCTCTTGGTACCAGCAGTTGGGAAATCAAAAGACAAGCAGTATAAAGAAAATCTGCTATCAGAGACATCTCCAAAATATTAAAGAGAAATTATAACAGTCTAGAGACTAAGTTGTGTCTGATTCAGGCCAGGGTCTTCACAATTATTTGCTATGCATCAGAGAACTGGACAAGGACTAAGGATGATGGAAGAAGAATCAATGCCTTTGAGTTGTAGTGCTGGAGAAAAGCAATGAACACACCATAGACTGTCATGAGAAGAAACAGGTCTGTTTTGGAGAGGGTGAAACCAAGCTGCTCCTTGAAGGCATGGATTTTGGAACTCTGTCTGACATCCTTTAGGTACATGGCCAGGAGGGATCGGTTCTCGGAGAAGGATATCATTCTTGGAAAGGCAGAGGGACAGTGCGGAAAAGAAAGATCTAGAATGAGATGGATTGATACAGTAATTAGGGTAATTGGGGTGGGTATGTTGGACACATTGAGACTGGCTCAGGATAGGGCAGGGTTCAGAGCTGTAGTACATAGTGTTGCTATGAGTTGCAGGTGACTCAAAGGCACACAACAACAACAAAAACAACAAAGCAGAAGGTCAGTAAAACATAGGAAACCCCTCAAGCACATAGATTGACATAGTGACTGAAACAATGGACTCAACTACAGCCGTAACTGGATTGTGAGGCTGGCAAACAACCAGGCAGTCTTTGGTTCTATGGTATATGAAGTTGCTGTAAATTGGAGCTGACTTGGCTACACCTAAAACCAATGATAACTTATTCTGTTGTGCATAGGATCCCTATGAGTTGATGGGATCTAAAAATAGCAAAGTTTGGTTCTAGGTTCTGAACCAATATTAAAATCAACCCTGTTCACGTGAAGTTTACATGGCAGGTGATGATGAGGGCTATGGGGGAGGAGGATTTAGAACTAGAATAAAAAAAAATTAAAAAAAGAATAAAGAAGAACTCAAGTATTAAGTTGAGTTACCAAGAAAACTTCTGACAAGATGGCATGAGAGCAAAGAATGGAATAAAGTGGCCTGAAAAAGAGGATTTTTGGTGAAAGGAACAGGAATAAAAAAGACCCTGTGGTGGAACATGTAGGTAACACATGAACCATAGAAAAGAAACCTATATGATTGGAGTAGAGATAGCAGAAATAAAGTGGAAAGGAAAATTTCAGTCGAAATTTGTGTCAGTTTCACTCTTAAAATGCCTGACCATGTATCTCAGTCCTTAATCACCTCTGTCTCTCTCACATACACACAAGCACACACGTTCACTCACATGCACACTCTTTTGAATTAAGTGTTCTGAGAAACCTATCACTTTTAAAAAATCAAGCTGCTAAAAATGTGATAAGGCAAAATAGTTTCTTACAGAATACCAGCTACATAAATTCAGAGGGAATGCTAGAATTAGAAAAGCCACCAATTTTCAACTCCCAGAGCAATTACTGAGTCAAGAAAGGATCATTTAATCTTTACTAAAAATGTTGGATTACTGGGAAACAGGATATTCACTGTTTCAAAGTGTCACTCTACTGTCTATCTACATATTATAAAGGAGAAAATGCAATGTACTTTAAGAATGAACAAAGGTTCAGACTTATTTATTTGTTATTGTGTGGTGCCATTGAGTTGGCCCTGATTCATAGTGACCCAATATACAATTAAATAAAACATTACCTGTTCCTGCGCTATCTATACAATTCCTACTCTGCTGAAACCCATTGTTACAGTCACTTTTAATCTGTCTCCTTGAGGACCTTTTCCTTTTTTTAGCTGATCCTCTACTTTTCTAAGGATGATGTCTCTTTTCCCGGGACTGGGCCTCTCCTAATAATATGGCAAAATTATGAAACTAAGTCTTACCGTCCTTGCTTCTAAGAAGAGTTCTTATTGCACCTCTTCCAAGGAAGATCTGTCTGTTCTTTTAGTTGGTTTTTTAAAAAAATTAAATTTTTATTTTATGCTGATTTGCTTACAAAGTTCATATACACTGTTTTTCACACCGGATCTTTCCTATTTCCTTTACCTGCCCCTCCCTCTACCCATCACATTGTGCAGCCCTATGATTATCCCCCTGCCCATCCATACCTCTCCGCTCCTACCCTCACCCCTATGGATCTTCATACACATTTTACTAGTGATCTTTCTACGTCGACAATAATGGTTCTGTACAGTATTTGTCTTTATGGAACTAAGTTCACTCTGCCAAATGCCCTTCAGTCCTTCCCAAGGCATGCAGTAATTTTTAAAATCAATGCTCCCGTGTACTGTGTAGTTTTCCATCATATGAATGTACCACAGTTTCTCAGTCCGTTTGATTGTGGTTGGACATTTGGGCTGTTTCCGTATTCTTTTATTTTTTTTTTAAGTTATTCTCAAAATTTATTCAGCAGTTAAGTAGATGTTAAATAGTTAAATAGATGTATGTTTACAATAATAAAATACTATCAGCAGTCACATATAAGCACATATTTATGATGATAAAATAGTCAAAATGAGATAATGTAAAGTTTTCTTTTATTTTCTTTTCAATCAATAAGTTGGTTTTTTAAAATTTCAATTAATATTACTTTCAGTAAAAATTTACACACACTTTGGATTTCCATTCATTCATTGTTGTACTTTTCTCCCCTCCCAGCCCTCCCCCCTAGTACACTAACTACCCTCTTGGAAAAGTAAAAAAAAAATCTTTCATTGTTTTACAAACCCGCCCCCAGACCTACTCCACCATGTAGCCTTCACTCTAGACTCCTGTCATGACAAAAATACCTAATCATGTTTTCATATTCTTGTGAAGGTGAATAACACCGCTATGAACATTGGTCTACAAATCTCTGTGCCTCAGTTTTCATTTTCTTGGGGCATATTCCAAGCAGTAGAATAGCTGGATCATATGGAATTTCTATGTGGAAATTTCTGAGGAAATGCCAAATCACCATCAAGAGTGGTTATACCATTAAAAAATTATTTTATTAATTTTAATGAACATTTACAGAGATTTTGGATTTCCATTCATTCATTCATTGTTGCATTTTTCTCCCTGCCCACCCCTCCCCCCTAGTTTGCTCTTCTCTTTGAAAAGTAAAAGAAAAATTCCTTCATTGGTTATACCATTTTACGATTCCACCAACTGATTGAGTCGGAACCATTCATTGACATTTTTTGTTGTTGGTAGGTACTGTCACGTATGACTCATAGCAACTCTCTGAACAGGTATGAATCCTGTCTTCTTTTGTGCCATCCTCATCCTGATAGACTTGAGCTGCCATTACTGTGTCAATCTATCTGGTTGAGGGTGTTTCTCTTTTTCACTGACCCTCCACCTTTCCGAGTATGGTGTCCTTCTGCAAGGAAAAGTCTTACCTAACAATATGCCCAAAGTATGTGAGAGGAAGCCTTGTCATCTTTGCCTCTAATGAGCACTCTGGCTGCACTTTCTCCAAGACATATCTGTTGGTTCTTTTTGCAGTCCATGTGATGTTCAGTACTCTTTTCTAACACTACAGGTCAAAGGCATCAATTCTTCTGTCATCCTTATCACTATCCAGCTCTCAGATGCATAGTAAGTGGTTGAAAAGACCATGGAACCATAGTTTTCAAACGGATATCATTATTCCGCACTAATTTGGAGAGATATCTGACTACAGATATTCCCCAGCGCAATGTATCTCCTAGTTTTCTACTGTTAGTACCAAGGGTGTTGTTTGTGGATTCAAATAAGAGGAAATGAATGATAACGCAATCTGTCACGATGTTGGTCACCTATGTTCTTCTGGAAATCCATTAAATAGTGAATACTCTTCCTTACAATTCAATACCATCATTTCATTTTGGTCTTCTTTATTCATTGTCTAATTTTCACATACATATGAAGAAACCGAAATATCACGGCTTTAGTCAGAAACACCTTGATCTTTAAATTGACATCCTTGCTCTTCAACATTTTAAAGAGCTCTTTGAAAGCAGATTTGCCCATTGCAATAGTCCATTTACATTCTTAACTGCTGTGTCCATGAGTGTTGATTATAGATTCAAGTAAAATGAAATCCTTGAAAATGTAAATGTTTTTCTACTTACGATGATGTTTATTGGTTAAACTGTGATCTTTTATTTTGTTTCCTTTATATTGAAGCATAATCTCAAAAAACAATGTGATTTTTGAGCTACATCAACGTTGAGCTTCATCAGTAAGTGATTCACTTTTCTTCATTTTCTATAAGCAAAGTTGTATCACCTTCGTATCTCAGGTTGTTGATGAGTCTACTTCCAAACCTACTGCCACATTCTTCTTCATATAGTTCAGCTTGTCAGACTATTTACTTAGCATACAGATTCACTAAGTATGATGGAAGATGCAACTCTGACACTCACTTTTCCTGATTTACAATCATGCAGAATCCTCTTGTCCTGTTCAAATCGTTTTTCAGTATGTACAGTTTCCACATACACATAATTAACTGTTCTAGAATATCTTTTATTATGATCCATATTCTCTGTCTTCTTACACACACACACACACACACACACACACCCCATGCACATGCACACAAATGCACATGTAGGTTTTCTTAATATCTTTTTTTTTACTAATGAAAGAATCATTTATTAAATACTTAACCTGTGCCTAAGATTATTCTAAGCACTTCAATTTAATATTTCATCTTAAAGGTTTTGCTTTGGTAGAAATCCCTCAGATAACACCAAGTAGAAAGGAAACTGATTTATATAACAATGAAAACGTGTGTCATTTTGTAGGCATATGAACAGAGATTTAGGCTCCTTTCTCCTCCATTCTCCCAGGCCTGGCTCCAGCCTTCCTTCTGTAGGCCGGCTTTGCCTGTGGCTCCTGCCCCTCATCCCAGTGCTGTGTTCTTTCATTTTACTTACTGCTCTGCACCAACAAATGTGAATTTGTTCACATATTTGCTTCCTGACCTGAAGAAAGCAGGCATCTTTGGCTCTGGCCTAACAGGCATTACTGCTGTTTGGTGCCCTAGCATTTATTCCATCTCACCATGTACAGAGTAAGAATGCTCTGTAAGGTCCTCTTGATTATAATCCTTACAGGAGCCAAAAACCAGACCTTCCTCCCATAGAGCTGCTGCTGGGTGGGTGTAAACTGCCAACATTTCCAGTGTCAGCCAAGTACTCAACCATTGTCTCACCAGGCTTACCTAGCTCATGGTAAAAAGCTAATAAATGTCACAGAATTGATGAGCTATGGCTCCTATAACCCTATGTGGGAGCAGGTTGATTTTGAGACCATTGTTGTTAGTTGATGTCACACAGATTCTCACTAGCAGTGATGGCACCTGATAGAGGAGCACCCTCTATGTACAGAGTAGAACTGTCCCAGGACTTTTCCAGGTTGTGTCTTTTAAGTGCTTCTGGGTGGGTTCTAAGAAACTGCTCCCAACAGTATGAAATCATTGGAAGAAACAGAAACCTATAAAAACAAATGACTGCCTCAGGGACACAAGGCCAACAAATGGCAGCTTTGATTTCTAGTTCAGATCCTCCAATTTCCCCCTAGTGCAGAACTGTGGGTGGTGATGCACACTCTTCTAAAACAGCTGAGTAGATCGGCAAAGTCCCTCCAGGAATCGCAGAGCCAATGAATGAAGAGGCAGAGGACAGAAGGAAGAAGGGATGATCCCAGAACTGGGTAAACCAAGAAGGAAGGAGGTCTCTGCCAGAGGCAGCTCCAATGAAGGACATCAAAGTGTCTGGTCACTTCCCCAAGATGATGCCAAATCAAAGTTTGCTTGTCAGCTGCATACGTAGTAGAGGTTTTATTCAAAGTGACTTCAAGTTGTTGCAATTAGCTAAGACATCTTACAGAAGCGAAGGTGATTAGCTAGCAGGCCTGGATAAGAGGATGTGGCACCTTGTTTCTGTGGTCAAGGAGCCGATGGCACTCAGACTTAGCCTTCTCCTGAGGCATAACATCCTGCAGCAACTCCATGTCCGAATGGCTGTCAAGCATTACAACTTTGCTCTCTGGAGCAAAGCACTTCCCGAAGCTAGCAGTCATAGCAGTTCAGCCAGGGCACAGAATGATATTGGGCAGAAAAAAACGGGGCCTCAAAAATAAAAATAAGAACTTCAGTTCATAGAATCAAGACTCGCCTTTTCTCCCACCTGATGGTAAGTGATAAGCAAGCTAAGAGCAAGCATGTTGTTCATGCTCATATGTCCCAGGCGTCATGTGACAACTACAAAATGGGCAAAACAACTTGCTGAAATGAATTCTTAATCTTCCCATAAACACTAGGATCTTGCCATGCAGCTGACTCTACTTCATGCAGACCCCAAGTATGCCAGAGTGGAAATGTGCACCATAAGATTTCTTCAATGGCTGCATCCAGGTGGACTCAAACCAAGTGCACTATCTGCTCGTGCCACCCACCGAGGGAGATTCCAGTTAGGAACTGCCATTCTCATTTTACAGACAAGGAGGCAAAGCGAAAGGGAGGAATGTAAATCCAAAAGAAAGAAGGACATAAGGGGAAATAAAAGCATTAGGAGAAAGAGGTCAGAAAGGGAGGAGGGAGAAAGAGAGAGGAAACACAAGGAAAGTCATAGAAGAAGCACTCCAAGTGTCAGAAGAAGGGCAAAAGAGCCAGGGAGACTTCAAGAGGTGCCAGAGCCCCAGGTGGTGGAGGCGGGGCAACAGGGACCTCGTTCACATGTCTCTCACCTCACCGAGTGTGTGGGCTCAGGCAGTTCTGGAGAAAGAGAATGTTCTGAGGTGCTGGCACCTGCTTAAAAAATGTTTCTGCTGCTCCAAACACCCCTGAGATGCTGTCTGTCCGGGCATACCTGGAGGTGCCTCCACTGCTCTAGGTCTTGGGTCCTCTACATTAGCTGGATAGAATTCACAGGAGGTGGAGGGCACATCAAGGTGGTACCTAATTTATATCCTGATTCTCACCTCACCAGTGGTGATGATGGAAGGGGGAGGCTTTCTTCTCAGTGTCACTTTGCATCTCTCATTGCAAACCTAGAGGAGAATCTGACACCAGGGCTTCAGTGCTAACTGAAGGTGAGAATCTGAGCAATTTGCATAACGTGCCCAAGTCTTAGTTTCAGTGTTTCTGAAGTGAAGAGAATCTTTCCCTTCTGTGGCTGTCAGAGAGAGAGAAGGGACAAAGAAACAGAACATTCTTGGCACATGGAAGATCCTCAATAAATTTTAGTCCCTTTCTCCTGTCCCCCACTCCCACCTACATTCTCGCTTTCTCCAATAGCTTTTCCACACCTGACTGATCTTTATAAAATGCAAATTTATTTGTGACATCCCACGTCAGCTTACAACTATTTCTGGTTCCCTGTCATCCTCAGACAAAAAGCAAAGCTTTCTAGCCCAGCTAAAAAGACTCCTGATAATCTCTGTTCAGGGAGTGTTGGTGGCCTAGTGGGTAAGGAGCTGTGAAGCCAAGGCACCAAAGGCATGCAGTTCAAATTCACCAGCTGCTCTGCAGGGGAAAGAGGCACAATCTTCTACCATGAGATTTACAACCTCTTAGTTCCAACTCAAAGGCACATAACAATAATAAAATCAACAAACTCTGTCCACATAGTTTGTCACTGTTATCTCCCAATGGCCCCTCTCCCTACATGCCCCCCTCTGCTGCAATCTGCAGACCCCTGAATGGACAACTTTGGTCTTCACTGCCACATCTGTCCAAGGTCAATTTTAGACTTTCTTCCTAGACATCCTACCTGTTGTTAAGCCGCCTACCATGGTGCGTGTGGTAGGTGTCCCCAAGTGCTCACTGAATCAGGGCCCATTTTTTATGCTGAATCTTGCCTTACATTGAATAATTTATGGGGTTTTTTTCCTTGCCTCTTAGGAGTCCCACAGAGAGAAAACAAATGTTTTTACTCATTCGTTTAGCCCTAGTATCTATAAAAAGGAGCAGGCACTAAATAATGTTGGATGAATAAATAGAGAGATGGGCAGATGGACCACTGGACATCAGTCGCGCCTATCTAACTGCTAGCTTGAACAATTCCACATGGCTCTGCTGCTGTCAGCTCAAATCAAGTTTCCCTGATAAAGTCCTTTCTCACCTCCTGACTCTAGGCCCTGTGGTCCCACACAGTCTCACATTCAAGCAGTTGAAAAGTGTGAACTGTCATTTCTACTACCCAGCTCTGGGTGGCTTCGTCCACAGGGAGTTGTGCCTGTTCTTCTCAAAAGGCTGCCTCTCTGGCAGTTCCCTCCTATGTGATTTGCAGTCTCTGAAACACCACTGGAGGGCCAGCTATGAGTTGCTTCCAATTCTATGGCACCGAGTTGAATTCTGAGTTGACTATCCATCCTGATGCTCCATGTTTGTTAGGAAGTTGATCTTTTGCACTGTCTACACTCATTATAACACAAGAATGGGCTGGATTAATCCTTCTTACTCGGACCTCGGCCATAACATGATTTATGTCAACAGACCCAAAGGCTAATATTTTCCTGATATGCCAGTATTAAAACTGGAATTCTAGACTTTGAGGTACATTTCTTATCTTTTTCTCTTCCAAACCTTCCCAACTAGTTTCATCCTCTTTTAGGAAATGCCACTCCAGCTAGTTACGCTGTATCTGCAACTCCTTGCTTGAATCCATTAACATTTTCACCTGCTCCACTCACTCAACCCACCTCCCCAAGTGCAATGCCTCTTCTCTTGTTTGCTCTTGCTGCCCTCCCAGTTATGGATTCAAGTGTGTAACCCAAAGATATATAGATCTAGAGACAGAGATAGAGATAGAGAGAGATAGAGAAAGAGATAAATCCTGGTCCTTGTGGCTGGAAAGAAAGAGATAGAATGACATCTCGTGACTGGAACAAAAGACTTAATCATGTGGAGAATGTGATGCTGGTGGTGATGGTTTTGTTCTGTTGTACACAGAGTGCCAGGAGATGAGACTATTCAACAGCACTTAACAACAACATATTTGTAAATATTATCCTGTTCAAAATAGGGATTTGGGTGTGTGTGTGTGTGTGTGTGTGTTAGGTAAATCTCACAGGAATAGGGTAGATTTGAAATCAGATCACCCATGAGCTATAAAATGAGCAGAATGGACACAGAAACACACATGTGAGAAGACAGTACGTGAGGATTGTCTAAGAAGAGCAAGGGTGCCAAGGAAAACTCAGTCATACTAAGAAGAGGAAAAACTGACACAGCCCAGGCCTTGATCTAGACTTTTAGCCTCCAGAACTGTGAGACAACACATTTTTCCTCAGGTATTTGGATTATAGCAACACTAGGTAACTAAGACACCCTCCTTATTGTGTTCCTAATTGTAATTTGTTGTTGTCCTGTAATGAACTGCATGCAATGCAGTGTCTTTGGAATGGCTGCACTACAATCTCAAAGGCATGCAGTTTGAATGTATTACTTGCTCCGCAGGAGAAGCATGGGGGATCTCCGCCTCAGTGATTCAGTGCCTCTGAAAGAGGGGCAGCTTTGGGTCAGTTCTGATTCAAAGGCACACAACAACAATAACAATTATAATTTAACTGCTGGACTTTAAGACTTTTGTATAATATTTCTCTCTTCATATTGCTAATGAGTACTATGTATATTATATATCTCTAAAGTACTTGGAGAGTAGCTTATAAAGTTTCAAGAATATATAAGGTTTACAAGTATGGCATCAGAGGCAGAGGAAGATTCAACACAAACCTGCATTATAAAGATGATACTACCTAGTTTGCTTGCAAGTGTGGAGGGCTTAAAATGTTTGCTGCAGAAGATCAAAGATTAGAGCCTTCAATACAGATTACAGTTTGTAGAGCTAGCCTACAGTTCAATTTTTTAGGCATTACCTTAGCCCCTTCTGGTCTCCATCTACCTTAACTGCAAACACATCATCAACAGCTGTGGGGGCAGGGGGGGAAGTGGTGGGGGGAGAGAGAGAGAGATTCCTACACTGAGCAGCAAGACTTGAGGGAAACTTGAGGAAGCAAGACCCTGGTAAGAACGAGACCCTGGTGAGGGTGGTGGAAAGATTCTAGTATTGCTGTGGAGAAACTGTGGCAAGGTGTAAGTAAAGAAGTGCTGAGATAAAGGCCACAGGTAAAGGTTATGCTGTGTTTGCTGGATAATTAAAGAGAAGCTGACATGTAACTGCTTTAAGGCAATCCTAACTGGATGATTGAGGAAATCAGAGGCTTCTTGAATTTGTGTTGGCGAACTGACACCTGAGCCTGGACTACTTGAGGAATTGTGCCTTGGGACTGCTGCACTAAAACCTGGATTTGCATTGAGTAATATTCTTTGCCTTCCCTATTTTCCAAAAATTCATCTTTTGATTTCCTGGTTGCTGGTGCCAAGAGTGTTGTTACTAGTAGTCGAGAAGTACAAAGATGTGTTGCACAGGGAAAATCTTATGTAAAGGATCTCTCTAAAGTGCTAAAGAGAAACACCACCAGTTTAAGATCAAAGTACACCTTATCCAATCCATGGCCTTTTGGATTACATGCTATGCATCTGAAAGTTGAACAATGAATAAGGGTGACAGAAGAATTGATGCTTTTGAGTTGTGGTGTTGGAGAAGAGTACTGAATAGCCCTGGACTATCAAAAGAACAAACGATTATTTCTTAGAAAGTGTAACCAGGGTGATTCTTGGGAGGCTAGAATAGTGAAGCTTTGTCTCATATACTTTGGCTATGCTGTGAGGAGGGTCCAGTCTTTGGAAAAGATGTCATTCTTGAAAAGGTGTAGGGTTCACCACAAGAGGAAGGTTCTCAACAAGATGGACTGACACAATGTCTGAAACAATGGGCTCAAGTATATCAGAGACAATGAGAATGACACTGGATAGTGCAGAGCTCAGATTCATTGTTCATGGGATTGCGATGAGTTAGAGTTGACTGGCTAGGGCACAAGAATAACAATACTTGTTAAGTTCTCAGTTGCCAACTGAAAGGGTAGTTGAAAATCATGAGTTTCTTTACAGGAGAAAGATGTGGCAGTCTGCTTCCAAGAAACTGATAGCCTTGGAAATCACAAGGGTAGTGGGTATCAGTGACAATGACTATATAATTAACCATAAAGTAAACACTGTGCTAAAAGCTTTACTCACTTCTCATATTTAATTTCCACCCCAATACTTATATGACCCAATTTTTTAAAAAAAACCCCTTGTATTATTGAGTTGATCCCAACTCATGGTGACCCTCCATCAGGTCTGTGATGTCATGAATCTCAATGGAAGCAAATTACCTCTCTGATCTCCTGTGGAAAGTCTTGTGGAATCTAACTGAGGATCTTTCAGAGAGTAGCCTAACATGTAACCGACTATGTCACCAAGGCTCCTTATATAACTATTATATCAATTTGACATCTGAAGAAAATGAGGTTCAGCAATGTCATCTCTCCAGTAAATGTCAAAGGAGCTGTAGGGTTATAATCTGTTATGTGTTATGCAGCTAACCAAATGGCTAGTGGTTTGAATCCACTGGCCTCTGCAGAAGAAAGATAGGTAGTTTTCTCCTGTAAAGGTTGAAGGACTCAGAAACTTGATGGAGGGTTGCTATGAGTTGAAAGTGACTCAAAAGCAGTGGGCTTGGGTGTTGGAAAACCACAGAGCCTAATTCAAACTCAGGGTATATGACCCCAAAGCCTAGGCATTTTAGCCGTTGATATATAGCCTCATGTCAAGATGTTTGCTGAATTCAGAGCTGCTCTAATAATATTCCCATACAGTTCATGGTACCTGCAGCTACTATTATCTTGCGAAGAAAATGTGTACTTAGGTTTATACATCATTTTATATTTGAAAAGGCAGAGAAGTTGTGTCCTTCCCAGGCTTCCCTGGAGTATCCTGTCATGCCCACATTATGAAGGCAGAGACACTGGACGTTTTTGTTTACTGATAAACCTCAAATGCCTAGAACAGTGCCCAGGACATAGCAAGTATCCTTTATTTATCTGGTGAACAATGAGTATATTGATGGTTCTATAAACACAGTGGAAGTCAGACCCTCCAAAGCATTAGCAGACATCTCACCAAAGAAAGAATCAGCTCCTTGAATTAACGAGGAAAGGAAAAGATGGCAAAAGTATATATAGCAAGACTTTTACATTTCAAAAGATAGGGGTAGGAGGATAGTGTCGCTTGAAAAATGAGTAGCAGAGTAGCAGAAACCTACATATGATCCATAACATTCTCAAAGTAGCCCAGTAAAATCTCTTTAAAGAGATTTTCTCCTGGACTTGAATTCCAAATAATCCAGGCATCACTGATAGGTTATCATTGAGACAATGGTAAAGTTGGCCCCTGTCCTAATCTCCCTCAGCAGGAAGGCTTGTACCAGCCATAAGAAGTCCAAGCCGACTATTATCCCACCATTATCCTGGTGTTTCAATTTCTTTGTCATCTTTAACACATAATAAAGGAAGAGCTTCTGATCTCTTGGTTTTAGAAGTGATGACCACTTAGACTCTCATAAAAAAAACTCATCTCTTTACTTACCTACAGAGACTTCGTAGATAGAAGTAATGCAGCTGGAGAAAGAGTAACAGCAGGTTTTTTTAATGATAAAGAAACTATGTCCCATTCACAACTGTCCTCAATGTGCTCTGAAGAATGAGAAAACAGATGCTAGCTAAGCAAATCCACCAACTCTTTTCCAGAGCTAACATTTACCAAGGTGAAAAAAAGCCATTAAAACCTCACCTTGGCCTGACATAAGATAACCATCACCTGCCATTTGAAGTCTGATCTTCAGCCCATTTCCTCCTCACTCATCTCTACTTGGTCTAGAAAATAAGCCCCAAATCTCTTCCTGCGAAAAGCCTGTATGTATCCATAGGAAGCAATAAGACAGAAATTATAGATAAAGGTAACCAAAAATGCCAAAGTAGACTTTTGACCAAATGCGACAAGATTAAGGTGTTATTTTTTCATTTTAAAAAATCAGTGATATTTTAAAATGAAACAGTAACTTAAACTTTGAATTACTGCCTGATTTTACTGCTTAGAGATGAAAGACTCTATAGTACTGAACGAAAAAGCCATATAACTCAAAGAGGATTTTCTTTGCTTGACATCACCTCTGTGAAAAGTGCATTTAAGTAATAAAATGTCCTTGCAAGACTCCATTCTCTGATGATGGAACAGAGCTGTATGATTGTGTCAAGAGCTGGACAAAGGCTGCCAGTTTTTCTTCCTTTTGACTATATGGTTTTCCCCAAACAGATGTGATTTCATTTCTTCCCACACCTGATGAAAAGCAAGGCAGCTAGACCAGGTACCTACAAGGATCACTCCCGTAATCATCCTGCCAGTGAGGCAACTCACTGATGGTTCTCATCATTCACCTTACAGCCAGGGGTGTCTTCATCCCATCACACATGCTGGTGAACTCTTCCCTTAGAGACTGTTTAGATGGCTACAACATGAAGACAGTTCAACTCATAAATTAAGTTAGAAGGAGGCTTATGCTGTTGATATATACAAATAAACATTGTTACTTGGTAACTTCTTAAGGTGCACAGAAATGAGGAGGTCTGAAAGTAGGGAATGAACCCATGGGGGTCAAGGAAACAACTGACATGTCCTTCAATTCAAAAGACCCAAGTAGTAAGATATTAAGAACTTGACAACTTGGTGGTTGTTTGAGTCTGAAGTGACTCAGACCTGACACTCTTGTAGGTTTTCAGAGCTGTAAAGCACACAGGAGGAAACTTTTCCATCTTTCTTCCATGGAGCAGCTGGTGGTTTAGAACTACCTGCCTTTGGGTTGCAAGTGCAACTCTTTACCACTCAACAACCAGAGCTCCCTGACCATGTGGTTAGAGAAGACCATGGTAATAGATCCAAAAGTTAAGCAATTGGGCTGATCAAGAGGGTCAAGAAGAGGGACTGAGTCATTCATGGGCAAGAGACCAGTAGGAGTCCTCATAAAGAATTTGGGTAAAAGGTGAGTTTACATGAAGATGCTAGAAAGATATTCATGTACTGAAAAAATAGGTCATGAGAGAAGCAGTCATTGCAGCTTTTGCTGGTCAGTCAGCTTTATATTTCCACCCTAACTGTGTGTCTCCAGGCCCCAAGAAGGCCCTTGAGTCTAGGCTGAGTCTCAGCCACCACTCATCTGAGTAAAGTGGTTCAGCTTCAAAGATCCAGAAACTCACTATACATCTAGGTCCTCAACTTTGCAAAAGCCTTTTCTTCTCGGATTTCAAAGGTAGGAGTTCCAACTAGTTTCCATCCAACCTTACCAAGTATTTATTTACATCCCCCCTCCAATATATTTATTTTGTTATTATTGTTTTAGAGAAGACACACAGCAAAATATATCAATTCAATATTTTCTACGTGTGTAATCCAATGATGCTGATTACATTCTTCAGTTTGTGCAATGATTCTCACCCTCCTTTTCCGAGTTGAATATTTTGATGTCAATCCAGACCTTGTGTTAATCAGGCCAAAATTCATTAACGAAAGCCAACTGTGATCTCTAAGAAGCTAGCTGCTCTCCATCGAATATAATTTGTGTTTCATACAGCTGAGTGATTTTTCAAACACTCTAACACCACGCTCTGGAGGGACCCCCACGAAAGGAATGGAATAGCTCCTGTTGCAATGTGTGTGCTCCTGGTTTCAGGGAACTCGGCACTGCGAAGTGATAATGAGCATTCACGTTGTGGCGCCCCTCATCATGTCATTGCCACAGATAATTAAGCTCATCAATTACCTCCTTCTCTTTGCTGCTGTAGGAGAATGTCACTGAGAGGCTCACAGGGAAGTCAATATATCAGCCACTCAAGTCTTGGGGACCTCACTGCTGGCTTCCTATAGCAGCAGAATGGTTAAAGCAGAAACACTAGAATGAACCTACTTGGGTCTGAATCCTCCCTGGCTCTGTTCTTCTTCTTGTTGTTGTGTGCCATAGAGTCAGAACCAAGCCATAGCTGACCCTCCAGCGGGTTTTCAGAGGCAGTTAATCGCACAGGAGAAGACTGCCCATCCTTCTTCCATGGAGCAGATGGCGGTTTTGAACCTTCTGCCTTCGGTATTGTAGTGGCAGCTTCTTGCTACTAGGCCATTCGCTTTCTTTTGTATCGTTGTTGTTGTTATGTGTCATCAAGTCACTTGCAACTCATAGCAACACTATATAAAACAACCCTAAACCCTGCTCTGTCCTGTGCCAATTCCACTCCGACATATGCACTCAAATCATCCCAGTCACTGAATCAATCCACCTCATAGAGGGTCTTCCCTTCCTGTGCTGTCCCTCCATCCTCCCAAGCATGATGTCCCTCTCCAAGCACCAGTCCCTCCTTGCAACATGTCCAAAGTATGTAAGGCAGAGCTTCAGAATCCTTGTCTCCAAGGAACAACCCAGTTTATCCCTCTCCAGGATGAATCTATTTGTTTTCTTGGCAGTCCATGGTACCCTCAATACTCTTGTCCAGCACCACAGCTCAAAGGCATCAATTCTCCTTCTATCCTCCCTAGTCATTGTCCAACTCTCTGATGTATAACAAGTGATTGCAAAGACCATGGCCTGTATCAAACACACCTAGTTTCCTCATACACAAAACTGTTTTGTTGTTGTTCTGTGCCATTGAGCTGGAACTGACCTGTAGCTGACCCTTCAATAGGTTTTCAGAGACAGTACATCGTACGGGAGATTATTCATCCTTCTCCTGCAGAATAGCTGATGAATTTGAACCACATGACTTTGGAATTGCAGCACAATTCCATATCATAGGGGAAACAATAGTCTTGTTTCAATGGACTGCAGACACTATTGTGTATCAGGCTTTGTTCTAGTTGACATAGCGATGAACAAAACAGGCAATGCTGCTGGCTTCGAGGGGTTCACATTTCAGTGACAGAGGCTTTATAGAGGAAACATCTCAGCATTTCAAGAAATTATTCCTATAGAGTGTTTGGCACAGTATCAGGCACAGAGTAAGCGCTCTGCAGGTTAGAGCTGGAAAACACATCTTTATACCACCCCGACCCATGGAGGAGACCAGCTTTCTTTCAGCCTTTACCATGGAGAAGTTAGCCCAGAAGCTATTCATCCTTTCGGGCAGCAATAAGCAAACAAGAGCAAGGAGCTCCTCTGGGTCAGGAACAAAGCAATGCCATGAAAAATAAAAAGAGTTTAGATGCAGATAAATATGAGCTCAAGTCCCAGTTCTTGCTCATTCATTCTAGTTCATTTTGTAGATGCGGGCGAGCCAATCAATTCTCTGAGGTTTAGTTTCTGAATCTGAAAAATGGGATTATAATGACATCTCTTTACTTGAGTTGTTAGTATACGTTTAGGGCTCAGCTCTGCCTGGTGAAGGGTGTTTTCTGCTAACCTATCACTCTCAGCACCTACAGACTTAGAAAGGTGAGACTATCACCATTTATCTATTCTATATTGAGATCTTGTCCAGTACACATGAATCATTTTGTCGTTGTTGTTCTTGTTGTTATGTGCTGTCGAGTCGCCTGTGACTCACAGCGATCCCATATGTACAACAGCCCTAAACCCTGCTCTATCCTGTACCAATCTCACTATCTCCAACACACCCACCCGATTACCCCAGTCACTGAATCAATCCACCTCATAGGGGTCTTCCTCTTCTGCACTCTCCCTCCACCCTCCCAAGCATGACATCCTTCTCCAATGACTAGTCTCTCCTTGCAACATGTCCAAAGTATGTCAGATGAAGCTTCAGAATCCTTGCCTCCAAAGAGCAGCCTGGTTTAAGGCTCTCTAGGATGAAGTTGTTTTGTTTGCTTAGCAGTCCATGGTATATTCAATACTCTTCTCCAACACTACAGCTCAAAGGCAGCAATTCTCCTTTCATTAGTTATTTTAGGATAGAACAAAAACATTCCTTTTTTTTCTGATTATTTACTTTTGTATTGAACTTTGCATGTAGTGACATGTCCTAATCTTAAGTGCACATACAGCTCAAGGAATCTTCATGTGCACCCCTATAACCACCACCTAGATCAAGATACAGAGAGTTTCCAGTGTTCCTGGAAGTTCTCACACATTTCATCCCAGCTAATCCCCTCCATAAATATCTGTCACACAAACAACAATAACACTACAAACCAAACCAGATACCATTCATCTGACTCTGGCTCAGGGAGGCCCCACCTGTGTCAGAGTAGAATAGGTTTTTTGTTTGTTTGCTGGTTTTTACCACTTCTAATCTGTTTGGGTTGTTGTTTTTGGTGGTTTGTTTGGCTTTTTTTGGGGGGGGGTTATGTGTACAGAAATTTTGGGGTTTAATTCATTCATTGTTGTATATCTTCCTCTTTTTTCCTCCCTTCTTTCTCCCTGAGTCCACTTTGCAATGCACCATCATTTCACTTGTCCAGCAAAGATACAAAAACCACCACCCTCACAAACGACTTGGACTCTTTGTGGTCAATAGCAACTAAAACACAGGCAGAGAATACCTCAGAATCTCTGAGTTGACCCAGAATATCCTGAGAGACACTTCCCAGGAAATCTGAAGCTGGAGGCATAGTTGAATTCGCTTCCCTTCCTGGGAGGGCAGTGGCTCAATGCCCAACCTTGCGGATATCAGTACTCAGTATTGCCATTATTAGACAGAAAATAAGAGGGAGAGCGAGAGCGAGTGAGAGCAAGAGCGAGAGTGAAAGAAGGACACTGGTCCCAATTAGTGAACCGGCTTTTAATATTAGACCTGAGAGGGATGGCAGGTGAGCTCTGGCAAAGAGGATCAGTGCCCAGGCAGACAAAGACAGTTTATTTTTATAAGGGCTTCAGGGAGACACAGAGAGGGTGTTGTTAGTTTGCTCTGGAATTTGGGGGCAGGACTCCTGTCCAGGCCCAGGGACTTATCAAGATGTGGTCATCTGGTCTCCTATACATGTCCTATCAGGACATGTAAAGTATTAGGTTTTTTTCAAAAACTAGTTAAGGCCTGGGGAAGCTGTGGCATTCTTCCTTCAGCTGGGGGACAGAAAATATCTGAGAGATGATAAGGAGTTGAAGCAGAATCCAAGCAGAATCAGTACAAGAGACATAGGGAAAAGACTGTAGGAGAGGGACTTATTACTAATTCCCCAACAAAATGTCCTCTGTAGGCAGAACTGAAGGATAAATGTTCTGCTAAAGATTTTGTAGGACTCAGAGGAGAAAGTTCTATCACAGGGCCCTATTAAGTAAAAAGGAGAGAGAAAAATCTTGATTCGATCCTTCATTCTCCAGACAAAGCTCCTCTTCGGCTGCTGACCTTCTCATCTCCTCCAGTCTCCCCACGCTGACCCCACTACACTGGCCCCAGATAGTTTTTCTTCTGGATTTTCTGTCTCTCCTATGCCTCTAAGGATGGAAAGGGCCCACAATAGGACGTACCATCGAGAGAAGGCAAGGCATTTGCATACAACTTCCCAGTCATGCATACAGTCCTGTGTGTGTGTGTGTGTGTGTATTCCAATTATATTCAAAGTCAAGTGTTTTTTAAATATTTTTAAATTATTATTAATTTTAATGAAAATTTACAGAGACTTTGGATTTCCATTCATTTATTAGTGTACTTTTCAGTCAAGCATTATTTTAAAAAGTGACAAAATGTCTAAGTATCTAGCCAAACTCAAACTAAATCCATTGCCTTCAAATTGATTCTATCTCATAGACATTAATTGCTAGATTGTGTTAAATCAATTACAACTCATAGTGATTCGGTAAACAACAGCTCTGCACCTTACCCTTTCCTGAACAATCTTCTCAATCTCAGCCACGCTCAATGCCATTGTTATAGTTACAGTGCCAATACTTCTTGTTGAGGGTCTTCCCTTCTCTTTCTGACCCTTCACCTTTGCTGGTACAGTGCTGTTCCCCAGGCTGGATCTCGAACAACAAGCCCTAACTATGTGAGATAAAGTTTCACCGTCCTTGCCTTTAAAGAGCATCCTGGCTGCATATCCTCCAAGACAAATGTGTGTGTTATTTTGGCAGTTCATGTGATATTCAGTACTCTTTTCCAACACCACAGTTCAAAGGCATCAATTCTTCTTCTGTTATCCATATTTCATGCTCTAACTTTCAAGTGCATACATAGCAAATGAAAATACCACAGCTTTGAGTCAGGCACACCTTATCTTCTGCTCTTCTTTGCTGCTCTTTGGTATTTTAAAGAGGCCCTTGATAGCATATTTGCCAAACAGAGGCACTGTAAGACACGCTTAATATGTCACTATAATGAAAAAAACATTCATCAAAGTGACAAATCAAAAAGGTTGTCACCATTTATTTAGAGAGGAAAGAAACCCTAAATAAGCAAAGCACTTCTGAAAAACAAGTATGGAGTTGGAAGCAATAGCACTTCCTGAGCTCAAAACCTACTATACAGCAGTATTAACCAAAATAGCATGCTAATAGGCACATAGACCAATGGAAGAGCATCTGTGTATTGTCAACTGATATTCAACAAGGAAGTACAACCTATCAAATGGGGAAATGACAACCTCTTCAACTAATGGTGCTGGCAAAAATGCTGACTGCTATTTGCTGAACTATGAAACAGGATCCACATCTATATGCAAAAAATCAACTCAGCATGGATCAGAGACATGGGAGTAAAGCCCCAAACCATAAAGTTCATCAGAGACAAACTGGGATAAAGCTTAAATGGGCTAGTTTATGGTATAAAGAGACTGTCAACTACAGCCAGAAATGCTTAATCTATAGAAGAGAAAATGATGAATCTGACCTTCTAAAGATTAAAACCTTCTGTGCATCAAAAACTTTTTGCAACAGAGGGGAAAGAAAACTACTGACTGGGAAAAACTATTTGGCAATACCATTTCAGATGAGGACTTTATATCTAAAGTTTACAGAATCCTACTGGGTCTCCATAAGAAAAGACTGATCACACAATTACAAAATGGGCAAAAGACATGGAAAGAATTTTCACAGAGGAAGACATTTGGATGGCCAACAGACACATAAAGAAATGCTCAAAATCACTAGCAATAAGAGAAATGCAAATCAAAACCACAATGAGATACCATCTCACCCCAGTAGCAGTGGCAAAGTTTTACAGGACAGCAAGTAATAAATTTTAGAAAGGATGTAGTGAGATAGGAACTCTTGTACACTGTTGGTGGGGTTGCAAAACGGTATAACCACTCTGGAAGGCAGTTAGGCATTTCCTCAGAAAGCTGAAAATAGAAATTCTGTATGACCTAGCTCTTCCACTGCTTGGAATATACCCTGAGAAAATGAGAAATGAGGCACAAACTAAGGCTTGTACACCAACGTTCATAGCAGCGCTATTCACATCACAAGAACATGGAAACAGCCCAAATGTGCAACCACAATTTAATGGATTGAGAAATGGTACATACACCCGAGAGAATACTACCCAGCATGCAGGAGTAATGATTTTGTAAATCACTACCTAACTTGGAAGGGACTGGAGAGCATTATACTAAGTTAACTAACTCAGTTCCCATAAGGAAAAATACTGTATAAGACCATTATTGTAGAATGTGCATGAGGATCCAAGTGGGGGGAGCAGAGTGGTGAGGATGGGTGGTGGGTAGGGTTAATCACACAGTCACACAATTTGATGAGTGGAGGGAGAGGTGGGTAATGAAAATGCGAAAGATCCTGTGTGAAAAACAATTTATATGAACTTGGTAAGTAAATCAATTGTGTTGTTGTTAGGTGCCATTGAGTTGAGTAGAACTCATAGCAACCCTATGAACAAAAGATCTGAACCCAGTCCAGTCTTGCACCATCCTCACACTTCCTGACACAAAAGAGCCCACTGCATCAGTCACCATGACAATCCACCTCATTGATGGTCTTCCTCTCTCTTGCTGATCCTCCAACTTTCCCAACATCTTGTCCCTCTCCAAAGAATAGCAACTTCTAGCAAAATGTCAAGAGTATGTGAGGCAAAACCTCATCATTGTTGCCTCCAAAGAGCACTCCAGCTGCACCCTCTCCAAGACACATCTATTTGTTTTCTCGGCTGTCCATGGAATGTTCAGTGCTCTTCTCCAACACCACAGCTCAAAGGCATCAATTCTTTTTCTGTCATCCTTTTTCATTGCTCAGGTCTCAGGTGCATAGCTAGTAATCAGAAAGATCATGGCCTGAATCAGATGCACCTTAGTCCTCAAACTGACATCACTACTACTCAATAATTTGGAGAGGTCCCTAACTGCAGATTTCCCAATTGCAACGTGTCTCCTTATTTCTTGACTTCTTGTACCAAGGGTGTTCATTGTGTATCCAAGCAAGATGAAGCTGCAAAAAACTTAAAAAAAATGAAAAAGAAGTTATCACCAGCAGCTTCATGGGCCTGAATGTTCCCTAATCAGAAATCATCCATAAACAGCTCTCCTGACCCCCAGATGCCAATACACCCCCATCAAACATACTCACATGTAGGGCCAGTAACCAAACACAGTAATGAGTCAAACAGACCAAATGGTAGCTATCTCAGGGGGCCAATAAATTAACAGAAAGAAAAGACCAGATTTAAATTTAGGGCCAGAATAAACCACAGCTCTGAGGCATTTGAGAGGCAAGAGTAGGAAAGTGACATTTTCCCAAGCAGTTCAGCTCCGGTGAAAAGATCCCACTCACCATCTGTAACAGGGTGCATGGCTGTCAGGTGTCTCTCTCCTCCTGGTTTTCCTTTTTAAGTAGGAGGGAGGAGGCTTCTTATAGAGATAATTTTAGAGAAAATATTCAGTCACCTGGACAATACTTGGAATAGCTCTCCACCTGGAGAGGAAGTACATTGACCTTTCACAAAGGAACAAAAGACAATGACCCAGGGTTCACACAAAAGACAATGGCCAAGTTCCCCTCTAGTCAACCATCCCTATAGTGAATTCTAATGCTGACAATAACAATAGCAACTCCTAAAATTAGAGCTTTCATCTTTTAACTAACTTGATCATCACAGTAAACCTATTAGGTAAGCATTTGGTTCTCAAAATATTTGCCAATCTAATAGGTCAAAAATTATACTAGACTAATGTTTCAATTTACCTCATAACCCAACACAAACCACCTTCCCATACAGACAGCCTGCTCAGGACAGAGGGGTAGAAGCCCTGCAGCCAGCCAGCCTCTAGATTGTTTCTAGTTCTGTCATATACAATTGAGTCCTTGTTCTCTGTTCTGTATACTGTAGGTAACAGTAACACCTACCTCAAAGACTGCTAAATTTAGGGTAGATAAAATTAAAAGTGTCTATGGATTGAAGCTTAACATCAAGAAAACAGAGATTCTCACAGTGGGCCAATTGGCAGCATCATTATGGATGGTGAAGAGATTGAAATTGTTAACAGTTTTCGCCTGCTTGGCTCCATAATCAACACTCTTGGTACCAGCAGCCAGGAAATCAAAGAGATGAATTGCATTGGGAAAGTCAGCTGTCAGGGACCTCTCCAGAGTACAGAAGAGCAACGATGTCAGTCTGGAGATTAAGGTGCACCTGATCAGGCCATAGTCTTTGCAATTGCTTGCTATGTATGAGAGAGCTGGACAATGACTAGGGAGACAGAAAGAGAATTGATGCTTTTGAGTCATGGTGCTGGACAAAAGTATTGAATATATCATGGGCTGCTAGGAGAACAAACAAGTTCATCCTGGAAAAGGTAAAACCAAGGCTGCTCCTTGGAGGCAAGGATTCTGAAGCTTTGTCTAACATCCTTTGGACATGTTGCAAGGCTGGACGAGTCCTTGGAGAAGGACGTCATGCTTGGGAGGTGGAGGGACAGTGCAGGAGAGGAAGACCTTCAATGAGATGGATTGATCCAGTGACTGGGGCAATGGTGATAGGCATGTCAGAGACAATAAAGTTGCCACAGGATAGAGCTCTTGTACATAGGGTCACTATGAGTCACAAGTGACTTGACGGCACATAACAACAACAAAGAATGTTCAACATAATGAGAGACTCCTCAGAATGACTCTGCTCCATGTTTCTCACCAAGAAGCGTTTCTCAATCTTCCTTTCTCACTCTTTAGATAAATCTAAGGCCTGAAATGGAGAATACTCGAGCTTCATTAAGAAGCCACAGATTTCTAAAGGTTCCATCTGTTCCTTTCTGTCTCTTTCATCTTTTATTGTAACTCATACCCAGAGTAAACTATGATTTTTTTTTCTCTCCTTAGCAGTCAAAGGAAATCATCCCGAAAGTTACAAGATGCCAACTCTCCCATCTTCTTCCTCCTAGGCTTCCACAAGATACAGAAACTGAGTAGAGAGCACTGTGGTGCTTTATTGCCTAGCAGATGCCATAACCCTGGATCTGCAGGATACCCAAGAGTGCCATCCAAGAGTCATTGTTAAACATGTCACCTTCTTTGGAGAGGATATTCTACAGTGGAGAGGATCACACATAGTGGCGAAGGCCTTTTGTCTGCTCTAGAAGTTGGCAAATCAATCTCTAGAGGACAGGCCACAATATGCAATGATATGAAAAAAGGCTTCCTGAGAAGATGGTTAACTCCTTCTCAGCATTCTGGCTGAAATGACCATCTCAAGGCCACTGTGCAGGGAAGCAATCATTCATCACCTCCATTATCCACTGAGACACCCAATCGCACAGCCTGTGTTTACAGAGCACCTGAAGTTTGTCTGGCATCAGTGCTACCACAGTGAAAGATGAGAACAGACCCCCATTTTTGCTCTGATAAAGCTTAAATTCTAGTAAGCATGTTTCCCATCATAAAAGGGTGGTCAGAGAGCAAAGGAGGGAAACAAATAAGACCTAGTAGTTCTTCCCACTAGGGAGCTCTGGTGGCTTAGTGGCAAAAAGCTGCACCGCAATCCGGAAAGCACACGTTTGAGGCTACCAGCTGCTCCATGGGAGAAGGATGGACAATCTCCTCCCATGCAATTAACTGCCTCTGAAAACTCACCAGAGGGTCATCTATAGGTTTGTTCTGACTTTGTGGTACACAACAACAGTTGGAAAATAAAGAGAATTAGTAATATCTATCTCTATACATAGCAGGAAGCAGGAGTGGCATCTATTTCCTAAACAACATGCCTGTGGAAATGCTATGAACTTTGATAAATAATGATAGTTATAGAAAGGCTTCAGGCCTTTTGTTCATAGGGTAGCTATGAGTCATGCTCGATTTGACAGCAATCAACAGCAACAACAATATACATATCTCTATCTCTATATCATATCTATCTATCATCTATCTATCTATCTATCTATCTATCTATCTATCTATCTATCTATCTATCTAATCTAGGTGCTCTTTATTTGGGTCATGGCCTTTTCAATCACTTACTGTACATCTGAGAGCTGGGCAGTGAATAAGGATGACAGAAGAAGAATTGATGCCTTTGAGCTGTAGTGCTAGAGAAGAGGACTGAATAACTCATGGAGTGTCAAAAGAACAGATAAGTCTTAGAAGAAAGGCAGTCAGAATACTCCTCGGAGGTAAAGATGGTAAAGGTTTACCTCACATACTTTGGACATATTCTTTGGAGCTGTCCTTTACAGAGGGACATCTCTTTATCTCTTTTTATGCATATGTATATGTATATGTATATGTATATGTATATGTGTATGTGTATGTGTATGTGTATGTGTATGTGTATGTATCGTTGTTGTTGTGTACTGTTGAATCAGAATAAACCAATTGCTAACCATCCAGCAGATTTTCAGAGATAATAAATTGCACAGAAGGAAACTGTCCATCCTTCTCCCATATAGCAGCTGGTGGATTTGAACATATGACTTTGGGACTGCAGCACAATTTCTTATCACTAGGCCATCAAAGCGCGCTCTCTCTCTTTCTCTCTCTCTCTCTCTCTCTCTGTCTCTCTCCTCTCTCTCTCCCCCCACGTGTGTGTGTGTGTGTGTATTGCCCTAGGCATAAACCAAACTGGGAAAAGACTAAGAAAGACCAAAGAGGAATTAATTCCTGTGAATTACAGTGTTGACTAAGAATACCGAATGTACCATGGTCTACCAGAATAACAGACAAATCCCTCTTGGGTGAAGTGCAGCCAGAGTGATCCTTAGAAATACAGATGGTAAGACTGGCTTACCTACTTTGAACACGTTATCAGAAGGGGTCAGTTTCTGGATTAGGCTATCATACTTGGTAAAGGGTCAATGAAAAGAGATGAAGACCCACAGCAAGACAGGCTGACAATGGCTACAACAGTGATTTGAAGTATAGCAGAGATCTGAGGATGGCCGATTAGAAAGTATTTTCTTCTTCTATACACAGGGAGACTGTAAGCTGTAACCAATTCAAAGGTATCTAGGAAGCAGAGTGATGCGGATGTGCAGGGGGAAGGGGGATTAATCATTGGGTTGTACAATTTCATGGGTTGGGGGTGAGGGAAATTGAAAGAATTTGTTCAAATGTGTATTTGAATTTTGTAAATAAATAAACAAACCAGCAGGGGGAAAAAGTACCTAGTAGCAAAACCAGTAAAAGAAGGAGTAAAGTCTCTTTCTTTGTATTACATTTTTGTTCATGTAACAGGTTTCCAAGGTATATAAGGGAAAGCATCACCAGTTCCATTTTACAGATGAAACTGAGATGCAGGGGAATCTCAATGTTTGTATAAGATCACCTGGATAATACAAGGAAAAGCGGAGACTTGATTAATGTTTTCAGAGTCTTCATCAAATGTTCTTATTCTGTAACAAGTTGTTGTTTCCCTAGCTACTGGGGAAAATCCTGGTAGATATTGGTTGAAATTAAGAAAATCTATACAATTAGGAGCCATCAGGAAGCATTAAAGGGAAAAATGAAGAGCAGCCTGCGGCCTTTTCTTGCTTTCTACTGTCTTGTTTAGTTTCAGCAGGACAAGAGAGCACAGAAGGCTCCTTGGGTGGCCTCTCTGCCTCCCTAAAGCTAAAGGCCACATCTTGGGCTGTATTTGGAAGGGCTGACTGCTGGAGCTCTTGGCCATTTGAAAACTGTCTGCACTTCCCGAGAGATGCCAAACAAATATAAGAGTGAATTATGGTTTCATGAACTCAGACAAGCCACTCAGTTTCTCTGAGTTTCCAGGGCTTCTCTGTGAAACGAGGAGAATGCCACTGATGTCTTTAATTAAATGTTGAGTGAGATCATATAGGTAAAGCCCTTAGCATAGTGAAACATTCAGCAACTGTTATTACCATTAATAATATTGCTCTTAATGCCATCAAGATCAGCTAAAAGAGATAAATCATCAAGATTTCTCATCCTTAAAAATACAACATCCTTGGCCTCTGTCTGACAGGAGACCAAAGGTTTTGCTTGTCTGAGAAGCCACAGTTCTCAGCATGTCACCCAGCGCATGGTGCAGTGTTTGTGCCGGGAAAGGAGGGGGAGAAGCACTGCATCTTGGCGTGCAGTAGAGCTCAGCATCAGCTGGATCTTTTCAGGGACCCAGAGAGGATGCCCCAAGTCCTTTAAGAGGGAAAATGCTTCAACATCCAAGTATTAGTCATGCCCATACACATAAACACATGCACATAAATAAAATTTAGGAAACAAGTGAAATGCACAGGTGACTCTATAGCTGGAACTTCCCACACAAGATTTCTGTGACATGGTCCTGCTTAATTAGATGTGTTTTATGTAATTTTACTAAACCATCTATTGGCCTTCCATTAAAAACTGAGCCAGGAGTTGTGAAACTTGGGTTCTATTACAAATTTACACATTAATTTAAATTCTTAAATTTCAGTTTCCACATCTGTAAAGCTTTGGCAGGGGGAAAAAGGGTGGGGCTGAGAGGAAGTAGGACGGCACGGGATCCAGGATTTCCTTCAACTCAAATAAACACATTGGGTCTGTATTCACTCATACAACAGCCCACCTCAAGATTTCAGCCAAGATCCATACCATCATATGATTAGCAATGATATTCCTGGTGTCATGGCCTCTGCTAAATCCAACTTGAACTTCTGGCAGTTTCCCATCTATGTACCGTTCTAGCCATTTTTGAATGATCTTCAGCAGTATTTTGCTTGCATAGGATATTGTTTGATAATGTCTACTTTCTGTTGGATAACCTTGCTTGGGAGTGGGAACAAATATTGATCCTTCCAGTCAATTCTCCAAGCAGCTATAGTCAGGAACATCTCTAAATTACTGAGGAGTAATGATGTTAGTTTAAGGACTAAGGTGCACCTGATTCAGACCACGGTCTTTTTAATCACTTGCAATGCTTCTGAAAGCAAGACAATAAATAAGAATTATAGAAGAAAAAAATTGATGCCTTTCAACTATGGTGTTGGAGAAGAGTACGGAATATCATACAGGCTGCCAAAAGAACAAATAGATACGTCTTGGAGATGTAGCCAAAATGTTCCTTGGGGGCAAGGATAGTGGAGTTTTAGTTAGTCTACTTTGGGCATGTTGCTAGGAGAGATGATTCCTTGGAGAATGGATCATATTTGGAAAGATAGGGGGACAGTGAAGGTGATGATGACCCTCAACCAGGTGGACTGACATAGTGACTGGAGCAATGTGTCAGAGATTGTAAGGATGGCACAGAATAGGACAGGGTTTAGATCTGTTGTTCACAGGGTCACTATGAGTCGTACTCAACTTCATGACACATAAAAAAACCAGAAACCTCAAAATTAATCTGGCCTTGTTTCAGAGAATGGCTACATTTTACATTTCTACAAACTTTGGAATATTAATGAAGCTTCTGAGCTGTGAATGGGCTTGAACTCTGATCACCTTATCTTATCATTGTGTTACATACAATCATTTATATACAATGTGTTTTATAAAATGAATCACCATTGATATATGCCTCCCATAACCCAATATTTTCATAGCTGAATTTAATTTTCCTTATCCTTTACCCCACGCCTTCCATACCCAACTCTTGCTCATCTGCTTACTGAACTTAACTATCCTAGTGCGCTTCCCCCCTGTATTCTGTTCTCTTGGCCCATGCCTTTTTCACTTTGGGTCTTTTATACACATCTTACTAGTTATCCTTCTCTTTTTACAATAATGATCGTATGCAGTATTTGTCCTTATGAGACTGAGTTATTTCACTCAGTATAATGCTGTCTAGTCTCTCCTGTGTTATATAGTATTTTATGAAATCATTGCTCCTCAGTTTTGCATAATATTCCATTGTGTGAATGTATCACAAATCTCTCAGTCTGTTCATTGATGGGAATTTGGGATGTTTCCATTTTTCTTGCTATTTTAAATAACTCTACTAGGAACATTATCTTGTACATGCAGTTAACTTAGCTCCCTCTATCCATTTTCTTTATAAATTTGAGTTTGTTGTATCTATTTCAATTGCTCAGCAGTTTCTTATACATTTGCAAGATGAGCAGTGTATATCTTCCTTAAGGCCTTGTTCTGACTTTTGTATACAAATCACCTTAAAGGCCTGCTTCACAAAGTTTATAAAGATAGATTTAGAGTGATAGCTATCTATCAAACTCTTAGAGTTTTTCAATTGCCTGCCTCCTATTTTACACTCATCATCTCCCATACCTCTCTGGACGTTGTTTTTCAGACCAATTACCTGTGTCTTAGTGAAAAATATGTTTTTGAGAGATATATAAAGAAGTCAAGAAGCCATTGCGCTTGTCCTCAAAAAGTTTAAAATGCAGACAAACTAGCAGATTATACTAGAAAATGCTATGACCACATACTCTGGCCTTGAATACTGTGGGTTTGACAGATGGATAGCCTTACAGAAAAAGGTCTGGTTAGCCTTAGAACATGGTGTAAGGTGCTCAAAGAAAAGGGAAAGGGGTAAGTCAGGATCAAACACAGGGATTGTTGTTGTTGTTGTTATGTGCCGTCGAGTTGCTTGCAACTCATAGCGACCCTATGTACAACAGCCCTAAACCCTGCTCTATCCTGTGCCAATCTCACTGCCTCTGACACACCCATCCCGATTACCCCAGTCACTGAATCAATCCATCTCATAGAGGGTCTTCCCCTTCTGCGCTGTGCCTCCACCCTCCCAAGCATGATGTCCCTCTCCAAGGACTGGTCCCTCCTTACAGCATGTTCAAAGTATGTCAGACGGAGCCTCAGAATCCTTGCTTCCAAGGAGCCGTCGGTTTAACCCTCTCTAGGATGAACCTGTACATTCAATAATCTTCTCCAGCCCCAAAGTTCAAAGGCATCAATTCTCCTTCTGTCCATCCTAGTCATTGTCCAACTCTCTGATGCATAACAAGTGATTGCAAAGACCATAGACTGTATCAGATGCACCTTAGTCTCCAGAGTGACACCATTGCTCTTCAGTACCCTGGAGAGGTCCCTAACAGCGGACTTTCCCATCGCAATACATTTTTTTATTTCCTGGCTACTGGTGCCAAGAGTGTTGACCATGGAGCCAAGCAGACTAAAGTTGTTAAGAAGCTCAATCTCTTCACCATCCATCCTGATGCTGCCAATTGGTCCAGTGGTGAGAATCTTTGTCTTCTTGACATTGAGCCTCAATCCATACTGAAGGCTGCAATTCTTGACCATCTGCAGCAAGCATTTCAGGTCCTCCTCAGTTTCAGCAATGCAGGGATTAGGAAAGATAATTAGATACAAGTTGGAGCTCACCTCTGAGTGATGCAAAAATTTAAGATACTTGACTGTTGTTATGTGCCATCGACTTGCCTACGACTCATAGCAACCCTATGCACAATATTTCTGAACCCTGCTCTATTCCGGGCCAATCTCACTGTCGCTAACACATCTACCCTCATTATCCCAGATACGATGCCAATCCATCTCATCCATGGTCTTCCTCTCCTGTGCTGTTCTTCCACCCTTCCAAACATGATGTCGTACACCAAAGACTGGTCCCTCTTGGCCAAATGCCCAAAGTATGTGAGACAGAGCTCAAAGTCCTTGCTTCCAAGGAACAGCTTGTCTTCACCCTCTAGGACAGACCTGCTAGTTCCCTTAGCAGTCTGTAGTATGTTCACTATTCTTCTCCAGCACCACAATTCAAAGCATTAATTCTTCTTCTGTACTCGATTGCTGACCAAAAGCTGGAGTTTGTTCAGCCATTCTATCGAAGCCTCAGCAGAAAGACTTGACAATATACTTCCGGGAAAAAAAAATTAAGTTACTGGAAACCTTATAGAGCACAGTTCTACTCTGACATACCTGGAATTAAAAAAGGAGTAGATGGAAGAGAAATTACTTGTAAGGATAAGTAAGCAGCAAAAGCCAATAAAAAAAATACATTTTGTGAGTCAAAAGAGGAGACCCGGAAGAGGACTGTGTGTGTTAAGGGGGACGAGCTGGTGAACTGAAATGAGAGCCTGCAAAGAAATGCTGGCACAAAGAGAAGAGGAAAGGGTTTGTTCCTGATAATTCCTGCTTTCCCATCTCCTCTGTGTCCCTGGCGTCTGTCTGCCCATAAGTATGAAACTCTTTCTCTGATTTAAACTGAAAAGAACACTAAATACAAATGAAAAAAAAAATCCTACAACCAAAAACCTTCAACACCACCCTGACTTAGGATCTTTAAATTTTCTGGATAGACTATCTTTCCCACTTTCCCAAACCAAACTGTGACGACAGCGTGGATTGACTGTATTCGCCCATCAAGGCCAGTACGTTCATTCCCAGAGCACGGCTACCATCCTCCCCTATAGGACAGCAGAGAGCCTTGGTTCTCTAGTCTGAGCGCCGTGGGACACCCACAAGGAATCCTTCATACCCTGGCAAGCTCTGCAGCTGCCTCTCACTGCTTCCTCAGGGACCCAATTCAGCAAGCTCTGCTTGCGGTTCAAGTCATTAAGGAAAGTAGGGGTTTATTTTTGGAAGGCATACGGAGTAGGTAAGATTTTAATAAGGAAATATTCTGACTACATTTGATATTCCTAAAATGCCAAAGTCTACTATATGTATCCTCTCATGCTGAGATAAAAAGAACATCAAATTCTACACACATTTTTTTATTATGTGTTCCAATTTTAGTTCCTTTGAAATGCACTATTTACATAAAAAGGAACCCTGGTGATGTCGTGTGTTACATGCTGGGCTGCTAATCAAAAGGTCAAGGGTTCAAATCCACTTGCCATACTGCAGAAGAAAGATAGGGTTGTAAACTTCTATAAAGACTTCCAGGCTTAGAAACCCAGTGGAAGGTCACTGTGAGCTGGAGTAGTGGGTTGGCTTTTCTTTTATAAGTCACACAAAAATAGTGCATTTATTCACTTAAATACTCAATATATGCAGGTTCTAAGTTTATAAAGTTAATTGCTGACATAAATTTAGGCTCACCTTTTAAACGTTACTAACCCAGAAGATGAAAGATGGCCGACCCGAGCATCACAGAGAGCTCGTATCTCACCGCCTGACTTCAGACAACCTTGGGTTGAGTCCTTATTCTCCAAACTTTATTACTTTTCAACCTTGAGTGGGTCTGTTCTCCACTCTAGAATCCCCTTCTCCATTTGGGAAGGGGGAAGTAATAATGCCTACTTTGAATCATAATTAGACTACTTGGGGGAGAAGAAGGGGGCAATGATGGCAGCACTAGAGCCAGCAGTGCTGTCCCCAGCCTTGGTCACCAGTAAGGTACAAGGTCAGGACCTCAGAAGAGCTTTGGGGCGGGGTGTGTGTGTGTGTGTGTGTGTGTGTGTGTGTGTGAGCCATTCAGCCCCTGGGGAGAGCCACTTGGTGTGTATGAGTAATTTTATCTAAGCCACTTTCCTCCACCTCCTTCTCCAATACGCTTGAAAGTAACACTTCCAAAGCCCTTTTCTTTGTAATTCACGAGTTTGTTCTCTCTAGGTTTGCTAACTTTCCTATAGGTAACCTAAACCCTGAGCCTGGTTCCAGAGATAAAAGGGAACTATAACTACCAGCTAAAGAATAAAAGGTGGATAGAGTCTCAAAGTTCAGCCAGCCACTCCCACTGGACTCACCTACACAACACCTTTCATTCCAGAGGGCAAAAAATGTCATAAAAATATCTTCTAACTGAACAAGAAGGCATGCAGCTTCAACTCAAGACCACTAGTATAGTGTTAAAGTGGGTCCCCTTCCCCTTCATCTCAACATCCCTGTTCAGCATGAAGCAGTCAGAGAAACGTTGCCCCTATTCCTAAATAGGAAAGCCCAAAATAAAAAAGACAGTATCTTTGTTAAAAAAAAATCCCCATTGGATTATATTCACCATTATCCTGTGTTTTCTGGTCCCCACCAGACCTTTCTCATTTCCTTAACCCACTCCCTCCACCCACCTAATTGTGCAACCCTGTGATTTCATCCTTAATCATCCTTATCCTTCTGCACCCACCCCTTATCCTCTTGGATCCCCATATATGTTTTTTTTACAATTAAAAAACCTCCAATTTGGTAAATGTTGATAGTTGTAGAGGGGCTTCAGGCCTTTTGTTCATAGAGTCGCTATGAGTGAGACGTACTCAACTCAAAGGCAATCAATAACAACAACAACAAACAAAGTACTATCCTATAATATCCTGAAATGAAGAAGACTATCTTTTTGTAATTTTCTTTTTTCCAAACAAGCATAAAGTTACATACATAGGTACCTGGTAAATGCTATGAAATGACAAATTTGGGAGTGATATGCTTAGAACTGAGACAATTTTGAGGTGGTATGGGAGTACTTAGGAAAACTATTGTGCTCATGCAAAAGTTGTGAGAATGCTTTTTGGCAGAATATTGAATGATCCAGGAAGCCTCAAAAGAAGATGGAAGGAGTACCAGAAATACAAGCTGAGTTTACAAGAAACTGTGGAACTAGGAACATCATAGCCAGTATCAGATGGATCTTGGTTGAAAGCAAAGAGTACCAGAGGAAAGTCTACCTGTGCACTGATTATGCAAAGGCATTTGACTGTGTGGATCATGCAAACTGTAGCTAACCTTGAGAATAGCAGCAATCCCAGAACAATTTATGCAAAACCTATACTTGGAATAGGAAGCAGTTCTCAGAATAGAGCAAGAAAGCAAAGCATGGTTCAAAATCAGGAAAGGAATGTGTCAGGGATGTGTCCTGTCTTTGTACCTTTCAAATCATATGTGGAACAGATCTTTCAGGAGGCTGGACTTTATGAGGAGGAATGTGGTATCAGGATTGGAGGAAGAGTCATCAACAACCTATGATATGCAGATGACACGCTCTTGCTTGCTGAAACTGAGGAGGATGTGAAGCACGAATATCAAGGACTGTAGTCTTCACTATGGATTGAAGCTCAACATCAAGAAAACAAAGATTCTCACCACTGGGCCAATTGGTTGCACCATGATAGATGGAGAAAAGATTGTAATTGTTAACAATTTCCATTTGCTCAGTTCTACAATCAACACTATTGGTACCAGCAGTTAGGAAATCAAAAGATGAATTGCATTAGCACAGTATACTTGGAAGGGTCAAGGAACAGTGCAGGAGAGGAAGACCCTGGATCAGATGGATTGACAAAGTAACTAGGGCAATGGGGGTCAGGTGTGTCAGAGACAGTAAGATTGGCTCAGAATAGGGCTGAGTTCAGAGCTATGGTGCATATGGTCACTATGAGTTGCAGTCATCTCAATGACATAACAACAACAACAACAACAACAACATGGGAGCTCTGGTAGCTTAGTGGTAAGGAGCTGTGCTTCCAACTCAAAAGTATGGGATTTGAATGGACCACGTGCTCCATGAGAGAGAGATGAGCAATCTATTTCCCTGTGATTAACTGCCTCTGAAAACCTGCCGGAGGGTCAGCTACAGGTTTGCTCTGACTTGATGGCACACAGCAACCATATGAGGAGAATAAAGGTTTTCTGGACAAAGAGTAACAGGTACCTAAGTGTTGAAAGGAATGGGTTAAACAATACTGTTCAATGTGTTATCTATTAACTCTCACCTGTGACAAAATAACTGCAGAAATGGATAGAGTAAGCGTTCAGATATTCAAGTTTCTTAACACTTTGTTTATTCCTGGGTTAGAGAGCTTTTTAAAGATAGTGGCATGGTTTCACTTGCAGCAAGGAAAATGAAGGCGTCTTTTGAAATTCAGAAACATTCAGAAGAGTCATCAGTGAGGCTACCAGCAGGCTGAGGCCCTTCGCTCCTCAAAGGACCAGGCTAAGAGTAGTGGGAATAAGCACAAAGAGCTTGTAACTATACTGTGGACATGTTTGCTTTTTAACTTGGTTGAGATCCCAAGGAAAAAAATAGAATCAACTTGGAAGTTTTTATTATTATTAGTTACTAAAAGTCAGTTCCAACTTTAACAACAGAATAAATACTGCCTCGCCCTGCACTGATCTTCTCAATCACTGCTACATGTAAGGCCAATATGGTAGGTCCTGGATGAAGTCAGCCCATTGCAAGTCTTCCACCTTTTTGCTGACTTTCTATTTTTTCTGATCATGATGTCGTTCTCTAGGGATTTTTTTTCTTTCTCCTAAGAAAATGCCAAAAGCACCTAAGAGGGTGAAGTCTTACCCTCCTTCCTCCCTGAGGAACCTTCTGGCTGTATTTCTTTTGAAATAGATTTGTTCATAATTCTGGCAGACCATGGCATATTGGATATTCTTCACCAAGACCATAATTTAAAAGTATCAATTCTTCTCCAGTCTTCCTCATGCATGGTCCAGGTTTTGCATGCATAGGAAGTGGTAGAAAGAACATGACGTGGGTCAGGTGTATCCTACTCTGAAAAGCAACACTATGCTTGGACACTTTAAAAAAGTCTTTGCAACAGATCTCAATATAATATACCATTTTATTTTATTTCTGATTCCATGTGCAACTATAGCAAATTCAAGTAAAATTAAATCTTTGACAGCTCCAACATTGTCTGCATTTATGTTGGTCATTGGTCCAGTTGTGAGGATATTACTAAAATTTATTTTGAGGTGTCATTCATACCTAAGTCTACAGACTTTGAACTTTATCAGTTGGGTCCTTCAAAACCATTTGCTCTCAGCATACAAGGATATGTTACCTGTATATTTCAGTTTTCTAATGAATCTTCCTCCAATCCTGATGCTTTATTCTTTCTTATACAATCCAATTTCCTGGATTATTTGCCCAGTATATGGACTGGGGAAATATGGTAAAGGGATGCAATCCAGACATATTCAGATCTTTCCTGATTTTAAACCATGCAGTACCCCCTTCAGCATGGAGATACTGCAAATGAAACGAAATGGAAGCAGCATTTTCTTTGAGAAAATCTTTAATTCCTACACCAGAGAAAAGCTGCTGGCTTCTAGGTTCTATTTCAATGACAACGGGTTGAGTCTGACTACAGAACAAACAAATAACTTTTTGCAAAATGGCAATGTGAAGTTCTCCCTTTTGTCAACAAAATTGCCATGTAATTTCTAAACTTCTCGCAGAGGAGCAATTAGCCAGCAAACACATTTGCGAATCATGACAAAAACGGGAGGAGGAGGCACTCTCTGTTCTTTACCCCAGTGCACCTTTTTCTTGCCTGATTTACAAACTAGGATTTCACTCTCTTTGCTTTGAGAAAAGCCATGCTTTCCTCTGCATCTGGCCCTGTTTGGGTTGTCCTTTCTCTACAGACCTCATATATCTGGTGTTTAAACACAGACTGCTTGGAAGATACCTGAACTTCCGCTACAGTGAGGCTTACTGTCCAGCCGGGATGAGCACAAAGGGTAGCTAAGACTGCCAACTCCTAAGGTCAGACACTGCATGCAACCCATTTCCATACATCCCACAGCAAATCCAAACAAGTAACTTAGAATGCAGCAAGGACTTTCACTAGCTGAAGTGAATGAAATGCAGAATCAGTCACGTTTACTTACTAGGGAAGGTTTCATCTAGAAAGTATTCAACATCTCTCAAATGCTCCACAGTCCCCAAGCTGGGAGAAGGAAAGGGTCAAAGCACAAATAGAACAGGCAGATTTTGTAAAAGGAAAATCCTTTTATTCCCCTTGGCTTTGAAGCAAGAAGCTCTGACATGATGCAACTTGATTCTTCTGAGATTCTGAGACACCTGTATTCTTGAAGTGATTTCTCTTTCTTATGGTAGACACTCTGGCTCAGTTTCAAATTCCAGTTTAACTAAATCCTCCCCTACCCACCTCCTTACATACTAATCCAGCCAGGGAACTGAGCCAAGACCCATGAGAAAAAGTAGTACATGAGCAGTGAAAACTGGGTCCCAGAATCCCATTCTTCTGCTCTGTGTTCAATGCTGTGGGGACAAAAGGGGTCTGAAAGGATGCAAAAGAAAGGCTTCATGGAGTTGGATGCTTAGGATATGAAGACATGTCTAACAAATCTATACCTATGAGTTTCACACTTGACAGCCTGCAGGCCATCTCTTCCCTCTTCCTCAAGATTTCCCTCCTTCAATCAACATTTCTTAAGGACTTACTAGCTTCTAGACACTTAAAAGGCACTGGTTCAATGTAAAGGTTCAAGGCAAATAATGCCAAGAAAAGATAAGACATTCCTTAAGGGTTACATTAAACTGAAATAACAAAACTGTTCCCTGTAGCTGATACCAAGACACAATTTGTTTGTAAAAGCATCAGTGCTAGGTAGCTAAATGCTCTGGGCTTAAGCTGGAAAGGCCAGAACTCATCTCCACTGAGGGACGTGCCACTTGCAGACTTCACCCTTGTGACTTGGTTTCTGATAGGGACAAATGAAAAGAACAATTCTTTGGATAGCAGCACTGAAGTTAATTGCTTGCTCCCCTTGGCTCCCAGGCTCTCTCTGCTGCAGCAGTTGGAGTTTCCTCATTGTCAGTCCACTGGAGGATCACCAATTGGCCCACTCCTCCAAATGGAGAGCCCCTCCAGGCAAAGGGCTTGCATTGTCATTCATGCTGGGCTGGGCAACAAACTTTGCACCAGGGTACATGTACACTGAGGAGCCAATTAAATTTGATTAGCCCCTCTCTGAAAGCTCCTTACATGTGGAAGCTCTTTTGCTCTTCCAGAATCTTTTATATTTACTCATAAATCCTTTCCTTCTACAAAAACAAACAAGCAAAAAAAAAATCCCAAAAGTACCCCATGTCAGTTCCTTACATACACAATAAACTCAGTTTCTTTTCTACTTCTTTCAATTTCCTCAATGGATCATAAGGAGCCCATCATGATCTGGTCCCTGTTTATCTCTCCAGCCTCATATTTCTCCCTCCGGACCTATTCACTTATTTTCCAATATGTAACTATACTACATCATTTCTATGTGCCTGACATTGTGCAAGATTTGGGGGTTAAATGGTGAACAAAAACTACACACAGTTCCTACCAAAGTCCATCATTCACTACAAAAGAGGTAAATAATGCTACAAGAACAAAAATAAAAAACCTAAAATTAATTTATTACAATGGTCAATGCCAAGGAGCCTGGGTGGTGCAGTGGCTCAGGACTTGGCTGCTAACCAAAAGGTTGGTGGTTCAAAGCCACCAGTCTCACAAGAGGAGAAAGATGTGGCAATCTGCCTCTATAAAGATTATAGACTTGGGAACCCTGGAGAGTAGTTCTGCTCTGACCTACAGAGTTTATATAAGCTGGAACCTACTTGTTAAAAATGGTTTTTACAGTTAATGCTAAAAATAAAAGGTGTAGTAACATACACAACAAAGTTTCTTGGCCTAGTTAGGGACATTAAGCAAGGGGTCTCTAAGGGGTTACTGAGATAGGAAGAATAAGTAGGAACTTGCTGCAGGTTTGTGAAGGGGAGGGAGAAGCATCCAGGCTCTCTCCTATTTTCTCCACTCAGCCATTATTTCTTCAGGAATCTCCCCTGAATACCGGGTCAGGTTAGATGACATACTATATAATCTGGTACTCTAAACATGCATGCATTTACCAGGCCACTTAAAACTGGACTTTGTCCATCTCTTCTGCCAGACTGGGAATTCGATGAGGGTGAGGGCTTTGTATAATGCATTGTTATGTCTTTAGTGCCCAGAATACCAAAATAAAAAACAAAGCTGTCTTTAAAGAAGCACAGCAAGACTCCTTCTTGGAAGGCAATGAGGGTGAGAGGTTGTCTCACATACGTTGGGCATGTTTTCAAAAGAAGCCTACACCTGGAGAAGGACACCATGCTTGGAAACATAGAGGGTGAGAGAATAAAAGACAGACTGTCAATCATTATTGATTGATTGTCCTAGTGGCCACAACCACAGACTCAAGCATAGCAGCAACTATTAGGATGACACAGGATGAGGTGATGCTTCATTCCATTGTACATAGGGTTATTATAATAGCAAATTATATGACGACACTTGTGAGAAAAAATTACAGTGCCCAGACTTGACAGGAGCAAACTGAATAATAGGATGGATAGATAAATAGATAAGAGTGATGAAAGTAGCAAAGCATTGCTAATCACTCCCACCCAGTTTCTCCACCTTCCAGGTGTGAGTCCTTGCATACATCAACATTTGAACTATTTAGCATCTTCATATTTAGCATCATAATTTTGTGTTCTCCCTGTCACTCTGGCTCCCAGGTAGAATAATTAGAAGAGGCTGTCATCCTTCTTAGAGAGATGGGGAGTGGCAGGGTCCTCCATTAGCTCCCAAGAGATTATGAATGGAATGAAGTCTAATTTCCACACAGCAGGAGCTGCTTTAGCATATTTAAGAACTCTCAAAGTTTTATTTCATATATAGCATATAAGGGAGCTCTGGCAACCTAGTGGAAACAAGTCTGTGTGGCCAACCCAAAAGCAGGTGGTTCAAATTCATCACCTTCTCTGTGGAAGAAGACTGAGAAATATTGGCAATCGTCTCTCATGTGATGATAGATATAGATTAGATATAGATGTTGACTGCCTTCAAGTTGAGCACGACTCATAGTGACCCTATGAAAAAATGGCTGAAGGCCCTCTACAACTATCAACCTATCAGCATTTATCAAAGTTCATAGAGTTTCTGAGGCACGTTATTTAGGAAGTGGATGACTATAAATCTATATCTATATCTAGATATATATATATATATATAGAGAGAGAGAGAGGAGAGAGAGAGAGAGTTGTTGTTAAGTATGGTTGAGTCATAGACAACTCATGGAAACCCTATGAACAGACGACCTGACTCATAGCTGACCTTCCAGTGAGTGGGTTTTCAGAGGCAGTAAATCTTTCAGGTGGAGATTGCCCATCTTCCTCCTGCAGGGCAGGTGGTGGATTCTGGTGTATACATGTACATATACTATTCCCCCACCTCATTCACTCATAAGTGATCCTCCAGTATTTTTTTGGAGGCTGTAAATCACACAAGAGGAGCTTACCCATCCTTGTAACACAGAGTGAAGTGGATTTGAACCAAAGGAGAGGTGCTATCTTTGGGTTAGCAGTGGATTTTGCTGCATATGTCAAGACTACTTCCTTTTCTGTCTGAGTAGTATTCCATTGCATGTATACAGTATATTTTAAATGTTTTATGCACTAAGGTGCATTTGATTATTTCTACATTTTGACTAGTGTGAATATATTATAATGAACACTGGTATAAGTATGCCAGTTTGCATTACTGAATTTTGGCTTACTGTAGTAGGACAAGTGCACTAATTAAGGGTTGTTGTTATTGTTATATGCTGTCAAGTCAGAACAAACCCATAGTTGAATCTGCAGTGGGTTTTCAGAGGCAATAAATGACACAGGAGGAGATTGCTCATCCTCCTCTTGTGAGTTAACACAAGTTGTTGCGAAGTACTGTTGGGTCGAAAACGACTCATAGTGACCCTACGAACAAAAGACCTGAACGCTTGTATAACTTTCATCATTTCTCCAAGTTCACAGAGTTTCCGGAGGCAAGCTATTTTGGAAGTGGATGCCACTCCTGCTTCCAAGCTTGTTTTAATTGGGAAGTTCCACCAAACACTGTCCACCATGGGTAACCATTATCACATTTGACACATCAGTAGCACAATGTTTAGCATCACAGCAACCACGAGTTACCCAGAATAAGCACTAAATGCCACCTCACAGCTTTTAAATATTTGCTGTTGTTAACTGACAATGAATGGACCTCAATTCATGGTTGCCTCTCAGTCGTTCTAAAGAGGGCATTAATTGGCTGATTTTTAAAACAAAGTCACCAGGCACTCCTTTCTAATTCATCTTACTGTAGGGACTCTGCTGAAATTGCTCAGTATCATGGCAACACACAAGCCTCCACTGATAACAGAAGGTAATGGTCAGACAAAGGTGTACTCTCTGGGAACTGAACCTGAGTCCCTCAGAAAGGTGAGAATTTCATTGCAGGGCAACTGTTTATCCTTTAAATATTTGTATTACCTCCTTAAGAAAAACAATGTTTTTCATTAGTATTTAAATTTAAACTTTGTGCTAATTTATCAGCCTTTGTATTAAATAAAATGTCTGAGTTTTATTTAGCTTGTTTTCCCCAAAGTTACACATACACATACACATACACACACACACACACACACACACACACACACACACATCACATGTATGTACATATGTATAAAGCTTTTCCTATGCTCCATGTAGAATGAAGATCTGTAGGGAGTTGTATTGATGACTCAAAGGCCATGCCTCTCTAACAGTTTGAATCCACCAATGGCTCTGAGGGGAAAAGAAGGGCAATCTTCTCCAACTGCACTGAGTAAGGCAAGTAGAACTGATTAATATAATTGCCTGTAATGTGATATAATTGTCAGCAAGTTATATATCTGTCAAAAGTGAATCAACAAAAGATTATATGTGTGTGTGTATATATATATATATATATATATAATTACAATAACAATAAGAGTAGATGCTGAGGCTGTTTATGTAAAACCAAATACCTCAAGGATTTTGGTCTCTTGAGTAGGAAGGTTTAAGGTTATGATTTCATGGGATATCTCGGTTAACTGGTCTATCATCATAGTCGGTGTGTTTTGTAGTGTCTATGGTTTTAAGAGTTTTCAGATGGTCATTCAAGGTACAATGATTAGCCTCTATTCACCTGTAGCAACAAAAGAAGAAGGAAAATCTGGAATAAGAGGAAGAAATGGGATGGATAGCTAAATACCTCCATGGATACCGGCCGCACTTGCCAAAAATATTAGAGAAACTGGATGGTATCTGGCTGCAATTACTAAACATTTTGATCCAAGATTCTATAGAATAATCCTGATCAAAAGGGAAGAAATGGAGAATAGAAGTTAAAATTCCCCAGAATTCCTGGAGCCACAGAAGTTGGAAGAAGTCTCAGAACCATTAAAACTTAGACCAAAAATATTGCCTGAAGTCTTCTTAAAACCAAACAATGGTTTCTTTTAATGACAAAAGAATGTCTTTCTTGAGTATGGTAATCTTCTAAGAATTATCTATGTAGTATTAAATTGCCAAGAGCAACTCAAAAGCCCAGATTAAAAACTTTTGGGATGATAAGATTCTGTTACTGAAAAGGGGAAAATCTGAAAAAAAAAGATGAGAATGTACAACTTGAAGAATGTTATCATGTGACTGAACTGTATATGTAGAAATTGTTGAATTTGGATACTTTTAAAATATATTCCAAGCAAAAAAAAAAGTAATAAGTTTTTTTAAATTAACTTGTGGTGGAACAGATTCAGTTTGTTGGAGGAGGGAACATGCCAAAATTCTTTGAGTAGAGTGATGAAAGACAGTTGTAAGCCACTGTTAAGATTGGGGACAGATCATAAAGGAATTGTGGAACAGAGTAAGGAATTTACATCTCATCCTATTAGTTATAGGAAATGAATGGAAGACTTGAAGTGCTCACTCAGCTGGTCTTTGAATAATAAACGATAAGGGCAGCAGAGAGAGCAGTAAGGAGGCCCTGCATGGCCCAGATACAAGAAGACAGCAGTCCACCAGCGCTGTGGAAGAAGCAACAGTGATACACAGTCAGGGGATGATGTATAGGTACAGAGGTCAAGACCTGCTAATGGATTGGCTGAAGAAGATGGAAAAAAGTGAGGAATCAAAGACTCATCTGCATTTTTTTTTAATGTGTGTCAAAGGGTGAGGTGCAGAGTCTTTACTAATGGAGGCTATACTGGAGGAGAAGGAGGATCAGGACTGTCTGGCTACACCGAACATAAGATGCCTACCAGACATCTGAGGGAATAATTCTAGTAGCCCATTATAAAACTACCTTATCAATGTACCACACACACTATTAATATTTATTGCTATTAATTCCAGAGCAGATGTTGCTGTTAGGAGTCATCGAGTCAGCTATGACTCATAGTGATTCTATGAACAACAGGGATGAAACTTACACTATCCTGCACCACCGTCATCACTTCCACTACGCCAGCGCCCACTGTTATAGGCACTGTGACAATACACCTTGCTGAATGTTCTCCTCTCTTGTATTGATCCTCTCTTTCCCCAGCATGATATCTTTTTCCAAAGATTGGCCCTTCTTAACCACATACTCAAAGTATGTGATATGAAGTTTCACCATCTTTTCATCTAAGAAGCACCCTGATATTGTCCTTCCTTCAAGATAGACTTGTCTATTCTTTGGGATATTCCGTGAGATATTCAATACTCTTTGCCAACATCCACAATTCAAAGGCATTAATTCTACTTCTGGCATTCTTATTCATTGTCCAGCTTTCATATACAGGGGAAGAAAACATCAAGACCTGGATCAAATGTATCTTAGTCTTTAAACTGACACATCTCAAAAAAGAGAGAAAACAGTTTATATAGACTTAAGAGTTTAAGTTAAGACAAATTTGGGTTCAAATTGCAACTTTATCTCTTATGGCTTCATAATCCTAGGCAAAGAACTACCTTTTTAATTATCAGTTTCTTTATCTGAAAAATGATAAAAACCTGTTAGCTGCAGGAATGTTGTAAAGAGCAAATTGGATTGTTGGTAGAGGTGTCAAGTTGAGTATGACTCATAGCTACCCAATGAATAAAAGATCTGAGTCCTCTTCTATCCTGCACCACCCACACACGTCCTGACACCCAAGTGCCCACTGTCACCGTCACCCTGTCAATCCACCTGGTGGAGGGTCTTCCTCCCCTTCGCCAATTCTCCATCCTTCCAAATATCACTCCTTCTCCAAGGAATAACACCTCCTAGCAGCATGCCCAAACTATGTGAGGCAAAGCTTCAACATTCTTTCCTCCAAAGAGCATTCCAGTTCTACACTCTCTCCAAGACATATCTCTTTGTTCTTCTGGCCATCCATGGGATGTTCTGTGTTCTTGTCCAACACCGCAGCTCAAAGGCCTCAATTCGTTTCCTGCCATGCTTGTTCCTTGTTCAGCTCTCACATGCATAGGAAGTAAATGGAAAGACTATGGCCTGAATCAGATGCATCTTTGTTCTCAAACTGACATCATTACTCTTCAATAATTTGGAGAGGTCCCTAACCAGATTTTCTCTGTGCAGTGCATCTCCTTATTTCCTGACTGCTGATACCAAAGGTGTTAATTGTGGATCCAAGCAAGATGAAGCTGTTGATAGTTTCAATCTCCTCTCTAGCCATCATGATGCTTTTTTTTTCCCTTGACATGGAGATGAATCCATACTGAAGCTTCATTCTTTGATCTTCTGTAACAAGTTAATAGAATAGTGAGCAACAAACACAGAGAAATCTCTGGCACAGAGTAAGATCAGAAAATGGGGTAATCAATTCTATTGCTATAGGAAGTAGTCCCTGCTAGTAAGGGACTCAATAATGTCAGCTGTGCATCTTTTCTTATCATATGTTATTATTATCCTTAGGTTGACTGAAACTTTATGAAGGAAAAAAGCCCCCAAAATTCCAAAGCAATACAGTAATGCTATTTTGAGTGACTGAAATATCAGGTCAAGAAAAATGACAGCTACAGGGATAAAAATGTGGATCTACAAAACATGCAATCAAGAAAACCTGTGAGCTGTGAAAACCAAGTGACCTCAGGAACCCCGGCTCCTTCTTGCAGCACCAGCTTCTAGCAGTACAGTAGAACCTAGGTGGGTGGAAGTGGGAGGGCAAGGGAAGCCACCCTCACTGAGGGCAAAGGCCAGTAAGGAGAAGAGGTCAGGGAGGCTATTAGCACAAGCAGCACCAAGAGAATGTGAAAGAAGCACTCTGCTCATGTGGTGAGGACAGAAGGCCTCCCCCAGGGGCACAACATCATACACCCCATCTTCAGGCTCTAACCATTAGCAGTGGCCCTTGAAATAGCTCAGTAATGGGCTATACTGATTTTCCATGGGTGGGCATTCTACTCTTTCCAAATAGTTATAATAAAATAATGGTCATTGTTCAAGACAAAAATAAAAACAGGTTTCCACTTCGACCACTTCTGAGCAAGGTACTTGGGAGATGTCCTTTCACAGAGGCAGTACTGATGGGGTCAGTCTTCATCTGTGGAGACTAAACCCTCCGTTTAACTTCACCAGCATACAAATACTACAGGCCGATCTTATAAAAGGGCTTTCTGCATGGTGCCACTGTTGTAGAATAGGTCTGACATCAGGGTTGGGGTATGACAGAAAAAACTGGATAAATTATGTATATTGTATTGAAATAGATGAGGGAAAGAACAGAT
>NW_006400009.1:2245072-2257948 GCF_000299155.1 Elephantulus edwardii
AACAACAACATGACTACAGGAGGAACATTTAAACTACTTGGCGGGGTGGGGGGGGTAATTAGCTGAAAACAAATCATCATAGCAGCAGAGTAGTATCTAAGATATTGATGAGCCAGGCCAAGTTATTACTTGGATTGATTTGTTGAGTCAGAATTAATAGACCCTCAGTCTATAATCATTAGTTCTTAAAAGTTAAGGAAAAAATATTTAAGCATCTTTAAAATTCAGTGTTCTTGTAAATTCCAACTGGATCCCAGCTCTTCCTGAAGGCTAGTCTGCATTGGAGAAGTGCTATGGATTGGACTGAGCAGCTTGAGAAACATTTGAGAACTGTGTGAATTTGGAAAGTCGGGGAGTTATGTGCGGAAGCCTGGCTCATTCACTTATTTGTTCTCAATCTTTCTTCTTCATTACTTAAACAAAGGGTCCATCTCATGGGATACTGTTGGTCTTGAGTAAGATCATGTAGTACACAATCAACACTTGACGTTCTATGACTAATAATATTCATGAAAGTCATATTTAAAAGGGGTCAAAAATGCAAATATGGGAAGCTGAATGTGATGCCCAGGTCAGGGAAGTTGAAGCTCACTTTCAGGAAGGATTCTGGAGCCGATCCTGGTCACTGGTCTGTGAATAGAAGTGTGCTTTTGAGTAATTCTTAGTGTAGTGGACTTCACAGGCAGAAGTAGACTCAACCCCAGTTGTCTGCTTTTCTTGAACATCCAGCAGAGTTGGGTAGGGTCACTTCCTGACCAGTTCAGGATTTCTATCCAGTACAGGATTTGTTAATTCAATAATCAAAATAGCCAATAATGTAGTTCTCCCACAGATGCTTAACTCAAGATATGAAAACCTTCTAAAAATCAAGTCCCTGTGTGCATCAAAACCCTTTTCTAACAGAGTAAAAACAAAGAATAAGATTGATAATTCAGTAACAAAATGGACAAAAGGCATGGAAAAACTTTTCACAAAGGAAAACATTCAGATGGCCAAAAGAAACATGAAGAAATATTAAAAATTAATAACAATGAGAGAAATGCAAATCAAAACAACAATGAGATACCATCTCATCCCAGCCACAGTAGTGAAAATTAATGGGACAGCAAGCAATAACTATTGGAGATTATGTGGAGATATTGGAACTCTCATGCACTACTAGGATGACTGTAAAATGGTACATACAACCACTCTGGAAGGCAGTTTTGCATTTCCTCAAAAAGCTGAACATTGAAATCCCATATGACCTAGTCATTCTACTGTTAGGAATATACTCTAAGGAAATTAGCATGGAAACACAAATGGAGATATGTATACAGTGTTATGAGTGACAGGATAATATCCACACACATACAAGGAAGACATGTTAATATCACTATTATTCAAATTTATGTACCACCACCACCAAGACTCAAAAAGGAAGAAATATGTAATTTCTACCAACTTTTGCAGTCAGATATCGATCAAACATGCAACCAAGATGCATTAATAATAACAGGTGACTGGAATGTGAAAGTTAGGAACCAGGAAGAAGGATCAGTAGTGAGAAAATATGGACTTGGTGACAATGAGGATGGAAATAGAATGATAAAATTTTGCACGACCAATGATTTATTCATAGCAAATATCTTTAGTAAGAAACAAACACACAGGCTATACATATGGATTTCACCTAACGGTATGCACAGGAATCAGATCGATTACATCTGTGGAAAGAATTGTTGGAGAAGTTTAATATCTGCAGTGACGACTAGGCCAGACCATCAACTACTAATATTCAAGTTCAAATTAAAGCTAAAGAAGGTCCGATCACATCCATAGGAATCAAAATTTTATTTTAAGTCTATCTTCCCTGAATATAAAAGCCAATTCAGGTACCGGTTTGAGGCCTCAAACACTAAAGAATGAAGACCAGATGAGCTATGGGAAGATATCAAGAATATCATTCAAAAAGAATACAAACGGTCGTTTCAAAGAAAGAGAAAGGAGAAACGACCAAAATGGATGACAAAAAAGACTCTGAATATTGTACTAGAACACCAAGAAACCAAAGCAAAGAGAAGAAATCAAGAAGTTAAGAAGCTGAATAGAAGATTTCATAGGGCAGCATGGGAAGACAAAGGAAAGCATCACAACGAAATGTGCAAAGAACTGGAGTCTGAAAATCAAAAGGGCCAAACTTGCTCAGTATTTCTGAAGCTGAAGGAACGAAAGAACAAATTCAAGCCTCCAGTTGCAATGCGTAAGGATGTTCTGGGCAGAAGACTGAATGATCCAGGAAATACTAAAAGAAGATGGAAGGAGTATACAGAGTCACTATACCAAAAAGAATTGGATGAAATAGAAGAATTTCAAGAAACAACACATGATCTAGAGGCACTAGTAATGAAGGAGGACGTTCAGGCTACTCTAAAGGACCTGACAAAAAAACAGAGCCCCAGAATTGATGGAATACCAATTGACATATTTCAACAAATAGATGCTGCCCTGGATGTGTTCAACAGGTTGTGCCAAGAAATATGGAGGACAAATACCTAAGAAAATGACTAGAAGAGATCCATATTTATTCCTATTCCAAAACCAGGTGACCCAATGGTGTGGAAATTATCATACAATATCACTCATAACTTATGCAAGCAAAATTCTGCTGAAGATTATCAAGAAATGACTGGAACAGTGCAATGACAGAAACCTACCAGAAATACTAGCTTACGAAGAGTCCATGGCACTATCACCAATGTCAGATATATCTTGGCAGAAAGCAAAGAAGGAGGGATATCTATCTGTGTTTCATTGACTATGTAAAGACATTTGACTTTGTGGATCACAACAAAATGTGGTTAACCTTGAGGAGAATGGGAATTCCAGAACACTCGATTGTGCTTATGCGAAACCTATACTTAGACCAGGAAGCAAGGAAATACTGTATCATTCAAAATCAGGAAGGGAGTGCCTCAAGGATGTGTCCTGTCTCCATACCTTTTCAATCTATATGCAGAAGAGATCATTTGGGAAGTTGGCCTTAATAAGGAGGAATGTGACCCATCAACAAACTATGTTATGAAGATGACACAACCTTGCTTGCTGAAACTGAGAAGGACTTGAAGCACTTGCTACAGAAGGTCAAGGACTGTAGTCTTCAATATGGATTGATGCTCAATATCAAGAAGACAAAGATGTTCAGCATTGAGCCAAATGGCAGCATCATGATAGATGGAGAAGAGATTGAGGTTGTTAACAGTTACAGCTTGCTCCATTCCACAATCAACACTCTTGGCTCCAGTGGTCCGGAAATAAAAAGATAAACTGCATTAAGTAAATCTGCTGTCAGGGTCCTTTACAGAGTACTGAGAAGCAATGATGATGTCAGTCTAGAGACCAAGGTGTACCTGTCTTTGCAATTACTTGTTATGCAACAGAGAGCTGGACAATGACTAACCAAGACAGAAGGAGAATTGATGCCTTTGAGTTGTGGTGTGGGAGAAGAGTCTTGAAGATACCATGGACTCCCAGGAGAACAAATAGATCAGTCTTGGAAAGGGTGAAACTAAATTTTCCTTGGATGCTAGGATTTTGAAGCTTCATCTCACATACTTTGAGCATGTGACTAGGAGGGATCGATCCTTGGAGAAGGACATTGTGATCAGAAGGGTGGAGAGATAGCGCAGGAGAGGAAGACTCCAGATGAGATGCATTGATATAATATCTAGGGAAATAGGGGTAGGTGTATCAGAGCTAGTAAGACTGGCTCAAAACAGGACAGGCTTCAGAGCTGTTATACATAGGGCTGAGATGAATCACAGCCGGCTCAATGACACATAACAACAACAACATACCAATGTTCATAGCAGTATTATTCACAATAGGAAGAAAAAGGAAAGAGCCCAAATTATCATCAACAAACTAATGGATTGAGAAATTGTGGCACATTCACACAATGGGATACTATACAACACTAAGAACAATTATTCTGTAAAATACTATAAAACATGGGAAAGCCTAGAGAGCTGAGTAAAATACTTCAGTTTCATAAAGACAAATACTGCCTAAGACCAAAACTATTATTGTAGAATAAGGAAACAAAGGGGCGGGTTGAAAGCAGTGGGATGAGGATGTGCAGGAGGAGGGGAGGTTAATCATGGAGCTGTACAATTTGATGGGTGGGGAGGGGGGTGAAGGAATCTATTCTGGAAAACAATGTATTCAAAATTTGTAAATAAACTAGTATAATAAAAAAATTTAAAAATCGAAGGATATCTGATTAAGATGCATGTAAATGTTCAAAAGGGCAAGGGGAAGGGAGATGTCAGTGGAATAAGTGGAAGAGGGAAAATTACTAGGATGGGAAAGTTTAGTGACAGATGACGGGTGTGTAGGGAAAGGAAAGATCCAATGGGAACTTGGAAAGATCTATAAGAGACATAGATCAATAGAAATTAATTGTATAAAACACAGTGCGTATGAATGATTGTAAGAAATACAATGTAAATGAAAGGTTGCATAAAACATAGTGTGCATGAATGAAACATAATTTATACAAATTTTTGTTTGCAAACAAAAAATAAATTCCAATAAAGCAATAATTCCTAGAGTTCTCATGTGCTATAGAAAGTGCAGCTAGTTTTACTCAGTGCCTTTAACATTCTGTTCACGTGCTGAGTACATCAGAGAGGGATCAAAAAAGCATTTCATCAATGAATGAATAGTAGGAATGATGTGATCTTGAGGTGAATGTTACAGACATGAGTATGCAAAAACAACCCTACCTGAAATGCTGATTTTTATACCCTCTCTATTTGTCATGCATTGAATTATGTATGTCCCCACGCTCAGCGGATTTGTGGTTTTGCCAATGTAATTTGTCAGTTACGTAAAGTTAAAATAATTTCTCATAATGTGATCTATCAATTTAGTCTGACTCCTGTAAAGTTTTTCAGGTGAGATCCATGTGTATAATTACCATTGTTGTTTAAAAAAGGTGTTTGCAAAGATTATATCATTCATTGTACAAAATTATACTAGTTGATCTCCAGTCTCATTTTTGCCACCAACATCGTATTTGCCAATTACCAGTCCTATTTGTTTCAGACTTTTGCATACCAGTCATCAATTTTCAATATATCTTTATTATAATAAAATGCATTAATATTAACTAATTCATTGACATTATCTCAAGCTGAAAGAACTGGGGGAAAAAATTCAAGCCTCGAGTTACAATACTATAGAATTCAATGATCAAAATAATGCCTGATACAGGAAGCATCAAAAGAAGATGGAAGGAATACACAGAATTTTTGTGTGAAAAATAATTGGTTGACAACAAAACATTTCAGGAAGTAGTATTTGATCAAGAACTAATGGTAATGAAGGAAGATGTTCAAACTGAACTGAAGGAATTGGCAAAACATAAGACTCCAGAAATTGATGACATATCAATAGACACATTTCAATAAACAGATGCATCCCTAGATGTGTTTAGTAGGCTCTGCCATGAAATCTGGGAAACAGAGACCTGGCCAATTAAATGAAAGAGATCTATATTTGTTTCAATTCCAAAAATTATAATCCAGTAGAGTGCAGAAATTACTGAACAATGTAATTAATATCACATCCAAGTAAAATCTTAGTGGAGATTATTTTAAAATAGCTTGAAAAGTACACCAAAAGGAGTGCCTGAAATTCAAGCTGGATTCAGAAAAGTTTATAGCTTGAGGAATATCACTGCCGACGTCAAATGGATCACAGTTGAATGCAGAGAATCTAAGAAAGATATTTACTTGTATTTCATTGGCAATGCAAAAACTTTAGACTATATGGATCATAACAAATTATGGACATAATTGAGAATTATGGAAATTCCATAACACTTAAATGTGTTCGTGTGAAATCTATACAGAGACAAAGAAGTAATTGTCTGAACAGAATAAGGGCACACTGCATAGTTTATTATCAGAAGAGTATGTGTCAGGATTGTATCCTTTCTCTAGATCTGTTCAATCTGTACACTGAGGAAATAATTAGTGAAACGGGACTATATGCAGAATAATGTGGCTTCAATATTGGATGAAGATTCATCAACAACCTGTTATACTGATGGCACAACCCTGAATGCAGAAAATGAAGAATACCTGAAACACAGAGAAGATCAAAGAACTTAGTAATCGATATATATTACAGTTCAACATTAAGAAAACAAAACCTGCACCATTGGAGCAATAGGCAATAACATGATAGATGGAGAAAAGCTTGACGTTTTTAATTATTTAATTTTACTTAGATCCACAATCAACATCAGAGGCAAGAAATCAAAAGACATGTTGCATTGGGAAAATCTGGTGTCTCTGAAAGTAAGATTAGCTCTAAGACAAAGGTGTGCTTTTTCCAAGCTATGATATTTTCATTTGCTTCCTAATCATAAGAAAGTTGAACAATGAATAAGGAAGATAAAAAAAAATAGTTCACATGTTTTAATTATGAGGTTGGGGAATAATTATGAATATCTCATAGATTACTAAAGAATAAACAAATTGTCTTGGAGGAGAAACCAGGTTTCTCCTTAGAAGCAAGGATAGTGAAGCTTCATCTCATGTCCTTGCGAACGTCATCATGAGGGAGCCAGTCCTTAGGAAAAGAGATCATCCTAGGAAAGGTAGAAGCTCAGTGAGAGAGAGGAAGGCCTTCAAAGAAATGAATTTCCACTGTGACTCTAACAAAGGACTTGAGCAGGGCAGAGATCATGCAGACAGCAAGGTTCTGATCTCTTATTCATAGGGTTGTTATGAGTCCAAGTCAGCTCAAGGGTATATAACTATAATTACAACATGACAGAATTACTCTGGTGACAGCCATGATTGGGTGAAAGTGAGTGAGCCTTCTGGCTGTGAAGCAGTTTCATTAAACACTGATATTTGACTCCAAATATTTGGATATTTTTGTGAGCTTCTTACTTCTACATAACAAATTTTATTTAGCCATCCCACTCTGAAATTCCTTCAAATTACCACCATGAACACCTACATGGACCACAAGAAACCTGCCTTCTGCAACAACAGCAACGTTTTGATAACCTGAGTTCAAAGGAGGTGGTTCACTTTTGGCTGCTTTCTTGGTAGCAGTAAATGAAGTCCTTCTTCCCTACGCTGGCTCCTCCATTCTGATGGTTGCTCAGTCCCTCAAGACATCACCCTTTCAACGAGGGAGCCAAGATTGACACAACTGAAATTCATCTTTGTTCCCCAAAACATGTTCAAATCCCAAACTCTAAATACATAAAATTCATCAGGAAAAAAGAACGCAGAATGACTGAATGCTCAGGCAATTTCAGGGTAATTCTGCATCTTTTAATCTTTCCCTTTTTCACTGGAAGAAAATCTTAGAATATTGCCAACCATGTTTTATGATATGACTATGTCTGGATGAGAAGCTGAAGTAAGATATTTCTAAGTAAATATGATGCCAACATCAAAAAAAGAAGAACTAAGTAAATAAATGTGGGCAATATGTATATGTCCCACTTCCTGGGCATACTGTGTGAGTCTGCCCATCTTCTATCTGTAGAAAGTTTTAAATAGCTTTATTGATGTATTATTAGTATACAACAAATTGTATTAATTTAAAATGTACAATTTATTGAGTCTTGATGGATACACATTGTATCTGTTTGGTGAGGGCATGATTCCCAGTCCTGTATAGTTGTACTCCATTTTGTTATCTGATATCATTATCATCCCTTTTACGTGTTGCTAGGGAGAAATAGAGATAGAGATAGTTAACAGTTTTAATTTGCTTGGCTCCACAGTCAATACTCTTGGTAACAGCAGCCAGGAAATCAAGAGACAAATTGCATTGGGAAAGTCAGCTGTGAGGGACCTCTCAAGAGTACTGAAGAGCAATGACGTCAGACTGGAAACTAAGGTGCGCCTGATCCAGGCTATAGACTTTGCAATTACGTGCTATGTATCAGAGAGTTGGACAGTGAATAGGGTTGATAGAAAGAGAATTGATGCCTTTGAACTGTGGTGCTGGAGAAGAGTGTTGAATATACCATGGACTGCTAGGAGAACAAACAGGTTTGTCCTGGAGAGGGTGAAGCCGGAAGGCTCTTTGGAGTCAAGGATTTTGAAGTTTCGTCTGACATATTTTGGGCGTGAGAGGGACATCATGTTTGGCAGAGTGGAGGGGCTGCGAAGGGGAGGAAGACCTTTGATGAGATGGATCAATTCTGTGACTGGAGTGGTGGGAATAAGTGCGTTTGAGACGGCTAGGTTGGCACAGGATAGAAGAGCGTTTAGAGCTCCTGCACATAGGGTCGCTATGAGTTGCAAGTGACTCGATGGTACATAACAACAACAACAGGTAGCTCTGGTGGCACAGTCCATAGGGAGCCATGGTAATTTCAAAGTGGCATTTCTCTAGTGGTTTGAATCTATCAGTAGCTCCTAGGAGAAGGATGGGTCATCTCCTCCCAGCCTTGGAAAATCCACTCAAGGATCAGTGATGATTCATTTGTAACTTGAGGAAAGTGGATTTTGAGTTTATGTGTAGTAGACCTCTACATGTTAATGAGGCAGGGTTACTGTGTGGTATGTCACAGTATTACAAGAAGTTGTGAGTCCCACCCTTTCTCAAGTTATTTTCTTGCTTGAAGGCACATCATTTATATTACAAGAGATGAAATGAAGGAGTACCCAGCATAGAGAAGAAGGACTTCACTACTACCAAGAAAAAGGAGCCAAAAGTGGACCACACCCTTTGGACCCAGAGTTCATACAGTAAGAACTTCCTAGAGCCCAGGAGGTTGTTACCAAGATATGTTATGACCTCCAACTAACATGGGTTCCACAAATGTGGAACGTCAACCAGACCTTTCTCCCAGAGCCTACACAAAGAGAAAGTCTTCCCCTGGAACTCGTGCCCTGAATTAAGACTTGTAGCCCCTTGAGAGCTCAGGTGGCACAGTTCATAGAGAACTGCACTGCAAATTCAAAGGCAATGTCTCTCCGGAGATTCGCATCTACAAGTAATTCCAATGGATGAAAGATGGAAAAATCAATGGGGACGATCCACTATTAGTTGGTTCCAATTTGACAGCAAGGACTACACACACACACACACACACAAACAGAGATACACGCACACACATGAAGCCATCACATAATCAGGAAAATAAACATATCTATTATCCTACATACCTCTATCCTTTGCCTGTCACCTCTTTGGGCAAATATTACTTTCAGTCACTATATATTATTTTGCATTTTCTAAAAAGTTATAGAAAAAAAATCAGACAGTATTTACTATTGTATAAGGATCTCATACTCAATATATTCATTTTACCATTCATTTTGCTGTATGTATCACATTCATTTCTTTTTACAGCTGAGTAGCATTCAATTTTATAAATATACCATGTTTGTTTATTAATTTACTGGTTGACAGGCCTTTGTGAGGTCTCCAGTGCTGTGCTATTACTAATAATGCTGCAGTGTTCAGTTATGGAAAACCGTATATCTATGCAGCACAATTCCACATTCTTACATGTGTGAGGTCACTATGAGTCAGAATCAATGGATGACAACAGGTGTCTGTTGGATGACAACAGGTGTCTGTTGTTTTAGGGGGTGGACAAGATATAGTGATAATAATGAAATATTCTCTTGAAAAGCACTGTGAAGTAGTCTGGCCCCTCATTTCAGCAATGTACCAGCAGGGAACATTTTGTTTCTTTTTTAAAAAGGAAAAATAAAAGCAACATGATCATGAACTTAGTTAAAGTTGTTTGTAATGATTTAATTAGATTTATAACACCATTCTTATTCGTTCTGGCCAGGGATCTTTCTGTCTGTTAAAGGATTGGTAGACAGAGCTCTCATGTGCTTTGCAATTTTACGTACTCTTTAATATCATCTCCTGATGAGGTGAGGAAGAGCATCATCCTGTTCGGTAATTGCTTTATCAAATGGCTTAATTGCACATTCAACAGAACTGACAAGAAGGTTAGTCTTCCTAATGCGTTGTTAACAAAAGCCCTAACTAATTACCTGGCATTCTTCTCAGGGCATTTGAGAAAAAGAAACAAAAACCTATTCTTCAAGTCTTGCTTAAATGCATGTTTGTATATAGAACACAGAAACAAGCAGTAAAATAAAGAGTTGAACAGTTCCTTCTGCTCTAACTTCATGACTAATCTGCATGTTGAAGTAATCTGTGCAAATTCTGTGGATGCAATTTTCACTGTGGATGGAATTGAAACATCTGTGCTTTTTGAAAATGTCACAATAGTCATTTTGCTTCAAAGTTTATCTTTAGGAGCCAAAAAGATTGTGTTAACCTGGCATGTTCTAAGAAGAAAGAAATGCTTACTAGAACTGAGGACAGATGTGCCCCATGATCAGGAAGAAGGCTCAAGCTTAAAAAAGAAGGCAAACGATTTAAACAAATTCTAAATTAAAAGACTGTAGTAGTTGTTAGGTACCGTGGAGTTGAGCATGACTCATAGAAGCCCTATGAACAAAAGATCTGAACCCTGTTCTAGGCTGCACCATCCTCACACTTCCTGACACACAAAAGCCCATTGTATCGGTCACCGTGTGAATCCACCTGGTTGAAGATATTCTTCTCCTTCCTGACCTTCAACCCTTCCCAGCATCACGTCCTCCAATGAATAGCACCTCCTCACAACATATCATAAGTATGTGAGACAAACCCTTAACATTCTTGCCTCCAAAGAACACTCTGGTTGCACCCTCTCCAAGACATATTTGTTTTATTGGCTGTTCATGGAATGTTCAGTTCTCTTCCCCAACACCACAACTCAAAGGCGTCCATTCTTTCCCTGTCATCCTAATTAACTTCCAACTCTCAGATGCATAGTTAGTAATCAGACGGACTCTGACACACCTTGCTCTTCAAACTGACATCACTACTTCTCAATAATTTGCAAAGGTTCCTAACTGCAGATTTGCAATGCATCTCCTTGTTTCCTGACTGCTTGTACCAAGGGTGTTAACTGTGGATACAAGCAAGATGAAGCTGTTGACAGTTTCAATCTCCTCTCCATCCATTATAATGCTGCCTATTGGTCCAGTGCTAATAATCTTTGTTTTCCTGACATTCAAATGCAATCCACAAGGAAGGCTGCATTCCTTGGTTGTGTCATCTGCATAATGCAGGTTACTGATGAGTCTTCCTCCAATCCTTATGCCACACTCTTCCTGATAAAGAGTCCAGCTTCTCGGATCATTTCTCAGTGTACAGATTGAATAGGTATGGAGAGAGAATACACCCCCGATATATTCCTTTCCCAATTCCAAACCATGACGTGCTCCCCTGTTCACACAACAGTCTCCTCATCCAAGTACAGGTTCTACAGGAGCACAATCAAGTGCTCTGGGATTTCTGTTCTTCTCAATGTCAGTCACAACAAGTCCCCTTTATTTTAGATGAACTTTCTTTTTAACTAGATAACTAGTATATCTGGTATCAATATTTTGGGCTATTTGCCACTGTATATATGACATAATAGAAAATACAGTGTTCTTTTATATGTTCTTATCAATGCAAACTGGTGTTATTTAGTGGAAGACTTTAATAGTTGAAATTTAAAAAGATGATTGTGCGATATACTGTACTTAGGTTTTATTTAGTGCAAGACATATGCTTACCTTCATTTTCTCCTGGAAAAAAAAGTACACCTTATTATATATACAGAGAAGTCTTCTCGCCCTCTCTTTTCTTTTTCTTCCTCCTCCCCCTCTCTCTCCTTCCCTCTCTCTCTCCCTGGTTTTGCTTCCCTAGAGAAACCAGTTAAAGATACCTTTATCCTCGTCTGCAACAGTCCCACTGAAACTTTTTTCACCAAAGGTGATCGTGCTGATATTTAAAATACTGGTGGCATAGCTTTCAGTATCATAGAAACATAAGCAAACACAGTATGACAAACTAGAAATAGGAATGTCTGAAGAAATGGAAGCTTTCTACCACCTTTTTCAATCTAAAGTTTATCAATGTGCAATCAAGTTGCATTGATAACTAGCGGTGACTGAGAATGGGAAAGGCAGAAACAAAGAAAAATCAGTAGTTGGGAAATGTGGCCTTAATAACAAGGATAATATGGGGGATCATACTATAGGTCTTGTGCCACCAATTAATTATTCATCAGAAGCACTTTTCAAAGACATAAACAATGACTATACAAGTGCGTCTAACCAGATGGAATAAATAGGAGCAAAATCAACTGTATCTACGGAAAAAGATAATAGAAAAGCCTTTGCATAGTCAACGAAACAGACATTCCTCTGGTACTCCTTGCTTTCAGCCAAGATCCAGCTAACATTAGCTATAATATCCCCAGTACCAGAGTCTCTCTAAACCCGGCCAGCACTTCTGGCAGTTCTCTGTTGATTTGCTGTTCCAAGTTTTTTTTGGGATAATTTTAAGTAGAATCTTGCTTGCATGTCATATTAACGATTGTTGTTTGTTGTTATGTGCCATCAAGTTGCTTGTGACCCATAGTGATCCGATGTACAAGTGCTCTAAACACCATTCTATCCTGTGCCAACCTAGCCATCTCAAATGCACTCATTCCCACCACTCCAGTCACAGAACTGATCCATCTCACCAAAAGTCTTCCTCTCCTTCGCTGCCCTTCCACTCTGCCAAACATGATGTCCCTCTCCAAGGACTAGTCTTACAACATGCCCAAAGTATGTCAGACGAAGCTTCACAATCCTTGACTCCAAGGAGCAGTCCAGCTTCACCTTCTCCAGGACAAAACTAATTGTTCTCCTAGCAGTCCATGGTATATTCAACACTCTTCTCCAGCACCACAGCTCAAAGGCATCAATTTTCCTTCTATTATCCCTACTCACTGTCCAA
>NW_006400009.1:2262040-2294362 GCF_000299155.1 Elephantulus edwardii
TTATATTGTTTGATAATTTCTGCACTCTTTGCTTTGGAATGAGCATAAATATGGATCTCTTCCAGTCAGTTGGCCAGGTGGTTCTTCTCCAGATTTTTTGGCACAATTTGGTGAGCCCATCCAGGGCAGCATTTGTTTGTTGAAATGTCAATTTATATGCCATCAGTTCCTGGGGCCTTGTTTTTTGCCACTTTCTTCAGAGCAGCTGGAACGTCTTCCTTGATCACCATAGGCTCCTGCTTATATGTTGTTTCATGAAATTCTTCTGTGTCAGCCAATTTCTTTTGGTACAGTGACTCTGTATACTCCTTCCATCTTCTTTTAATGTTTCCTAGGTCATTAAAATTCTGCCCATGGCATCCTTAAGTATTACAACTCGAGGCTTGAATTCGTTCTTTAGTTCCTTCAGATTAAGAAATGCTAAGCGAGTTCAGCCCTTTTGATTTTCTGACTCTAGTTCTTTGCACATTTCATTACAATACTGTTTTGTCTTCTGGTGCTGCCCTTTGAAATTTTTTGTTCAGCTCCCTAATTTCTTGATTTCTTCCCTTTGCTTTGGATTTTCGGCGTTCTAATGCAATATTCAGAGTCTTGTTTGACAGTCCTTGTGGTCTTTTCTTACTCCTTTGCCTTTGTAATGGCCTTTAGCATTCTTCATGGATAATACTCTTCAAATCCTCCCACAGCTCATCTGGGATTTGCTCATTAGTGTTCAAGACAAATTTATAAATACGTAAGTGAGTGTGTATGAATGTGTACACGCATGCACATGTAGTTAATGGGGTGAGTATATAAAGAGGGTCATGTTAACAAGGGAAGGACAGTCACAAAATCACATCAACCTCTACATCTGGTTCACGTATGGGCACATATTCCAAAGAGTCTACTGGAACCTTTTCCTGGAATAAAAACATACAGACATTGATAAGAAGATTTTTACCCCCCTTCTTCCTTAGTTTCTAGACTGGGAACAAATTAATTTGGGCTGTCAGAATTTCATATTCCCTGCCAAGGAAAGAAAACCTCTTCAAAGAATGAAGCCAAGTGGAGACAAGCAAACACGAGAGACAGAAGGAAACAGAGTGTTGTCAACACTGAATTTCCTCTTATCTCTGAGGTCTGGCCACCCCCACAGTGTATTTCCAGCCTTGTATGCCAGGAAATTCTCGGGTTTTAGTTTAAGTTACATTAATTATGTCTCTGTGACTTAAAATCAAAAGTATTCTGATGATACAATTGATATTTTACATTACTTTTCTGGTGAATTTTGATCCACTGATGTAAAGACTGAGACTCTAGAGTCCCAAACGTCTGTTGACTTTGGAAAAAATACTTGAACACTGCATTGTATGTTAGGTGAAACTTTACATGGCCAATTAGTTTTCCATTCAATATTTCATACATATAATTTTTTTCCTTGACATTATTGGCAATCTCCACATTATCTCTCCATTTCCATCCTGTGTCCCCTGTTTCCATATGTCTGGCTTTTTTACTTTTTCCTGCTTTCTTGTCTTTGTTTTGGGACAGATATAACCCTTTTGGACCCCTATGGCTGGTTGTGTTTTAAAGATCACCTTCCTCAGAGATGTTTTTGTTTGTTTTTGGCCAGTCTATTTTTGGTCTTTCATGTGCCTAGATAGATTTATTCTTAAGTATTTCATACTTTGGAAATTTTTAAGTAGTAATATCTTCCTAATTTACTTTGCAGAGTCTTACTTGTTCCTACAGAGGTATTCAACTGATTTTTATATGTAGATTTTCTACCCATTTACTTTGCTCAAGTCTTTTATGAGTTCTAGTAACTTTCTTGTCAAGTGTCAGGGTTTTTCTCTGTAAAGGATCATGTAATATTAGAATGTTGTTGTTGTTATGTGCCGTCCAGTCACCTGTGACTCATAGCAACCCTAAGTACAACAGCTGTGAAGCCTGCCCTGTACTGAGCCGGTCTCACTGACTCTGACATACTTAACCCCATTGTCTTAGTTACTGTATTGATCAATCTCATCTGGAGTCTTCCTCTCCTGAACTATCCCTCCACCCTTCTGAGCATGATATCCTTCCCCAGGAATCGGTCCCTCCTGGCCACATGCCCAAAGTATGTGAGACAGAACTTCAAAATCTTAGCCTCCAAGGAGAAACATGGTTTCACCCTCTCCAAGACAGACCTATTTGTTTTCTTGGCAGTCCATACATATGTTGAAGACTCTTCTTCAGCACCATAACTAAAAGGTATCATTTCTTCTTCTGTCATCGTTAGTTACTGTCCAGCTCTCTGATGTATAGCAAATAATTGCAAAGACCATGTACTGGATCAGGTGCACCTTAGTATCTAGACTGACATCATTGCTTCTCAGCACTCTGGAGAGGTCCCTGATAGCAGATTTTTCCGATGCAATTCATCTTTTGATTTCTTTTTTTTAAAAAAAAACGGGTGGTTAGATGCCACGAAGTAGGTAGGTAGCAATGCCTTAACCATATGCGTGTTGTAAAGGCCCAAAGGGCCTCTTCCATCCTTGTCAAGGGGAGTACTAACCTTCTCTCCTTTCATACAACACATCTTTTGATTTCTTGACTGATGGTGACAAGAGTGTTGATTGATTGTAGAACCAACCAAGTTATAACTCTTAAAACCTCAGTCTCTTCTCCATTCATTATGGTGCTGTCAATAGGCCCAGTGATGAGAATCTTTGTCTTCTTGATATTGAGCTTCAATCTGTATTTGAATAGTGTAGTTTTATATCTTCCTTACTGGTGTGGATGCCCTTCATTTCATTTCTTGCCTCATTGCTATCTTAAAGGTCAATGGTTCAGATCAACCAGTGCAGGGATGGGCGTAGGGAATGAGCAATATTCTCTCAAAATTATTTACAACCGTGGACACCATGGGTTAGAACTGACTCAATGGTAGGGAATTTTGGTTGACTGTCTTCTACTGGTTAAATTCTACATCTATATCTTTCCCTCAGCAAGATGGATTGATACACAGTGACTATAACAATGGTTCAAGCATATTGGCAAAGATTGTGAGGATGACACACAATGAGGCAAGGTTCAAATCTGTTATTCATTGAGTTGCTGTGAGTTTTAGGAGAATCAACATCACCTAACAACTTCAATGTCCTTCCATTACCTATTTCTGATATTTTACTATTAATCTCCTAGATTTTTAGTTGCTGGTTTTATATGTTTTGTGTAGTTTCTAATTGTCTATTTTTAATTTGCTTCTCATGTGTTTTTCTGTATAGTCTTCTCAAGTGCTTTGTGTGTGTTTTCCTTGGTTTGCCTGTGTTTTTTTACACTTCTTATAGAATCTTACATATAAATATTTTCAATTTCTTATCAAGTATTTTAGTAGCTTTTCCTCCCTTTATCTGGGTCACTTTTTAAGCCATATTGCCATACTTCTTTATATGATATATTATTGTCTGCCATCTCTAAGGAATTATGGTGTGATTTTATTTTTGCTTGTATATTTGTTTTGTCTTGTTTTTCTATTGGATTTTCTGTATCTGGATGGGATACACAGCAGGAATTCTCCATCTGTCACTAATCTGACAGCATGAAGGCATTTTCCACCTTCCCCTGGGTGGGCGGGATAAAGACTAACAATATTGTGGGGCTGTAGGATTTGGTGCTAGCCGTTAACGTGGCCACTGCGAGCAGTGCACACTTCTCCATAGCTTCTCTGGGACCTCTGTACGTGCACAAACAGGCATGACAGTGGATGGTGGGAATCAAGAGGTTTCAGTACATGATTAGTCAGCCTACTGGAACTGTCTGGGTGTGGGATGCAGAGCACTGTAGTCAAGTGGATGCTGGATGGAAACATTAGTTACTTCTGTTCAGTGTTAGATAATAATGCAGGCTGCACATATTGGGTTGCATCAGGCATTATTTCTGAGATGATGTACCTGGCAGTATAATTGTCAGGCAGGACACAATTTCATTAGTTGCTATACTCTGGGTTCAGTGGGTGCACTTCACCAGTTGGTAGATGGTTGGTTTGTGGATGTATATGTCCCAGGTCTCTGTGTAGGCAGTACAAAGTGCAAACCAGTGATGGCTGGATTCAGAGGAGGGAGCTTTCACCTATATCAAGAGCATGTACCATTCAGAAGAGGGGGCTTTCACCTATATCAAGAGCATGTACCACTAATCAAGGAGGAAGTAGGGAAAAGGAAGGCAGTTGAGGTGAAGGCACATTTTCAATTTCTAGGTGGCCGTACACTGCAAATCATATAGTCAGTAGAAGTGTGCATGCTACCTACTGTTGGGCCAGTAGCCAAAGAATGTATATTGCTGGTATAAGGGCAGCAAAGAAATAAAGGGCAGGAGTGTGTCCTAAAACTTAACAAGGTGTCAGGGGGTGACATCATGCATGAATTGCAGGGAAGCACACTGCTGGTTACCAGAGGAGTTGGAACAACAGTGACATCAGGTCTGTGTCAACAAAACAGAAGCTAAGGGCACATTGATCCTTATCCTAGCCACTTGCTGGAAGCTACACAATGCATACCCTGCAGAGTGTGTGCTGCCAGTCATGGCTACTGGCCTCTGGAGGAGCAGAATAGTGGAGGATGAGGGAGGTGGACTGGGTATATAAGCTACCAGCTTGGGAACTTACACTAAGATTGAAGGGTGAGGGTGGAGGTGGGGTGGATATCACGGGTTATGAGCTTGGCAGGGGCTGTACCTCTAGCCCCTAGGAGGGTACAGGGAGGATGAGTGCTTTTCTCTCTGGTCATAAGTCACTGGAGAGTGTGTCAATGTTTGTATTCCTTGGTGAGTTCAGTTGACAGTCAGGGCCCTGCTTTAACCCAGAGTGTGTGTGTGTGTGTGTGTGTGTGTGTGTGTGTGTGAGGGTGTGCATGCGTGTGTGTTGTCCAAAGTTCAATGTCTATAGCTGTTATTCCATGGGACCTGCCCTGTATGTGTGTTTTCAATTAAAAAATCCAGGGACCATAGTTGATGAGTTTTTAAACTTTTATTTCCAGGATCCTATCTGTACTGTGGCTGCCTGGATTCCTGGACCTCTTACCAGACCTCCTGCAGTTTCTTTTCTTTTGTCCCGAGTCTGCAAATTTTTCTTCATCCTGAATTTACCTCCACTCTGTCTCTGTCTCCTACCAGGTATTCTGTGACGTTACCTTGCTGTGTTCCTCACTCAGGAGCACTGCTTGCTTTGTTCCGAGATGATTACACTGTGCTAGAATAGCTGGCATCCACCTTCCTCATACCTCTTTGTTTGCTTTTCCCAACCAATTTCTGTTTTCTTTCAGTGTTCAGTCAAATTCTTCATTCTTCTGCACTCCTTGGGTTTCAAGAATGTTATCTAAGTATGTCTTGCTTGCTTTCCTGTGTCTTTGCTACAGGGGGATAACAAGGTATATCTGACAAAGCTTTCATCTTCTTTTGCCACTGTACATTTCTATAGCCTCAGTTTTCTCATCTTTAATTTGAGATTGCACAGATTTTGTAATAATTAAATAGTTCAAGGAAAGGCATTCAAGACAATGCTACAGCACTTTTAAAAATAATTTTTATAATATATTCATTTGCATATAAAGTTCATATACATTGTGTTTCACAATATCCTTCATTCATATTATGTTTCCTACAATCATACTCATTCACTAAGTTTTCTAAAATTAATCATCATTGAACTATTACCCACTCTTACTCTATTTTTCCAGATTCCTGCTGGATCTTCCTTATTGCCTTTGCTATCCCCCCTCCACCCACCAAATTGTATAACCTTGTGATTTTCCCCCTGCCCATTTTTTTCCCTTCTGCACCCATTCTCCCCTCTTTGGCTGGCTCCTCATACACATTTTACTAGTTGTCTTTCTTTTTCTACAATACTGGTCTTAAGTAGTATTTGAGTTAGTTCACTAAGAGTAATGCTCTCCAGTCTCTCCTAAGTTATGTAGTAATTTTTGAAATCATTGCTCCTGAGTACTGCGTAGTATTCCATTGCATGAATTCACTACAATTTCTCAATCCATTCTACTGTGGTTGGACATTAATTGCACAGCACTTGATACATAATTCCATCCTCTCTTTAAATATTGATGATGGCATTGTTTTTGCTATTATCTAAAATATGATTGTACTTTGATGCTAGAGATCTCACATTATTGTTGAGCACATAGCTTCGCAGAAGAAAAAGTACATTCCCAATTACTGAGAATGAAAGAACCAATGAAGAACCTATATTCCTCAATCATATGGAACTACTATTTCAGCTCTGGACTGCTTACCTTTAGATTCTTTACAAAAGAGAGAAAAAAATTAATTCTGTTTTTGTGAGATTTTGTTATGGCTGTCAGAATTTAGGTCCTAAATTATAATTAATATTTTGAATATTACTCATATTTGCTTCATTCAATAGCTCTGTGAAGGAGAACACTGACAAAACAAAGGCTTAGGGGTGAAATTATAACCCAAGACAAATATGTCCAATAATGGAAAAAATAAGCAGGAATTGTATTTCTAAGTTAATAGGTGAGGTTTCTCTTATCACACACCCACTCTAATTAAATTATATCATATCTGAGCTGGATAAGAAAAGGAGCTTGGAAATGAATGGGTTTGAAGTGAAAAGATGGTACAATTATCATGAGAAATTTGCCACAAACCTCAGATGCTTTTCTTTACAAAACAAATGTGCTTCCTCTTGTTGCTAGGTGCCACAGAGTTGAGTATAACTTAAAGCAACCCTGTGAACAATAAGCCTGAATCCTGTTCTATCCTGTGCCTTCTGCATCATCTCTGATACACTTGAGCCCACAGCTATAGTCACTGTGTCAGTCTACCTTGTTGGGGTCTTCCTGTCTTTCACTGACCCTCCACCTTTCAAAGCATGATATCACTCTCCAAGGAATAGCCTCTCCTACCAAAATGTCCAACATATGAGAGAAGAAGTTTTGCCACCTTTGCTTCCAAAGAGCATTCTGGTTGCATATTTTCCAAGGCACATCTGTTTATCAGCAGTCCATGGGATAGTCAGTACTCTTCTCCAACATCACAACTCAAAAGCATCAATTCTTCTGTTGGTTAAATGTCATGGCTTATCTCTTGAAAGTCATAAAGCTTCTAGTGTTGATTTTTCCCTAAATAACACAAAATCAAAATAATAAAAGCCAATCTCCTTACTTTAAGATTGTATAGAATCTAGGGGAGCTCTGGTGGCCTAGTGGCAAGAAGCTGTACTGCAATCCCATAGGCACACAGTTCAAATCCACCAGATGCTCTGCTGGTGAAGGAGGGACAATCTTCTCCTGTACCAGTCAGATCTGATTTGATGGTACACACAAATAATAAAATTAAAAAATTTTTTAAAAAAGATTTTATAGAATCTTTGATCTACTTATTGTTCAAAGGGTCTCCATGAGATGCAGTCAACTGGATGGTACCTACCAGAGCAACAATATTGCTTGAATTCCATATTAGACCACTTGTGTTCACTGTGATCTGTATGTGACTTTAATTCCCCTTTACCTGAAAGGGCACATGGAAAAGAATGCTTACTTCCTGGTATGCCCCATTGGCCTGCACAGATGGCAGCACTCAATGACTGACGAATTGCTGAAGATAGAGAGAGACTATTATTTTTAGGGTCATTACTATTTCCATTGTGCTTCAGCCTGCTGATGTACAAAATGTGCAAATTCAGGCATTCCACCTTCAATTTCTGATACTTTGAGTTTGTTTAATCAGAAACAGGGTCCTTATCAATGAGCCATTTACAAGAAAAGTAATTCTCACCCTAGAAATTCAATGGAGGTAGGACAATGGAAAAATATCTCTAAAAATACTGACTACCACAATATTGTCTGGAAAGAAAGAAAGAAAGAAAGAAGAGAAGCCACACACAAAATCCTTCCATGTCTGTCAGGGTCACAAGGTTATAAAGTCTGAGGGAGACTCAGAAGACACACTGAGCCTGAAGCCATCTTGAGAAGTCTAACAAATCCCCGCTCCAGCTTTTCTCTAACTCTCAGAACAGTCTGTTCTTGGGAAATGCTGGCCAACAGAGACTCCATTTGCCAAGAACTTCAAACATGACCTTTCCTTGGTAGCAATTGTTGGAAACTATTAAGACAACTCTGAAAATCATATAATCTGCAGCGACAATATGCTGCAAGAAATGCCAATCCTGTAAAGCAAGCTCCCTCACTTTCTCGCCCTCACGTATGCACACTCACAGAGCAGAAGAGAAACATTTTCCTCCACAGTGGTTCTTAACTCTACATCTCTCTCCTGCATCTAGACATAAATGAGCCATTTGCTAATTGTTTAACAGCGATTAAGGAAGTAAATGTTGGGTGGAGGGGGTGGTGAGAGCAAGCAGGTGTTTGTCTGCTTGTTTTCCAATTACCAATAACCAGGCTGATGCAACAGAATGTAGCTGTCTCTCTGGGGCTTCCAAGAGCACTAAGAGAGCCCTCTCCTCACAAATCAGGCTAGGCATAGCAGCTTCTGACTGAGAGAAATGAGCAATTGCCATTTTGAAACCTGAGTCTTGGGAAAGAAGGAAACATCTTGAGATAAATCAAGAATCCTATAGGAGGCAGCCTGGCAATAAGATGCTCCTGGATTAGGACCTGGAGCAATGGGGACCACTCTGTGCTCATTTCTGACCTTCTGTGACCCCAAATTACCCAGACAGTCTTGCATATTCCAAGCTACTCTCCCCTCTACAGGGATAGAGTCTGTGATTGCCCATTTGAACCTGCACTAGCCTGAGACTCTAGTCATTACATCAATCCTCCTCACTTACAAGATTAAATGTTGGGAACCAGGTCCCAGTTAAGCTTTAACTTAAGTAGATAATGAGAGATAAAGGAAACTATTTTAGATAGAAATCACCATAAAATCTAAGTCAAAGCAATGAAGCCATGGGCAGGAGGCTTTGCCAGGATAAGCACTGCAAACAGAACTTTTCGCTGAGTTCAGAGCTGAAATTACTTTCTATTTAAAATTCAAATAGTTACCAAGACCAGAAATAACTTCTTAACCATCTTTTAACTATTTTCTCTCCATCTCTGCAACCCTTGCATAAATGCAAACATCATTCACACCTTGACTGGATAATTCCAATAGGATCTCACAGTCATTCTACCCCCTTTCTGCTTTCAATCCATTCCCCATCATTCTACTAATACAAGAAGAGGTGGAAATATAAACCTTTAAGTGGTTTCTTAGGAAACTCTGGTGGCCTAAAGGTAAGGAACTGTACTGCAAACTCAAAGGTACACAGTTCAAATCCACCAGCTGCTCTGAGGAAGAAGGATGAGTAATCTCCTGTGTGATTTACAACCTCTGAAAACCCACTGGAGGGTCAGCTGTAAGTCCGTAATGACTCCATGACACACAATAATAGCAACAGGTTTCTTAACACTTTTGAGATTAAATTCAAGTTCCTTAATGTGGACTTCCAAGTTTGAAGACCCCTGATTAGTATGCTCCCTGATTAGTACTCTAGTCTCTTAGTTATCTTACTTCCCATGCAATTTCACATGTGATCCAGACATGCCAACACAAACTATTTCCTCAGGATGCCATAACTTCATTTGTTTCTCTAACTTCCACTTCCCCCTGACAAAATAGTCCTTTCACTTCTCTTATATTCTTCTTCTAGTTTATACCTTTTCCCCTTAAGATTTCATCTGAACTATTACTATCCCTAAAGACTATGTCCACTTCAAGCCCAGTTGAGATATCCTTGTTCTGTGCTCCTTGAGCAGTCAAACACCCCTCTTATAATGAAAGAAAATTGGGTTTTTGTTCTTTGTTAAGTATTTCTCAAGATGAAAGAATTGAAGAAACTAAAACCTCAAGTTGCAATATTGAATAAATATATGGGAAAGACTGTATATGTATAAAGCATGAGAAGATTGAATGAATATGCAGAGTCAGTGTATAAAAAAAATTAGTTTATGTTCAACCATTTAAAAAAGTAGCAGGTGAACAAGAACAACTAATATTGAAAAAAAAAATAAGCCCAAGCTATGCTGAGGCTCTGACTAAAATCCAAACAAGGAAACAAAAAAAACAACAAACAGAACAAAACAAACAAAAAACTTCAAAACAACAACTGGTAGTGTTCACTCAGAAAGCATCTGGCAAATCAACCAGCAGAGGTCCCTATATATACCCCTATTCTGAAGAAAAGTGATCCAATGGGAATTTCTGCAAGCCAGAAAAAATTTCTTACCAGCTACAGGACCAGAGAGGACTTCAAGCAGGGGAGTTCCCCAGACAGAAAAGTTTTCCTACCTGCCATAGGACCAGAGAAGATGATTTCTAGCAAGGTGAATTTCCCTCCTGGTGGGCTCCTTAGCCAACATGAGATTTTTCCACCAGCCAGCCAGAGAGGAGTTCAGACAGGGCAAGTTGTCTTTCCCTCCCCTGGAGTAGTCATCTCCCCAACTATGGCAAGCCTTCTCATAAGCCCAGGGACCAGAGAGGATGTCAGACATGGTGAATTGCCCTCCCTTTACCTGGAGTGTTGAGCTTCCCTACTGAGGTGAGACTTCAGTAAGCCTAGGGACCAGGGAGGTCTTCAGGGATGGCAAATTGCCCTTACCTCCTCTGGAGCACTGAGCTCCACACCCATGGTCACAAGATGCAGGACCTTTAAAGACTTCAAGCAAGAAAAACTCTATCATAGCAGTGATACAAAAGAAGCAGACTACCTCACACCCTACACAAAATCAAAGCAAGACATCAACCTCCAAAACTGATTAAAACACAGAATAGGTGGGTTTCCTGAAGGCAGAGTGTTTGACTAAACTTCCTCATACAGAATTCAAATGAACCTTCTTCTTCAGCAAGCACGGAACAGAATAGATCATATTTTGGGTCACAAAGCAAACCTCAATAAATTTTAAACATGTCTAAATAATTAAAGATATTATCTCAGATAATAATGCTATAAAATCTGAAAAAATAGAAGTCAAAATGATAAAGGAGGAAAAAAAATACGCACCTAAAAGCTAAATAACACTCTGTTTGAACATGAGTAGGCAATAGAGGAAATAAAAAAATGAAACAAATGAGAATGAAAGCACAACTTATTAAAGCCTCTAGACTACATCAAAAGCAATACTCAGAGGCAAATGTGTAGCAATAAGCAAGAACATAAAAATGGACGGAAGAGTTGACTATTTAGCCCAATATCTCCAACAAATATAAAAAGAGAATCAAAAAACTCTCAGGCTATTAAAAAAAAAAAGAAATTATGAAAATGTGGGCAGAAGTAAATGGAATAGAAAATAGAAAAAAAAATCAATTGAAACTATCAATAAGCCCAGGAATTGGTTCTTCGAAAGAGGCAATAAAATTAACATACCACTGGTAAAGCTAACAAAGGAAAAGAAAGAAAGAAAAGACACAAATAATTAAAATAAGAAATAAAAGCGGAGATGTCACAAATGAAATAAAACAAGATTAGTGATAAAATTTTGTAAAAATCTATACACAGATATGAAAACCTAAAGGAAATGGAGAAGTATTTAGAAACTCATAACTCACCCAAACTTACACAGACTGAAGTAGAATATCTCAACAGACTCATCACAAATGAAGAAACAGAATAGGTTATTTAGACAGACATCTAACTTCCAGAAAACAAACAACAACAACAAAAATCCCACCCCTGGACTAGATCGCTTTTTGAGCAAATTTTACCAAACATTCGGAGAAGAGGTGTACCAATTCTTCATAAAGTATTTTATAAAACATAAAAAATACTGCTAGATTCATTTTATGAAGGAAACACATCCTTGATATCAAACTCAGGTAAAGACATCATCAAACTAGTAAAATATAGACCAGTATCTCTCATGAGCATAAAACCAAAAGTCCTCAAAAAAATCCTCACCAATACAATCCAAGATAAAATTAATACAATTCAAATTAGAAAAAAAAACCCTGACCAAGTGGGTTTCATAATAGACATGTAAGGATGGTTCAATACAAGAAAAATAAAGAACATAATTCATCACATGAACATCAACATATGCAAATCAACTGGATTTGTCTGTAATAACAAAGAGAGAACAGAAAATGAAATAAGAAAAATAATATTACAATAGCTAATAACAGTATTAAATACTCAGGAACAAATCTAACTAGAGACACAAACGATCTATACAAAAAGAATTAGAAAACATTACTTCAAGAAACAAAAAGTGATCTAGAAAAAGAAAAGAATATACTACATTCTTGCATAGAAAGCCTCAATATCATGACAACAACAACCATACCAAACACAGTCTGCAAATCAAATACAATCCCAATGCAGATACTAATTCCATTCTTCTACCAGATGGAAAGGCAGTTTCCAACTTATCTGAAATGCAAGTAAACCCTGAATAAGGAAAGCATTACTGAAAAAGGGAAAAAAATAAAAAAGGATAGGAAACATTACATCCCTGTTCTCAAGTCATACTGCTCAGACATAATAATTAAGACAGCATGGTTTGGTACAGTGACAGACATACAGATCAATGCAATAGAGTCAAGAACCCAGAAATCAACTCCTCTTCTACCCATAGTCATCTTTGAGAATGAGACAAATTCAGTTAAGTGGGGAAAACACCATTTTTAAGTTAAGCAACTTTTTTTTAAGTTAAGTACTTTTTAAACAAATAGTGCTGGTAAAATTGGAAAACTGCTGAAAATCCAAGCAAGAGGTGGAAGTATGGAAGTATGACATGTGGACTTCATACAAAATCCAACGCAAGATAGGTCAGGAATCTAGGAGTGAAACCAGAGACTATAAAAACTAGGAACAACTCTAGAAAATCTAATCTTTAGTGTGAAGACTTCCAAGAATGGCAAAAACCTACAGCCAGGAAAGGATAAAGTAGATAAAGGGATCTTCTAATAATCATATCTCTACGTACATAAAAAAAATATCTTAGCCAGTATGCTAAAATGAAAGTTCACAGAAGGGGAAAAAAAGACTTGGATATGATATATCTGATAAGTGAACTCACACTGAAAATTTATAGAATTCTCCAGCACCTCAATTCAAAAACGCAAACAACCAAATCACAAAATGGGCACAAGATATGAATAGACACTTCACCAAAGAAGAAATTCAGATAGCCAACAAATATATGAAGAAATTTCAAAATCCCAAGTTATCAGAGAAATACAAATCAAAATAACAATGACATATTATCTCACCCCAGCAACAACATCAAAGTTGAACCTGGAAGTAAACAACAAATGCTAGTGAAGATGAGGAGATATTGGTACTCTCATTCATTGCAGGTGGGAATTAAAAATGGTACAACCACTATGGAAGGCAGTTTGACACTTTCTCTAAAAGTTGAAAAAGAAATATCATATGACCCAGTTATTTCATTACTTGGAATATACCCTAAAGAAACCAGAGCCTTAACATAGACAGATGTTCAGAAAGTGAAGAGATGGAAGCAGCCCAAGTGCCCATCAACAAGAAATGGGTAGAAAAACTATGGTACATCCACGAAGTGGAATATTGCATAGCACTGAAAAATAATAAACTTGTAAAACATGGGATCACTTATAAAGATAGGATGGACATGAAGAAGGGAAAGGATGGATAGGCAATGAACACTAAACTGGAATCGAAGACAAGAGAGACTATTTGAAGGGGATGGGCAACTAGACATCGTGTATATGTCAATTGACAATCTGGAGCAAGATATGTGTTATAAAATTAACTGAGGGAGAAAAAGGTGTATCAATGAATAAATGTAAATCCATTCATTCCGTAAACTTTAACTGAAATGATAATTTAAAATCAGGAACTTAAGAATAATTATGTTCATGCAGAATCAATAAATACATGAGAAGGCAGTTGCTAGAACAAGAAAAGGGTATTTTGCTCAATTTAAAATAAAGATGTATGTCAGGCTAATATCCGTTCCCCACACTTAGTCAATATGTGTGCGGAGCAAATAACTTGAGGAGTTGGACTGTATGAAAAAGGATGCATAGCGATCTTGATGAAGGAAAAAATATTAACAGTTTGCAATATACAGATGATAGAAACGTGTTTCTGAAATTTAAGAGGACTTGATACATTGTTGAAGATTAAAGACTAAAATCTTCCATATGGATTACACAGAAACTTAAAGAAAACAAAATAAAAATCCTCACAACTGAATAAACAAAAATTGTAACAAACAGAAAATACTAATGTTTTCAACAACTCATTTTACTTAGATCTACAGTTAAGGTACATGGAAGCAAAACTCAAGGAATCAAATGAGGTATTGCATTGATAAAAAAAGAAGACATTTTTAAAGTGCTAAAAAGCAAAGATATTACTTTGTTAACTAAGTTGTACCTGACCCAAGTCTTTTTAATTACCTCATATTTACAATCACCTCATATATATGCATAAGTTAGACAATGAATAAAGACTATCACATTGGTGCCTCTGAATTATGGTGTTAGAAAAGAACATTTTGCATGTTATGCACTTCCAAGTAGCAAATAAATCTGTCTCAGAAGTACAGCCAGAATGCTTCTCAAAAGGGAAGATGAAAACACTAAGAACATCCTTGTTAAAGTAAGAAGGTCAGCAAAAGTGAGGAAGATCCACGGTGAGACGTATTGACACTGTGGCTTCAACAATGGGCTCAGACACAACCAAGATGACGGGAATGGCAAGTCGCAGGCAGCATCTCATTCTGTTGTACATAGTGTTTCTCTGAATTAGAACTGACTCAAAGCATAACAATACTACCTTCCGTGGAACTTTTTATATCATAGCTCAGGTATCTTGAATAATGTATGGCACAGAATAAGAACACAATTAAAAATATATTGGATTTCTAGGCAGTATTTTCCCCTTTCCATAGCTAGTTGCTGTTCTGGGCTGTTAGAACTGATTTTGATTCATAGTTGACCCTCCAGCAAGTTGTCAGAGGCAGTAAATCACACAGGAGGAGATTTTCCATCTTTCTCAGGGTGGCTGGTAGATTTGAACTCTGTGCCTTTAGGTTGGTAGCACAGCACCTGGCCAGTAGAATGTTACACTATGTGAAGTTAAAACACCATTAGGCTGACCTTTATCACTTGGATGCAGACTCAAGGGATCTCTATCTGTCTATAACCAACTATGGTGTTGCCCTTCCCAGTGGTGCTTTTCTGTTCTTATTATTTTTATGTACGATGTTTTATGGAGCCTAACCAATCATCTGTTGCTATGCAACATCTATCTCTTCATCTCCTGAGTCTGTGCATTCTTGTGTACTTAAGATTTTATTATAGGGGATTCAGAGAGCTCTGAGTGGTATCCTGTATGGCAGAACATGAAAAGAGAGCTCTTCTAGACAGTAGCTCCTAAAAAAATGGTCCAGTTCTAGAAGTACTTCAGAGGCCAAAAACAAGTAGAAGGAAGACTTGTTTGATGAGATCCTGAATACAAAGTACCAGACTCTAAGACAGAGCTGATTCTCATTTTTCTATTGCTGCTCTTGATACTTGCCACCAGCCTCAAGTACCTCAAAATAAGTCAATCATTTGAAGAATGGTGATTGTTATGACAACTGAATTTTCCTTGTGATGATGGAATTACCCTATATTTTGGCCTAAAATCTTTTCTTAAGTTCAGTTTATGACATGAAATTGCCATCTGTTATATAAGCACTATGGTCTCATCAATTCTTTATTTCCTGGCCTCTGTTTCCTCAGAAAGGTACATAGGAATTTATTTATTAATTCACTCATTCACTCTTATCATTGGGTATACACTGGTGATCCTCTCCAAATTTGTCTGTGAGAATAAAATGTTGTATTGACTCTCAGTAAATCATGATTTTGGGAACAATAAGTCAAACACTCCAAGCAGTGACCTGGAAATAATGAAATTTCACCTTGGAAGGAAGCCTTGTTGAATGTCACAAGGATTTAGAACTGTATTCTATTTGAAGGATCTTGCACTATCAGCACAAGCTTCTAACAATCTTCTTTGCTTTTTTTTTTTAACAAAGAGAGAATACAATCTCTCTATGTCACATTTGACACAGCACTGGAAAGTAACTCCCAGAAAACAGTGCCCACACCATTTTACATAGTAATGTTGACTCTCCCACTACCCACTACCAGCTCTCCTTCTTTAATTTCACATAGAAGTGGCCAGATCATAGGCATGCAGATAGTAAACTGTGAGCGTCTAACTCACCCACAGGTTAGTGTAAAACCGTGGACAAGCTACTAGGTCTCTTTCTGTTTCAGCATACTCCATGTAGGATATTACATTTTGTTAAATGAAGGCTTTGGGTTTCTTCTGCTCCAGAGTAACTTGAGTGAAATAAAAAACATCAGACAGAACTGGAATTCTGAAGACTCAATCAGGCTAGTATGGGAATGGGAAGTCTGACATTTGAAGCATTACTTCCAGAATGCTTCTGGGGAAAAATTTTGAGGGCTCTCCCCAGAGAAGACTCTGAAAATATCTTCTTTTAAAGAATCAGGAGTCATTGTAAAAGAGTCTTCCAAATCCAAATCCTGCCTCTTAAATAAGTTTAAAAAACCTGTATTTGCTACCTGCAAGCAGAAAACATTTCCAGAAACAAAACCAAACCGTGCTACTCAGGCTAGAGGCATTCTTGACCAATAAGCATTACCAGAGACATCCTCTGGACAACTGACAGCATTTCAAGCCACATATGACAGGCTACTACCCCTCATTGAAGTTGAGGGTCACAGGAAGGTGGCATTTTAAGACCCCTTTGCAAATGAGACACAGAGGAAAGCATGTACATTTTTTTCTTGTTACGCAATATGCCACTTCTCAAACAGCCCTGATTGCTCGCTGGCATTACATGGTTTGTCTCCTCCAATCTCAGGCTCAGGGATCAGGTAGTTCATTCCAGAGCTAGAGGGAATCACTGAACAGCACGTAATGGATCTGCACTGAGAGAGGGACTCATTTCCAGGAGCTTCTAACTTTTTCTATAGAGCTTCAGGCTGGGTGTTTAGCTGTGAAAAATCAGCACAGGGTTGGATAGCTTCTTCTTCTTAATGCTAAGTTCTCTCCACCCTACGTGCTCAAACCCAAGATGGGTTAGGCAGATTTAAATTTCTCCTTTGCTTCTCGGGCTAACTTTTGGTGGCCTTTCTCTTGTCAGTCTTACTGAGCACCTCTATCTACCATTCCCCACATTTTGGTGAAGCAGAGGCAGACATGCTTTCTGCCTCTATCAGCTCCCACTAAGCTAGGATTAGACATGAAGGCAATTACAATATTGAGTATCTCACAAACTTGATTTTCTCACCTGATGATTTTATCACCTTCTAGATTTGGCTAAATATCACTCCTGGCATCTTTTCTTCACCATCAACCTATCAGGAAACCTATCAGTTCTTTAAACATGTCAATCTGTCTTAGCACCTGGTCCACTGTTTCTCAACTCTCACTTTCATCTTAATGAACATCTTCCTAGAAGTCTTATAAAGCATACTTCTGTCTGCAATTCTCTATTCCCCGGTATTATGCTTCTTTACACTGTAGGATTTATCAATATTTGAAATTATGTACTTATTTGGTTACTTTTTCATTTCTGTCCTTCCTAGTAGAATGCAGCCACATTGTTCAAGTGAACAAGGATAGAATCTCTCTTCTTGCCCACTGCACTTGTTATGCTTTCAGCAATGTCTAGAATAAAATAATAGTAGTGGTTTAATAAATAGCTGTTGAATGGATAGATGGATGACCCTTCCTATGATAAATGATTCTGGATAAGGAAGTGGATATACTATGGAGGGCCTTACTACTAACAATAAACAGTGTGCGTAGTCCAAGAGGCAAATGAGATGCTCTCAAAGCATTTTAAATAGACATTTACAACAGAAATATCCCCGCTAATGTCATATGTACCTTTGAGCTGTGGTGCTGAAGAAGAGTGTTGAATATACCATGAATTGCTAGGAGAACAAACAGGTTTGTCCTGAAAAGGGTTAAACAGGGCTGCTCCGCGGAGGTAAAGATTCAGAAGCTTTGTCTGACATTCTTTGGACATGTTGCAAGGAGGGACCAGTCCTTGGGGAGGGACATCACATTTGGGAGGGTGGAGGGACAGTGCAAGAGAGGAAGACCTTCGATGAGATGGACTAATTTAGTCACTGGGTTAATGGGAGCGGGTGTGGCAGAGACAGTAAGGATGGCACAGGACAGAGCAAGGTTTAGGGCTCTTGTACGTATGGTTGCTATAAGTCGCAAGAGACTTGATGACACACAACAACAGAATTGTGTGTGATCAACTTGGAACCAATCCATAGTTGAGCCTCCAGAGGGCTTTCAGAGGCAGTAAATTGCATGGGGGGAGACCTCCAGAGTAGTTGGTGGAATCAAATCACATGCCTTTGGGATTGCAGCACACTTCTAACCACTAGGCTAAAAAAATGTGTGTGTGTGTGTGTGTGTGTGTGTGTGTGTGTGTGTGTGTATTTCGTTCGAAGCAGGAGTGGCATCCAATTCCTAAATACCATGCCTCTGGAAACTCTATGAACTTTGATAAATGTTGATGGTTGTAGCAGGGCTTTAGGTCTTTTGTTCATGGGGTCACTATGAGCCATGCTCCACTCGAAGGCAGCCAACAACAATAACAACAACAACTGTCATATGGAAATGGACTTTGAAGGGACAGGGGAATCAGTCATAGGCAAGAAGACCTATTAGGAAGTACCTATAAAAACAAGGCGAAGTCCTTGCTATTCTGAGTGTAGTCAATGGGCTAGCAGCATGGCTATGGAGCTTCTTAGAAATGCACAGTGTCAGATCTGCTACAAAATCAAAAAAGCTCAGTTCTAAGTAAAATACAGTGATGGTCTTGCCTGCCTTTGATGGCTGGGGCCTAGGAATGAGTCATAACATCACTTTAAATCTACTATTTCAGGAATCTTTGTAAGATTAGCAGAAATGTCTTTAACAGGTTATTACAAATTATTTCGAAGTGTAATTTTGTCAGAGATAAGAGAAAAAAAAACAAGAGGGAAAGGTGAGCTGAGATGGTTGGGGAATATTTGGTCACATGTGTGACTTTGGGCCTGGAAGTTTTAATTCTTGGAATTGAGGATGCAAGAACTACAAAGCGTGTTCATTATCAAGGACCAACTACCTTGGAATCTAGCGCAGTTCTGGCACCTAACAAGAACACACATTTGCTGAATGAGTAGAAGAATGAATTGTGGCCAAGTAGGTAGGGTGGGAATTCTGTGGCCCACTGGTAAGGAGTTGTGCTGCCAATTCAGATCTACTTGGTACAAACACACCAGCTGCTCCATGGGAGAAAGATGAGCAATATTCTCCTGTGTCACTTACTGCCTCTCAAAACTCACTGGAGGGTTAGCTGTGACTCAGTTCTTAGTTGATGGTACACAACAACAGCGCATAAGGAGTCGTGCTGCTAGCCCAAAGGCAAGTGGCTCAAATCCACTAGCTGCTCTGCTGGAGAAAGACGGACAATCTCCTTTCATACTCTTTATAGCCTCTGAAACCCACTGGAGGTTTAACTATGAATCAGATCCAACTTGACAGCACATAACAGGAACAACTGAAGCTCTAAAGCAGAATCCATGGGTCTGAATACAAGCCAGACATACTTTCTGGCTTCCTCTTTTGTTAGACATATGTGAAAATATAGGGAGATAAAAATTCTACTTTCAATGAACAAAAATATATGACTTGTGCAACACAAATCAACAGGGAAGAGTGGCCACAGCTCAAAATTACTCTGAGGACAGCAGGAAGGAAGAATTCTCCTAGGTGTGTGGAATCTTAATAATATGAGGGTCAGGACAGTGAAGGAATCAAGGAGAACTGTCACTGTTAGCAATCTATGCAGTAGAAGAGGGACAGAGAGGGCGCCCTCACAGGCAGGTCCAAGTCACTAAGCCTAAAGAATCACGTGGCAATGTCCCTGGCAAGTCATCTATAGCAACTCCCTCAGCTACATGCTCCAAGTGAAATATTACATTGAAAACCAAGCTAGACTACAGAGCTTGGACTAGAAGAAATTGGAAGGTAAGAGCCCTGCTCTTCACATACCCTCTACTACCTTGACTCTTACAGAATAGTGACACAAAACCAACTCCGTTATGACTGACATAGTCTTGGCCACTTCATTTATAGTTGTTGAATAAAAGGAATGAATAAATAAGTTTTAGCTAATTGAATGGTTTTCCTTTCTCTCATCCATTATCCTATTCCAGAACACAAGGCCTAAGCACTAACAGAGTGTTCAAAATCTAAAAAAGAAAATCACTTAGCCCTCCTTTTCCCCACCCAATCCCTGTACCCTTGCTTGTCTAAATCCTACTTACACTTAAGTATCACCTTCTCGGGGAAGGTTTTCCTCATTTCTCTAATAAGAATAAACATATCCATTTTACATGTTGTCTCTCTTTGTGAAACCAATTTCTTTTCATTGGTTTGAATTAAAATGATCTGTCAACACATTTGAGGTCCCCTGAGAAAGAATAGTAGCTTCACTCCTGCAGCTCCAGGGCCTGGCACAGTGGAGGGCACACTGTAGATATGCAACAAACACAGACTGAATGCCTGCTTACATTAAAGTCTTTCCCCTGTGCTGTCATCCACAAGCCAGGACCCTGTAGCTCCCTTCTTTGCTCTTTCTGGGTCGATTAGCATTATTTCAGAGGTTTGTTTTTGTTTTGTTTTGTTTTCTGGCTCATTAAAATTTATTTGCAGCTCCCAAAACAATATCCAAGGTTCTTATGTGTCCATTGGCCACCATAGCCATGTCCATAATGGCATGCACATTCTCAGGTGAAGATGAACACATGAGTTTATTCAGTGTTCATGAATTTTACAGATCATAACCACTGTAAATAACAAGAATCAATTTCATTGCATCTTTTGAACAGCTTGTTATCTCACTTTATCCAAAAAGCTTCTACTCACTCTCTGAATCACACTTTTCCCCAACCTTTGCACAGAATTTAACATTTATATTTTACTTCTTTCTTTGGTAAGATGTTATCTGAGTCTGCTCATGTGGTTGTTTCTTAAGGGCAAGGAATAGAGTCCACTAACTTCAGAAGGTCCACTTTTAAGAACAAGCATCTGCAGCATTCTTGACCCCAAAGAGATGACAATGTGCACCCACCTTCGATGTGTAAGTGTGACCGTCAGAGCCGCAGACCATCGTCGACTGGGCCATGGGACAGGGCTTGCACTTGACCAAGTTTGAAGTTCCAACCCAATGTTTGTGGGCCACATTTCCCTTCTTTTGTCTAAAAATAAGGAATGGGGGGGAAATATAATTTAGCTTAAGTCCGGTACTCTCAGGTCTTCGCTCCAAGTTCCTTGGATATAATGTCAAGTAAACATGCATCAGTTGTCACAGAATCAATTGCAGGTGACCCTATACAGGTAACCCCATGAATGATAGAATAATTGCTATTCTCCATAGGATTTCCAATGGTCATTTTACTTTTAGAGGTTGGCCACTAATTATTTCTTCTAAGGTACTCTGAGGACTAGAATTGTCAACTTTTTGTTGAGTAGTCAAGTATATTAACTGTTTGCATCACCCAGGGACTCAGAAAAAAATGACTGAAAGGACTGGTCAAACAGCAACAGACTCTTCAGGGCTCTTGGGAAACACTCCGTTCGTTCAAACTCATTAATGTTGAGTGGTGAGGTTCTGATCCAAAACCCTAGGTTCAGTTCCTAGCTGGACCAAGGAAAATAATTTTAGTCACTCAAACTGTTATAAAGCATTACTGATCAACATGGAGATACATTTATAAAACATTCTTTTATTTTAAATAAAAGGGCAAAGTTTAACAAATTTTAGTGCATTCACATGTGTGGCTTATAGCAAGTGCCCAGAGAATAGTACCTCAGAACATTGGGCTCTTCCAGACTTAACAGAAGCTCTAATAGACAGCTTTCTGCATGGATGGATCTCTCTAATATACACACATGCACATCCAAACAAAATTCAGTATTTGAGCTAGAAATTTATCTCCAAACACAACCAAATGATTTTATCATTGCTGTAGAAAACTCTCTCTGGATACATTTTCAAGCAATTTCAGTCTAGCTTCCAATTTGCCATTCGATAGAAACACAGAGGTGATGTCACTTTCAACTGTTAAAATAATCAGAATTCTACTCTTTCATTCCAGCTTGAGTTTCCTCCTATTCTAACCTTTGTCATAATGATAAATGGTGCTATTAAGATGGCTTGTGTCCACAGAAGGAAGCCCATCAGAGTATCATAAACCACTGAAATAAAGGCATGCAGTTACTGCCACCCTTTCTCTCTTTGCCGAAGCTGTTTCCCAGCAAACACACAAAATGACTCTCACAGCTTTGGGGCCAAGTGCCAGGTGGAGGACAAGCATCTCTGGACTGTCCATCAATCAGGCAATTATTGTAACCTTGACATGTTCTGCACTGGCAGTGCTGCCTAGGGGTTACTGTTGGACTTGGAGTCAGAAAGCATCACAGATTAAATCTCAAATCTACCACTTGCTCTCCATATGACCTTAGGCTAATTAGTAAAACACTGTAAATCTCATTCCCCTCATCTACAAAATAAAAAGAATAGCATCTACTTCAAACAGATGTTATAAGGATTAAATTAGTTAATATATGCAAAGTCTTCAGCATATGGCCTGGAAAATAAGAAACTATAAAAACTGTAGTTGTTCAATTAATATCTGCTTTAGTAGATGGAGGTATAAAGGATGAAACTGTAATTGCCATAGAAATGTGACTTGTCCTCATTCCCTAGGTTTGGACTGGCATTTCTCTACAATGCCCCAGCTGGCTACAATAGGAGGGTCCTCCTCCCCCACAAGCATGTGTGGAATGAATCGCAGTCAATTAAAATTTACACTTTAGTGTTTGAGGTAACGTACACTCTTCCAAATGAAGGAGAATGAGTAATAGAGAGATGAATAAAAGAGTTTTATTCTTATTCCACCTCAACCCTATCCTAGCAATTTTGGGGAGACAGTGAGAGGAGAATGTGTCACTGGAAACCTGTCTGGTCTTTTTAGGGTGGCATCAAAAAGGATTACAATGTACCACAGCATGAGTTTTGGTGTCATTAAGGACCCCAGGCTAGGCAAACGATAGGAATGAGTCTGTTTTACCCAAAGAACCAGGGAAGGCAGTCTCATAAGATTCTCTAGGCATGATCCAACACAACTTTTACTAGTGAGGGTAATCTGAGGCCCAAAGAGAGGAAGAGTCTCATCCAAAGTTACACATATAACGAACAGCTTGGCCCAAGATGACATCCCACAGCTGCAGAGAGTTGGAGGTGGAGCTCTCTCTTTGACGAGTCTCAGTTCTACCTGGAAAGTCAACTTGAGCATTCTTCTGGAGCACTTCCATACCTTTGGGAAGGCACGCTCTCAGCCTTCTCTCTCTTCAAAACAACCTATGTTAACCTTACCTCTATTTCTTCAGAGGGCCTTGTTGTTGTTCCTGTTAGGTGCCAATGAGTCTACTACCACTCCTAGTAACCCCTATGTACAACAGCTCTATCTGAACATGTCCTGTCCTGGGCTATCTTCACCATCTCTGACACGCTCAAGCCTACTGTTATAATCACTGTGTTAATCCTTCTTGTTGACTCCCTCTCTAACTTTTCACATTTCCTGGCGTGTTGCCCTTCTCTGACTCTCACATTTCCTGGCATGATGTCCTTTTTCAAGGACTGCCCCCTCCTGAAAACATGCTCAAAGTATGCAAGATGAAGTTTCCTTGTCCTTGCCTTGAGGGGACAAGGACAAGGGGGATGAGAATCTATTATTAGCATTTTCTCTTGACATTATGCAACCATGAGGTCTCCTATTAGGCTTTGCCAAACAAACTTTAGTTTTTCAAAGTTTATTCTGGACAAAGGTATGATGGTGATGGGACTCCATGGCGCAGATGAGCAGGATGTCAGCACAGGGTTAATCTTAGAGTACATGATTGCTTTCAGCAAACACTGTGTATTTATCATTATTCACACAGCAGATTGTCTGACACCAATAATGAATCCACAAATGCAAGCAAAAGCTCTGGCGTCTGGCAGCTCCTCTCCTGGGTCAGTCCCCAGTGTGCATACCCATGACTGAGGAAATTGTTGTTGTGAGTTCACAGGAAGGGGTTACAAAGTCCAAGAGCAGGCAGTTTTGCTTGAGGAGATAAAAACACAGACAATGATGCCTCAAGGGGAAGAAGTCTCAGAGAAGCTTAGCTAAAGGCAGGGGAGGGAGGAATGGACGCTGAGCCAATGGTTTGAGGGAGAGCTAAAACCAGCCATCAATCACCAGTTAATGACAAGTCATCTCTGACTCTGGACCCAAATTCCACCATTAAATTAGGTTCACTAACAGAGAGCAAACAGCAAAGAGGTGAGGCTGGCAGGTGTCACTGGACAGCCTAGTGTCTCTAATAGATATGTTAATCATTAGGTACAGGGAAAATCAGAACACTTTGACCTTTCCACTTATATCCCCCAGGCACTGCCCATCACCACCTGCCAGTGGGAATGCTTAGAGTAACCTTCTGCAAATGATTTTCAGGCACCTTGTTTTAAAAGGATTTAATTTATAAAACTGAATTCTGACAATGAAAATACAGTTCCCCCAATAGAGAATTAAAATAGCTTCAGAGCAGCGTAATGAGTATCAGGATAACTTCAATTTGACAATCATGCATCAATTATTTGGATGTCTTAAGACAAATTTTACAAAGTTGGTTAAGTCCCTTCTGGATGGTGTGAGGAACCCCATGTACTACAATGCTGACTTAGCAGATATCAAAAAAGTCACAGAACTCCAGATACAAAGAACATGAAACTAATCTGGCCCAATAATTTCACTTTTTTTTAAAAAAAAAATTTCAATGAACATCTACAGAGATTTTGGAATTCCATTCATTCATTGTTGCACTTTTCTCCTCACCCACCCCATGCCCCACCCCCCGTTTGCTCCTCTCCTTGAAAAGCAAAACTCCTTTATTGGTACTTTCACTTTGTAAATGAGAAATTGGACACACACATGGAAAGTAACGGCTTAATGCCATGCAGTAACTTGATACATGTTTGTAAAAATGACGTCAAAAACATGTGATGCATGTTTGTCAAATTGAAGTTATCCTAAAACTCACTACCCCGCACCAGAACTATTTTAATTCAAACTATTTTCATTGTTTGGGTTCAGTTTTTGAAATTAAATTAGTTTCAAACAAAGTACCTAAGACTCTCTTGCAGAGGGACAAGCTCAGTATGCCCAGTGTCACGTGGTGATAGGCTGTGCCTTGCAGGATCTAAAGAAAAGATCAAACTATTCTGACTTTTCCCGATTCAAATGAACAAACATCCCTATTAGATGGGAACAAATCTAGGCACTCTTTATTTCACAAGGACCTTACTGGAGTTCATACTGAAATGTGTGGTCTCTCCAGAGATCAAATGATTAGGAGAATGAAGACATACTGCAGAAATCCTACAAGTGTGTGAGTCCATAGAGGCATAATTTTGACTACTGTATATGTGTTTCAATTTCCACAATTCAGTGCAAATCATAAAAAATAACCATCTCAGTTGAGGCAAGGAATTAAGTTCTCTAAATCAAAATATTTCAATTCTTGAGCCAATGAAGAGTAAAATCCAATGAAGGTGTTTTGATGGGATTGCTATGGCCCAATGTCACAGACATTCATCAACGGAGGAGACACAAATAATTTAGTCTCAGAGGCAGGTCTTGCAATCAGCCACTAAGCCCTCATGTCTCAGCTTGACATTTCTGAGGAGCTTCCACACTCTTACTAGACAGCGTCACATGGAAAATTCCAACCCGCCAACACCTTTAAACACAGACTTAGTAGACAATCAGCTGATCACTGGCATTACTCTCTCTTTTCTTTTCAATTGCATATTCTCAATCTTTTATAAAGTCTACCAAAAGTCTCAGCATTTATGTTTTTAAAGCAGATTGGTGATTGTGATTCTTAAGTACCAACCTGATTATGTAATTTCTCTGCATAAAAGCTTCAACTTCTAGTTCTGGCCATGGCACTTTGATCAAAGCATCGTTATTCAGTGTAATTAAACTGTCCCAGCTGACCGTGTGTTTTGTTTCTTTCTTCAACACACACATTCACACACACACACACACACACACACACACACACACACTCACACACACACACTGACCACCACCACCAGTACATATATTTTTCTTCCAGCCACTGTTTCTGATAGCCTAGTGGGTAAGGAGTTGGGGTGTCAACCCTAAGGTAGGCAGTTAACATCTACCAGCTCTACTGCAAAAGAAAGAGGGACCATCTTCTCCTGTGCTCTTTTGTTATCATGTACCATCAAGTTGGAACAGACCCTTCGCTGATCCTCCAGTGTGTTTTATGAGTTAGTCAATTACATGGAAGAGATTGCCCATCCTTCTCCCATGGAGCAGCTGGTGGATTCACACCATGTGCTTTTGGGATTGCAGTGCAGCTTCTTGTCACTAGGCTAGCAGAGCTCCCTATTTACATCCTCTAAAAAAGGAGGGTCAGCTATGAGTGGGTTCTACCTTGACAACAATGATAAAGAGACAGAGATTCTCAGCTGTTTCTTCAAACTCAGCAAGAACCTTCAGGGCTCTGTGGCATCATATGGGTTTCCCCTTGACCTGATACACCATACATAGTCACATATTCTGCCCTCCACTTCCACTCTTTACAGCCTAGAGAAGTTCTTGGCTTTCTACAAGGCCCACCTCACATGTTTCTCCCTCTAGAAGTCTTTTAGAACTCCTCCACAATCCTGTGATTGTTTCTGGTCAGTCTCCTTGACTAATCTCCATGTAAGCACTTTTACTCAGCTTGAACAAACAGTAAGAGGATATTGTTACTCCAACAAGGCATGAAGTATACCTGGATTAAAATCTTTGGAGCCCATCCTAGACTTTTCATGCCCTTCATCACTTCCCCTTACTCAGACCTGTGAACTCTATCTTGAGTCAATCATACCAGTCACTTACATATCTTTTAAACATGCCATACAAGTTCAAGTTTATAGGACCTGTCGTACGCTTTCTATCTGCATAGCAAATTCCTACTATTTCAAGTTCAAGCCTCTAATCAATTGCACAGGGTTGCTATGAATCATATTTGACTTGATGGCACCTAACAGTAGATTTGGTCAATGCAACAAATCTTGATAGCTGAATTTATTCATTTGAATATTTACAGTTTTACCCAAAAGTTTTATGACGTTTTTAAGCAGCAAGAATTTAACAGTCTCTTGTTTCCAGAAATTGAGATGCAAAAAAACCCAAACCAAAATAAATCGCAAATCCTTGCAACAATTAGTAATAAATATTCCAGCATACTGAGAGGTGGCTGTGGAAGCCCCTTCTGTGCAAAGGTTGGTAGAACAATTTACACACTCTAAACACCAGACTCTTTAAAGGGTAGGAAGCTTCTGATTTGTTAATGTTAGGTAGGTTTGAGTCCATTCTAATTCATAGTGACCCTGTGTATGTATAACAGAACAAAATACTGCACAGGCTTCCATCATACTCACAATCATTGTTATGCCTGATCCCATTGTTGTAGCTACTGTGTCAATCCATGTTTTCTAAGATTTTCCTCTAATGATATTATTGTTATGTGCCATCAAATCGACTGCAACTCACAACCATTTTCAGATCCAAAAATGGATCTGAAACCTGCTCTATCCTGTGCTATCCTCACCCTGAGATATCTGAGCCAATTACTCACTGTGTCAATCCATCTTATCCAGGGTCTTCCTCTCCTGTGTTTACCCTCCACCTTTCCAAGCATGGTGTCCTTCCCTAAGGACTAGCCCCTACTAACAACATGCCCAAAATATGTGAGACCAAGTTTAATCATCCTTGCTGCCAAAGAGTACTCTGGTTTAACTTTCTTCAAGATGTTGCTGTTGTATGTTATCAAGTCAGAATCAAATCGTAGCTGGCCTCCAGTGGGTTTTCAGAGGCAGTTAATCTGGGAGGAGATTGTCTATGCCTTCCTGTGGAAAAGCTGGTGGATTCGAACAATGTGCCTTGGGATTGCAGCACAGCTTCCTACCACTAGTCCACCAGAAGTCTTTTCAAGATGTAGTAGTCTCAAATTTCCAACATATATTAATCTTCAGGATTAATTAATAAGTAGTCAAAATTTCTAGGTGATTTTTCTTCATTTTGTTTATATATCTGTCTATATCTATATAATCTGTATCTATATTCATAGTGCTTTATTTGCTGAGTTTGTTTTTAATAAATAAGAATCCTTAAGATTAGCAGCATTTTCAAAGAAATGAAATTTAAAGTTAAATTCAAGCATTGGAGACTGTCAGCAAATCCAATTGGGCAATATACATAATATCGAGATCTCCTAACAAAGGTCTGGTTTACAACTGATGGGACAGCATATGGCCTGGCAGCATTTTTTTCTATTCTGAATGAGACTGCCATGAGTTTGAGGTTAATTAAACAGTCAAAGTCACTGTTGTTGAGTCAGAACCAACTCATTAGAACATGATCATAGCTGATCCTCCAGCAGACTTCTGAAGGAATACACTGCACATGCAGAGATTGTCCATCTCTCTACCACCGAGTCACCGATGAGTTTGAACTGCCAGAGAGAGGCATGTCCTTAGGACTCGCAGTGCAACTCCTGTGAACTAACTAACAACAACAGCAACAATGAGTAGCACTACACAGAACCACAACTTGACAGTGTCAATTCAAAGACTCCAATTTTGCTCCCCTAAATACTCCCTGGAATATAATTAATAGAAATATAGAGTATGCTATACAAATAAATGTATTAATTTTATTTATAAGCATAACATGAGCAGCCAACAGGACTATGAACACATTCTTACAACATGGCAACAGATACAAGTAAAGTTGTGAATTAGCTTGTTGCAGGACTGGTAAGTGCCAATCTTAACCTTGAACTCCATGTAGTCATTTCCTATGCCTGCATTCAACTTGTCATCAGTGAATTCCTTTGAGCCTGTAATGCTACTAAATTGATTCTTCATCTTTAATCTTCACAGGAGAATTATCTTATTTCTTGCCTGATTTTTCTCATGATTCAGAAATTGGAAAAGTACAAATTTCCTAATGAATGTTGGGAAGGAATTACTGTAGGGAAATATTATCCTGCTGAGAGTGACCATTTTCAATGCTGAGGATGTCACCTGTTGCCATTCAGTATCCATAACCTCACCAGCCAAGGCAAATCCACTAAGGAGACCTCTGATCACATTAGTGTGACCCAGTATTTCACTTGACCATTGGCCATATGACACTATAGGACACTGTAGTCAAGGTCTATAGAAGAAGCTGGAAGTTCAGAGGTTTCCAGAATACACTTTTAAATAATGAACAAACACATGTGCAGGTATATATTTTACTACATGAATCATACTATATTTCATTCAATCAATATCTAAAGTATTTTAGTGTTAGGGGAGATCATGGCTGCTAAAAATATACCTAGCTGTTGCTGTGTCGTTGTAAGGTGCTTTAAAGTACAACCCATAGGGACCCTATGAATAAAAGATCTGAACCTTGCCCTATTCTGTGCCATCCTCACAATTTCTGATCTACTCAAGCCCACTGTGTCAATCCATCTGGTTGATGGTCTTCTAGTCTTTCATCAACACTCCAACTTTCCAAGCATCATATCCCTCCCTGAGGAATGGACTCTTCTAGCACAAAGTAAGCGAGAGAAAACTTTATCAACTTTGCCATCAGACTGAGAAAAGTTTGAAACTGTCAACAACTTCATCTTACTTGGATCCACAATCAACGTACTTGTTATTACAAGTCAGGAGATCAGGAGATCAGGAGATGTAGGCTCTGGGAAACTCTACAGTCAGGGACCTCTGCAAATTACTGAGTAGCAATAATATAATTTTGAGGGCTTAGATCTGCCCGAGTCTGGCCAGGATCTTTTTAATCACTTGCTATGCATTTGAGAGCTAGACAATAAACAAGGATGACAGAAGAAATGATGCCTTTGACCTGTGGTGCTGGAGATGAGTACTAAGTAAATGGACCGCTAAAAGAGAAAAAAAAATGTCTTGGAGAAGGCACAGTCAGAGCACTCTTTGGAGGCAAAGATAATAAAGTTTCATATCACATACTTCAGGCATCGTTATTTGTTGTTTTGCCATTCAGTCAACTGACCCATAACTGAACCTCTGGTGCATTTTGTTGTTATGAGCTGTCAAGTCACCTGCAATTCACAGCAACCCTATGTACAACAGCCCTAAACCCTGCTCTGTCCCTTGCCAATCTTATTGTCAAAAAAACACCTATCCCCATTTCCCCAGTGACTGAATTAATCTATCTCATTGAGGATCTTCCTCTCCTGTGCTGTCCCTCCACCTTCTGAAGCCTGATGTCCCTCTCCAAAGACTGATCCCACCTTGCAACATGTCCAAATTATGTCAGATGAAGCTTCAGAATCCTTGCCTGTAAGGAACAGCCTGACTTCACCCTCTCCTGGACGAACTTGTTTGTTCTCCTAGCAGGCCATGGTATGTTCAATACTCTAACACCACAGCTTAAAGGCATCAATTCTCCTTCTATCATCCCTAGTCATTGTTCAGCTCTCTAATGCATAGCAGGTAATGGCAAAGACCATGACGTCTATCAGGCACACCTTAGTTTTCAGATTGACACTGTTGCTCTTCAGTACTTTGGAGAGGTTTCTGATAGCAGACATTCCCCTGTGCAATATGTCTTTTCATTTTCTGGCTGCTGGTACCAAAAGTGTTGACTGTAGAGCCAAGCAAACTTAAGCTGTCAACAATCTCAATCTCTTCACCACTTATCATGATGGTGCCAATCGTCCCAGTGCTGAGAATCTTCATTTTCTTGATGTTGAGCTTTAATCCATGTTGAAGGCTGCAGTCTCTGACCTTCTGCAGCAAGCACTTCAGGCCCTCATCAGTTTCAGGAAGCAGGGTTGTGTCATCTACATAATGCAGATTGTTGATGAGTCTCCAAGCCTGATGCCACACTTCTCATAGAGCCCAACCTCCCAGATAATCTGCTCTGCATATAGACTGAAAAAGATATGGAGATAGGGCACATCCTTGACACACACCATTTCCAGTTTTGAACCATGCAGTGTTTCCTTGATCTGTTCTGATGACTGCCTCCTGGTCCAAGGTAGATTATTTTTTTCATTAATTTTAGTGAATGTTTACAGAGATTTTGGTTTTTAAGAGGCAGTAAATTGCAGTGGAGGAGACTGCTCATCCTTCTCCCATAAAGCATTTGGTGAATTTGAACCACATGCCTTTGGGATTACACTGCAGCTTCTTATCACTAGGCTGCCAGAGTACTGCTATTTTTTTTTTCTTTTGCTTTACAAAGAGGCAACATTTATTTTAATCAATTCATTTTACCATATTTTCATAATTTTAGATGTGACAGTTTTATCTGTATGCAAATAACTAATGAAGGAATAAAGTTGTTTCAGGTAATAAATAATTACAGGAGCAACCCACTTGTTACTGGTATTGAGTATAAATCAAGCTTTCTTCCTGGTTGATGTCCTTAATGTCATCCCACAGCTCAACTGGTCTTCTATCATCAATATTCAATGCCTCAAACCTATTCTTGAGATGGTTTTCAAATTCAGGTCAGATATACTCAAAGTCCTATTTTGGTTCTTGAGGACTTGTATTCATTTTTTTCAGCTTTAACTTCAACTTGCATATGAATAGTGTGTCTATTCTACAGTCAGCACCTGACATGGTTTTCACTACTCTACTGAGTTTTCACCAATGATTCTTTCCACAGATGTAGTCCGTTTCATTCCTTTGTAGTCCATCAGGTGAGGACCACCTGTAAAGTCACCATTTGTGACAGTTTGGTTTTTTTTAAAGGAATTTTTTCTTTTATATTAGTTTACTTACGAAGTTCGTATACACCAGGTAGTTCTCATTTCCTTTACCCATCTCTCTCTGCACCCATCAAACTGTGTGACCCTGTGATTACACTCCTCCCATCTTCACCCCTCTACTCCTAATCCCCCCCTCCTTGGATTCTCATACACGGTTTACTAGTTATCTTTCTATTTCCACAATAACGGTCTTTTACCGAATTTTTCCTTATGAGACTGAGTTAGATCACTTAGCATAATGTTCTCCAACCCCTCCCAAGTCAGGTAGTGATTGTCAAAATCATTATTCCTGCATGCTGAGTAGTATTCTATTGTGTGAGTGTACCATAATTTCTCAATCCATTCTATTGTGGTTGGACATTTAGGCTATTTTCGTG
>NW_006400009.1:2297848-2305229 GCF_000299155.1 Elephantulus edwardii
TGTGGCTTCACCTCTACCTATCCTCACCCCTCCACCCCCATCTCTCCCTCTCCTTGAATTCTTGTACATGTGTTACTAGTTATTCTTCTATTTTTACAATAATGGTCTTATGCGGTGTTTGCCCTTATGAGAGAGACTGTAGTTCACTCAACCTAATGCTCTCCAGCCTCTCCCATATTACACAATATTGTTCTAAATTGTTCCTCTTGAATGTTGCATAGTATTCCTTTGTGTAAATATACCACAATTTCTCAATCCATTTAGCTGTGGTTGGACATTTGGGCCATTTCCATGTTCTTGCAATGATAAATAATGCTGTTGTGAACATTGATGTACAAATCTCCATTTGGTCTCCATTCTAATTTCCTTGAGGTATATTCCTATTAGTGGAATAGCTGGGTCATATGGAGTTTCTATGTTTAACTTTTCGAAGAAACTCCAAAATGTTTTCCAGAGTGGTGGCGCCATTTTACATGTTAATTGGAAGGACTAGCCTTGAGATAAAAACATCACACTTGGAAAAAGAAAAGTGGCAGCATAAAATAGGAAGACTTTCCAAGAAATAAACTGACATAGTGACTATAATAAGTATTTCAGAGATGGTGAGGATGGCACAGAATAGGGCAGGGTTCAGGTTTGTTGTTCATAGGGTTGATATGAGTTATTGTCAACTAGATGGAACCTAACAACATGTTGTTGTTGTTGATTGCCTTTGAATCGAGCACGACTCATAGTGACCCTATGAACAAAAGGCCTAAAGCCCCTCTACAACTATCAACATATATCAAAGTTCATAGAGTTTCCGGAGGCATGTTATTTAGGAAGTGAATGTCACTCCTGCTTCCAAACCTGCCATAGTATGTTATTATTGTTATGTGCTGTTGAGTCACCTGCGATACATAGCGACCCTCTGTATAGCAACTCTGAACCCATCCCTTTCCTGAGCCAGTCTCACTAATTCTGACATACCAGTCCTCCATTGCCCCAGTCACTATATCAATCCACCTCATCTGCGATCTTTCTCTCCTGTGCTGTCCATCCACCTTTCTGAGTGGGATTTCCTTCTCCAAGGACTGATCTTTCTTGGCCATGTGCCCAAAGTAAGTGGGGTGGAGCTTCAAAATCCTAGCCTCCTAGGAGAGACTTGGTTTCACCCTGTCCAAGACAGACCAATTTGTTTTCTTGGTATGTTCAAGATTCTTCTCCAGCACCACAACTCAAAGGCATTTATTCTTCTTCTGTCATCCTTACTCTTTGTCCAGCTCTCTGAAGCATAACAAGCAATTGAGAAGACTATGGCCTGGATTAGGCACACCTTTGTATCTGGACTGACACTGTTGCTCTTCAGCACTCTGGAGAGGTCCATGACAGCAGATTTTCCCAATGCAATTTGTCTTTTGATTTCCTGACTGCTGGTATTAAGAGTGTTGATTGTGGATCTGAGCAATCTGTAATTGCTAACAACCTCAATCTCTTCTCCATCTATCATGGCATTGCCATAGACTCAGTGGTGAGAATCTTAGTCTTGATGTTGAGCTTCAATCCATACTGAAGACTAGTCTTTGACAGCAGGTGCTTCAGGTCTTCTTCAGTTCCAGCATGCAAGGTTGTGCCATCTGCGTGTTGTAGGTTGTTAATGAGTCTTCCTTCAATCTTGATGCCACACTCTTCCTTATAAATACCTGCCTCCCAAATGATCTGTTCTGCATACAGATTGGAAAAACAACAACATAAGTCAAGCTAAATAACCTAAAAGCATCATCTCCCTGATATCTTATGTATAAGAATAAATCGTGATGATTATCCTTATTTTTCAGATGGGAAAACTGAGGCTCATTCCACCAGCCCCAAGCACAGAAACTTCTATTATGTTCTCTCATTCACTTTTTAAGACAAACTTACCAAGTTAGACAGTAGAAAATTCACTTAAGATTGGTACTGTTTTCCCCACAATAATATGGTTTGTTTGCATGCAGCCAGGAAAGCATGCGTTTTCTTTTCATGTTAATATCAAACTATGCATTCAAACCCAGAATTGAATTTGTTTGCAAAATCAAAACTAATTGCTTTTAAAGCAGGGATGGAAGATACTCAGTGTTGACATAGTGGTTATTTTGAACAAGAAACAAAATAATGAATGTTAATTGAAATGAAAAACATGTTAACTATTGAAATAATCTGTCATGTAAAATGATGCTATAATTCCTCTGTTGTTAGGGTTATTTGAGTCATTATACAAAGTCATAAAATTACACAGGAAAAGCATAATGGCTTGTGTCATTTACAAAAGCTTCTTTGATTAAAGAAACAGGCTCCCATGCGAGGTATTCTCCATACTACCATATAAAGTCTCATGAGTCTCCTTTTCCAAATGAAGATGGTCCCAGTCATCACCTTCTACCTAGAGAGGTTGATTTTCCAATACATGCCTATTAGAGGACTTCAGAAAGAGTATTTGGTCTCTATGGAAGAAAACTATACTTAGGAGTATTAAGTGATACAGACACTCAGTACAAAAGACGTGCTGTTAAAATTTGAAAGGACAAACATGTAATAAGGTTAACAGTAGTTAAATATGTATTGAATGTTTACTATGTTGCTGCTGCTATGATTGTCATCATGATGATAATGATGATGATGTACCACTGAGTCAGAACTGACCTACTGCTGACCCTCCAGTGGGTTTCCAGATGGGGTAAACCACATGGAGAAGATTGTCTATCTTTTCCCATGGTCTAATGAGCAGCTGATGGATTCAAACTGCATATCTTTCTGTTGGTAGTACAAGTCTTTACTAGAAATAATTGCTAAAATTTTGATGACTTTGAACCATGGTGTTGGAAAAGGTGCAGAATATCCCACGGACTGTGAAAAGAACAAACATGTCTTGGAGAAAGTTCAGTGAGAGTGCTCCTTGGAGGTAAAGACAATGAAGGTTTGTCTTACATACTTCGAGCACGTTGCTAAGAGAGGGAATTTCCTGGAGAGGGACATCACGCTTAGAAAGGCAGAAGGTCAGCAAAGAGAGGAAGACCTTCAATCAGGTGGATTGACACGATGGCTGTCACAATGGGATCTAGTGTGACAGGAAGTGTGAGGAAAGCACAGCACAGGACAAGTTGAGAACTTTTTTACTGAGTTGCTATGGGTTGTGCTCGACTTAACAGCTCCTTATAACAATAAGTGCCAACATATTTTGAGTTATATCATGTACTGCTTGATTTATTCTGCCCAATAGTCCCAAGAGGGAGATGTGGTGGAGTGTGAGAAGCCGTGAAGGGGCTGAGTAGACGAGACATCACAGGCAAAGTAGATCTTAGTGAATAGAAGGGCTCACCTACACAAGATGAGCCCCAGGCATCAAGATGGAAGCATGTACTGGCCCAAACTTGGAGTCAACCACTAAAAAATCAGCACAGTTATGATATTTTACTCTGTCTAGCTTGGTTCTTTTTTAATTTTTTCCTGGCTCTGTCTAGCTTGGTTCTTTTTTAATTTTTTCCTGGCTGTATGCAAAGAAACCATGGCAAGGGTCATGGCCAGTTCCAGAACAAGACTCAGATCGATGAGCGGAATCAACAGATCCCAGAATAACCAGAGAGTAGGGAGCTCTGGTGGTAAGAAACTGCACTGCAATTCCAAAGCCATGCAGTTCTAATCCACCAGTTGCTCCTCAGGGGTGGGATGGACAATCTCCTGTACTGTGGATTTACTGCCTCTGAAAACCCACTCGAGAATCAGCCATAGGTTGGTTCTAACTTGATGACATGCAGTAACAGCAGCAGCAGTTAGCCTGTGAGTATATTCTGAAATCATCACCAAGCCAGGTTTCTGAAGTACTTTCTAATCGACAGGGAAAGGGTATGCTATACAAGTGTTAGGACTGAGTCAGGTCACCAAAAAGGCATGTGTGTAACCTGGATTGCAATTCCAAATCCAAGAGCATCCTTCTGGGTCAACTGCTGAACTGCAATTCATTTCAACTCAGGAGTCTACAAGCTGCTCTATATTTAGGATGTGTAATGAACGGACAATCCAGCTGGGGAAATAAGCACTCTTCAAAGATGAGAGGAACAAGTAGCCCAGATAAGAATTTTCAAAAGCACTGTATATGCATATGTAATAAATTGGAAATTATTTAAAAGGAGACATACCAACCACATAACACACCCTGAGGGACGCAGGACTAAGGAGCTGCTGCTGTTATACATCTTTTTATCATCATGCGATTCTCTTACAACCATGAATTGCTGGCCTGATTTTTTAATAATCTAAAAAATAAATGTATTTTCAGACTTCTAAAGAAATATATGCTTCCAACCAACACACTGGGTTCTCCAGTATTTAAAGCAGCTCAAGTTGTCCAGGTCAGTGAACTGAAATCCTTAAAGTTTCAATGGAAATCAAAAAGTGAGATCAAGATTATTTGACTAAATTTTTACATTAGTATACACTGAGGTAAAATCCATGTGCATAGCCTGCATTTATGTTTCTTATAAAAAGTATTTGTAATGAATAATTAGTTCATTGTACAAAATTCTATCATTCTACCATGAGCTTCATTTCTGTCTACATGTCCATGTTTTCCAACTACTGACTCTTCTTCCCTGTTCCCAACTTTTGCATCCCAGACACCCATTATTATTAATGCATCTTGATTGCATGTTTGATCAACCTCTGACTGCAAAAGTTGATAGAAATCTTTATTTCCTTCCCTTTAGCTCTAGTTGTTGGTGTATATATTTGAATGATAGTGGTATTCACTGGACTTTCTTGTATGTGTATAGGTATTATCCTGTCACTCACAACATTGTATTTCAAGATGGATCTAGAAATGACTGTTTTCACTATAAAAGTGACCTCATTTTTCCTCACCTTTTCATTTCCAGCATAGCAGATCATATGATCCTGTGACTCAAAATGAAGAATGAGAATTCCAGAACACTTGATAGTGCTTATGTGAAAACTATACTTGGACTAGGAAAGAGTCGTCAGAACAAAGCAAGGATCAAAATTGGGAAGGGTGCATGCCAGAGATGTGCCCTATCTCCATACATTTTCAATCTATATACAGAACAGATCATTCAGGAGGCTGGGATCAATGAGGACTAATGTGACATCAGGATTGTAGGAAGACTCATCAAAACTCTGCCTTACACAGATGACACAATCCTGCTTGCTGAAACTGAGGAGGATCTGAAGTGCTTGCTGCAGAAGTTCAAGGACTGCAGCCTTCAATATGGATTAAAGTTCAACACCAAGAAAATTAAGATTCTCACCACTGGCAACATCATGATAGACGGTGAAGAGACTGAGATTATTTATAGCTTCAGTTTGCTTGGATCCACAATCAACACTTTTGGCACCAGCAGCCAAGAAATTAAAAGAAAAACTGCATTGAGAAAGTCTGCTGTAAGAGACCTCTCCAAAGGATCAAAGAACAGTGATATCAATCTGGAGACTAAGGTGCACCTGATTCAGGCCATGGTCTTTTCAATTACTTGCTATGCATCAGAAAGCTGGACAATGAGTAGGGATGATAGAAGAATTGATGCCTTTGAGCTGAGGTGCTGGAGAAGAGTACTGAATATACCATGGATGGCTAGAAGAACAAATAGGTTCATTTTGGTCAGGGTTAAAGTAGGCTGCTCCTTAGAGACAAGGGTTCTGAAGCTTCGTCTGACTTACTTTGGACATTTTGCAATGAGGAACTAGTCCTTGGAGAGGGACATCATGCTTGGGAGGATGGAGGGACAGCACAAGAGAGGAAGACCCTGATGAAGTAGACTGATTCAGTCACTGAGGTAATCACCATTAGGTGTGTTGGAGACAATATGATGGGCACAGGATAGAACAGGGTTCTATGTGCACAGGGTTACTATGAGTTACAAGTGACTCGATGGCACATACATAATAACAACAATATATTGAGGAGCTTTGATGGTAAAGTGCATTAGATGTCAAGTTGCATCCACCAGCTGCTTTCTGGGAGAAGGATGTGAAGTCTCCTCCAGTAAAGACGTATGATCTTAGACTTAGTGGAGGGTCACTATTACTTCGCCTCAATGGCAGTTATTGTTGTGTGCTGTCCAGTCATCCATGACTCTTAGTGAGTCAATGAACAGATTCAGGCCTTGAGTTGTAATACTGAAGGTTTCCATGGGCAAAATTTTGAATGATGCAGAAAGGATCAAAATAAGATGGAAGGAATATACTGAGTCACTGTACCAAAAAGAATTGGTCAACACCAAACTTTCAGGAAGTAGCAAACAATCAAGAACCAGTGATATTGAGGGGAAAAGTTCAAACTTCACTGAAAGGTACTAACAAGAAATAAGGCCCTAGGAATTGATGAAATACCAGTTGACATGTTTCAATTAATAGAAGTAGCCCTGACTATGTTCACTAGTCTACGTCAAGAAATTTGGCAGATACCTATTTAGTCAAATGACTGGAAGAGATTTACATTTGTTCCCATTTCCAAAAGGTTTACACAGCAGAGTGTGGAAACTATTGAACAATATCACAAGCAAGTAAAATACCATTTGACTCAGCTATCCCACTTCTCAGAATATGCCCTAAAAAATTCAGAGCCATGACTCAGATATATGCACACCCACCCACCCAATTTTATTGCTGTTAATTCACAGCAAAGATTTATATTTGCCTGTGAGCAAACAAATGGACATTAAATGAAAGGAAGTGGAAAACTGCGGTGCATTCACACAACAGACTATTACATAGCATTGAAAAATAATGAACTTATGAAACACAACACAACAAGAGTGAGCCTCAAAGACATTATGCTAAGTGAAATATTTCAGCCACAAAATGAAAAATACTTCATAATGACACTGTTACAAAATCAAACTGACACAGCGAGTAGGAAAAAAACAGAAGAATGGATGGATAATGAGCATTGCACTAGAAGAGGACTGACTAGAGGAGGACTGACTGAAATGAATGTATGATTAAACAATACACATATGTCAATTAACAATCTGGAACAAACTGGTAGATTACAAAGTGGACTGGGGAAAAGGGAAGGGTGACAAACATGCAAAAATTAATGCATTAAAACCCAACCTTTCTGTAAGCTTTTGCTAAAATCACGATTAAGACACTCCAACCTACACATAAACTGAGAAGCTGTTTGAACCACGCAAGGGGTCACTGTACAGTTTAAAAGCAGAAATATACGTACAGAATATATATAGGTCAAGATTGTATCTTTTCTCCATATCTATTCGATCTGTATGCTAAGCAAATAATTCGAGAAGCTAGATTTTATGACTGTGTGGATCATAACAAGCTGCGGCTGACTCTGAGAAGAATGGGAATCCCAGAACACTTGATCGTGCTAATGAGAAACCTACACTTG
>NW_006400009.1:2306414-2307591 GCF_000299155.1 Elephantulus edwardii
AAAAAAAATTGAAGTCAATTATTTCATTTTACTTGGATTTACAATCAACATTACAATAGCAGTGAAGAAATCCAATGACATGTTGCTTTAGGGAAATCTGATGTCAATAATTTTCAAGAGCAAAGATTTCTATTTTAAAACTAAGATATGCTTGATCAAGCTAAGGTATTTTCTATTATTTTTTTGCACCTGAAAGTTGAATAATGAATAAGGATAACAGACGAAAAAGTTATGCCCTTGAATCATGGTGTTGGAGAAGATTATTGAAAATTCCATGCACTGCAAAAATAATAATAACCAAATCTGCCTTAGAGTAATTATACCCAGAGTGCTTTTAAAGGCAAGAATTTTGAAACTTTGTCTCACATACTTTAGGCATGTTGTTATCATGGACAGTCTTTGTAAAAATAAGGTGGCAGGTCAGAGAAAAAGAGGAATATGGATTGACACAATGTTTTTAACAATGGGCTTGAACAAGGCAAAGATTGTGAAGAAGGCACAGAATACAGAACAGATAAGTCCTGCATAGGTTCATTTTCAGTGGCTGTTGAGTCAACAGCACATAACAACAAAACTGATCCTGTGCTGTCTTCAGGATATTTGCCATGCTCAAGGCCACAGTTAGAGTCCCCATGTCAATCCACTTTGAGAATCTTTCTCAGTTTCTCTGATCTTTCACATGTTCTAGTCCTAGCATGATACAAATGTCCAAGGAATAGAGATCCTACTGACAACATGCTCAAAGCACGTGAGACAAAATTTTCCCATCTTTGCCTCCAAGCAGTACCCTCGCTGCACTTCCTCCAAAACAGATCTGTTTATTCTCATGGCAGTGCGTGGGGATATTCAGTACTCTTCCCCAGTACCACAATTCAAAGGTATTGATTCTTGAGATTATTTGTGCAGAGGTCCTTAGGTGGCATATATGGTTTCCACTTGACTATGAACCTAAAAGTTGAAAAGTTGGAAGATCAATCCAACTAGCAGAACCAGGGCGGGGGGAGGAAATTCCCTGATAACCTGGTTCTGAAAAGTCACCAGGTTGAAAATGCTATGAAGCAGTTTTACTTTGTAACACAGGGAGTTCTCAGGAGTCAGAAGAAAACTCAGCAGATGTGGTTTAAGCATAATTTTCAAAAGTGAAGATACAGATATAGAAACCGTTGTTGTTGTTGTT
>NW_006400009.1:2309341-2345247 GCF_000299155.1 Elephantulus edwardii
CTTGCTCATATGTCATTTCATGAAATTCTTCTGTGTCAGCCAATTCCTTCTGATATAGTGACTGTGTATTCCTTCCATCTTCTCTTGATACTTTCTGGATCATTTAATATACTGCCCAAAGTATCCTTAAGTATTGACACCCGTGGTTTGAATTTGTTTTTCAGCTCCTTCAGCTTAAGAAATGCTGAGCGAGTTCGTCCCTTTTGATTTTCTGTCTGCAGCTCTCTGCACATTTCATTATAGTATCTTGCTGTATCGTCCTGGGCTGCCTTTTGACATTTTCCATAGAGGATTTTAATTCTAGAGTTTTTCATTTTCACAACACATTTATCATTGAGTCAGAACAAACTCATAGCCAAGACTTCAGGAGGTTTTCAGAAGAGGACGATATTGCCCATTCTTCTGCTGTGGAGTAGCTGGTAGATGTGAACTGTATACCTGTGGGATTGCAGTACAGCTTCTTGCCACTAGGCCACCAGAGTTTCCTACTATGTATTATAATCTAGAAAAGAACTCACAGGTAATGCTAGTATTATAGTAAAGGTATTTCCTATAACACATATATAGTGATTACTGTTATACACTATCATATTTCATTATTCCCAATAATAAATTAATCTGAAGAAAGGTTGTCCTCAACTTTTTTATTATTTCACTTCTTTAAGCAATGTCTCAAACTTTTCAGACAGCTGACTTAAACCCAAAAAACCCTCTATGTAGCAATAACGATGTTTTTCATTTCAGGAACCCTCCCAAGGAACTCTCTCTATAAAAGCTGTTGTTATTGTTAAGTGCTGTAGAGTTGGTCCCAATTCATAGTAAACCAATACACCACAGAATAACACTCACTGCCCAGTCCTGAACCATTCTCAAGTGCTGCTAGGTTTGAGCCTGCTGTTGGAGCCACTGTGTTGTTCTATCTGTCCCATTTAGAGTCTTCTCTTTCTCTCTGACCCCGTTTTCCCAAGCATGATGACTGTCTCGAGGGATTGATCCCTCTTGATTATATAACCAAAATATGTTATGCAACGTACTGTCTTTCACACTTCAAGGGGAATTCTGACTCGACTTCCAAGACAGATTTTTCCATGTGTCTGACAATAGTCTTTGTCAACTCTGAAATCCAAAGACATCAAGGCTTCCTTCTTCTTTCCAGTTTACAAATTGCCCATAAGGCAATTGAAAACATTCTGTATTGAGTCAGGCAAACTTTGGTTCTCAAAAGAGCCATGTATGTACACCATGAAATACCTTATTTGGTTTTTAATTGCTGCTTCCAAGGAACTTGATTAGGGAGCTAAGAAAAATTAAATTCTTTACAAATTCAGTTTTTTCTTTATCACAATGTTGCTTATCAGTCCATTTGTGAGGATATTTGGTTTTGGTGATTTTTTAAATTTTTTTTATTATTATTACTACTTGTTGTGTGCTGTTGAATCAAATCCGACTGGCACAGGAGGAGATTGCCCCTCCTTCTCCAGCAGAGCATCTGGTGGATTTGAACTGCAGGCCTTTGGGATTGCAGTGCAACTTCTTGCCACTAGAGCGCCCTTGGTTTTTTATTTAAGATGTAATTCAAACTGCAGATCTTTGGTCTGCATTAGTTAAGTGCTTCAAATGGTCTTTATTTTCACCATGCAAGACTATGTCATGTGTATTATTACAGGTTATTAACAAATCTTCCTCCAATTCTGCTCTCACATTCTTCCATAAAGTCCAGTTTGTTCATCACAGAGACTGAAAAAGTATGCTGTTGTTGTGTACCATACAGTTGTAACCAACATATAATTGATCTCCCTAGAGATCAATTCAGAGGCTGTAAATTGCATGGGAGTTGACTGCCCATCTTTCTCCTGTGGAGCAGCTAGTAGATTAGAAATGTGTACCTTTGCGTTGAAAGTGTAATTCCTTACCACCAAGTCACCAGAGCTCCCTAGAATAAATATAGTGAAAGGACAGCATTGTGACAAGCAACTTTCCTGATTTTAAACTATGCAGTGTTCCCTTATTGTTTAAATGACCACAGTTAAGTTTTCTGATATTCTTTGTAATGTTATCCATATTTGTTACAATCAACACAGTTGAATATCTCTGAATTGTCAATAAAATAATCTGTCTAGTATTCTGTTTCCAGCTAAGATCTATCTGACTTCAATAGAAGAATAGATACCTTTGAGTTATGGTGCTGGAAAATTTTGAACATACCATGGACCACCAAGAGAACAAACAGGTCTGTCTTAGAGAGGGTAAAATCAAGTTTCTTCTTGGAGGTAAGGATTTTGATACACCATCTCACATACTTTGGACACATGACCAGGAAGGCTCAGTCCTTGGAGAAGGACATCATGCTTGGAAGGGTGGAGAGAGACCCCAGATGAAATCGACTGGCATAGTAACTGGGATAATTAATGGAGGTAGGTGTGTCAGAGATAGTGAGACTGGCTCAGCATAGGCCAGGGTTCAGAGTTACTGTAACATTTAGGGTCTCTCTGAGTCACAGGCAACTCAAGGGCACACAACAACAACAACACTGTCAATGTACTGTCCATTTTTTAATTCACTTCAGCAAAATTTTGCTTATTGCTTGCATGTTATTCTAATGAAAATATCTGACAATTTAAGTATTCTTTTAGGATAGTTTTATTTGGAATGGTGACATATACATATCTCTTCCAGTCAGTTTGCCAGGTAACTGTTTTCCAAATTTCTTGCCATAGAGGACTGTGCACCTTCAGCATTGTCTGTGTTTGCTGAATCATTCCAATTAGTGTTCTATTAATTCCTGGAACTTCTCCCCCACCCCAACAAACACATTTAGTATAGTTTAGACTTCTTCATTCAATATTATTGCTTGATCATAAACAAACTACCAAAATGGTTGAACATGGCTTATTTTTGTCTGATATTCCCATTTTCTTTTGATGCTGCCTGTGTTGTTAAAAATTTTTATATATAGACAATGTTAAAAATTATTTCCCTTTTTCTTCAATTATTTTGGCTGGATAAATTCTAAGTATATTCTTTCCTTTTGGTTTTTTAACTCCACATCTTTATACATTTAACTTCTATACTTTGTCTTCTAGAACTTCTCTTTGGAATTTACATTCTTAAATCAGGTTAGTTTATCATTTGATCACTTTAGCTATTCTAAAGTTCAAAAGTTAGTTTTATTATCTTTACTGACCTCCATTTTAGTCTTTTTTTTCTTTCCTATATTTTTCAATAACCTTTACATACAACTTCCTTGATATCACTCTATAATTTAACTGAATTTTGGTCATTAGGCTTCAATGTGTCAACTCTGTTTTGGAGATATTTCTAAGTCAATATGGGATTTACTCTGAGTTATATTTAAGCTCTCATGTGCCTGTTTTAATTTACTCAGCTTTAAACTGAACTTGAACATGAACCCTTGATGATCCTTTCTATACTCACTGACCCTTGCTCTGCCTGATGGTACTGAACTTCATTTACTATAGTCTCTTTTCACAGGTTCAGCTGGTACGATTTTTGGGTATTTCACTCAGCAAAGTTCATGCGATGGTGGTGGTCGTTATTAGGTGCTGCTGAGTAGACTACAAATGATAGTTACACTATGAGCAACAGATCTGAACCTTGCCTATTCTGTGTCATCCTCATGGTCTCTGTCTGGCTCAAGCCGTCTGTGGTAGTTAGTGTTGACCCATCTCACTGAGGCTCTTCCTCTCTTTCCCCATCTCTCTACTTTTCCCAGTATGATGTCTCTCTCCAAGGACAAGCTTCTCCCAAAGTAAGGTAGATGAAGAAGTGTGACCATTATTGTCTCTGAAAGAGCACAGTGGTTGCAGTCCCTCTAAGACAGATTTATTTGTCCTTTTTACAATCCATAAGATAGTACTCTTCTCCATCACCACAACTCATAGGCATCAAGTCTCTTTTTTGGTCATCCTTAGTAGCTATTCAACTTTCAGATGCATAAGTGATAGAAAAAACTAAGGTTTGAATCAGGTGGACCTTAGCCTTTATACTGACAAAGGGTTCTTGAACCTCTCTTTGGAGAGGTGCTTGACAGCAGATTTTCAACATCCACAATCTAGAGTAGAACTAAATGGTGTGGGGCTATTAGCACTGAGCATTATCAAAGGGATCATAATAAAAGAATCCAGGGTGAGTAGGAGGAAATGTGAAACAAAATTCAAAATTATAGGTAAGTCTCAATTTACCAGTTCAATAGAGACTGGTGGAACCCCTGGGACAATGGACCTCAGTCACCTTTCAAACATGGAATAAAACCCAACTCTGTGCCTCAACTTCCAGCCAAACAATAGTCAAGCTTACAAGGTGACCAGGAGCACCAGGAAGTCATTAACTTCTTAGAAGAAATAACCATCTAAAGTCAGAAGAGCATCATTTGCCAAAAAAATAAAGCCCTGAACAGATGAAGGGGAAGGATAGAAATATTAACAGTCACGAGAATGACAGGTTGGAAGTTGGAAAAGTTCCATTACATCATGGGGATTGTGACTAACATTATGATCCAAAATAAGGTATGAGTGTTTGAATGACAAGTCAATTTGCTTTGTAAACTTTCACTCAGTTGCAGCAAAAAGAAACAAATTAGAGGGGATAAAAAGGAAATTGCCAAATCACAAAACCAGTCCTCAGATGTTTCACAGATTTCTGGAAATCATTTGAACTTAAAATTTCCTTACACTTGAAACCAAATACATATATATGTCCAGGGGATCCTAGTCAATCCTACTTCCAGCCTTCATCTCAAGATGCCCCCAGTGTTTCCAGACTTGATCATTAAGATTAGTAGGCTGATGTGATTATGTAAATTCCAGTAAATTTTGGCTGGAGACTGGCTCTGCAGTCACCTCTCATTACCTGAGTGCCTGACTGTGGCCCATGGCACTGAGAGGCTCTGCGAGGCACAGACCTGATTTTAACTCAAAGCTAGCTTGTTGAGCAAACATGGTCATTGGCTTGTATGTGCAAAAACAGTTTGCACACATACAGGCCCCAACTGGAGTTCTGCTTCATTAATTAAAAGTGCCAAGCCAGCAGTGTAATAGCAAGCTATTAGGGAAATGTAAATGAACAGTTGAGCTTCTTTTATTCCCTCAGGATAACAGATAGAGGTGTTCTCTGCTTTAAAAACCCATTTCTTCCTAACAAGTAGGAAGAAAGGAAATTGTTACTTTAGCTGCTGACCTTTGTCATCCTGCTTTGATTTCTTGTTTTGCTGCTGTTCTTTGTTCACTGGTCCAATAAAGAGAGTTTTCGTCTCTAGCCGTGAGACTTTAGAGGAAATCTTTAGCAATGGACACACTAATTGGAAAAAATCAAATAATGATAAAGAAAGCCCAGGGTCGAGAATTTAATTTGGTCTCCCTTCCCTGAGTGTTCATAATTCTTCCCCTTCACAGGAAGGTGTCAGAAGAGCTGAAGGTTTTGCTAACAGAGATCCTGGCTAACTGTTTGCAAGCCCAGGTGTGCCCCAAGAAGGAGTGTGAACACATGACATTCCACCATGAGCTCTAATACTATAATCTTAGAAAATATCTGCTTATGTTTCTTGAGAGTAATTACTTATTATGGGTGTGTGTGTGTGTGTGTGTGTGTGTGTGTGTGTGTGTGAGAGAGAGAGAGAGAGAGAGAGAGAGAGAGACATCCAGATCTGTTTTCTAGTCACCAGAAGTAAAGCACCCAATTCTGAGAGGGACATATTGGCTCTGCCTTAGGAAGAGCAAGTCAATAGACTGTTTAGGATTCATGGATGCTATCAGGATAGGCCAGAGGCATGTTGAATGCTTACAGAGACATGGCATTTAAGGAAATAATATAACAAATGTCATTAAATAAATAAATAAAGCAAGGTTATTCACAACTATCAATACCATCAATTCACCAAAAATTCTTCCAAAGGCAGATACATTTAGACAAGTATCATAACTTCCCTTTCCTCCAAAAGCTTTGTCCATGGTGTTAAAAGAGAAAACATATACACCAGAGGAGCTCATTCTTATCTCTTTGGTCCTTTCCAGTAAAGAACTGATCAGTCAGTTGGCCAAGAATTAAGGCTAACTCCCTTTGCTCTGTGCTTTCTCTCTTGTATATCCCCTCCTGCCAGTATCCACCCATTCTTTTCCAAGGACTAGTTCAAATGCCACCATTCTTTGATAGAAAACCCTACTCCACTTCTGGGCACATTTGTTCTGTGGCCCAGATCTCTATGTCCTGAAGTACTTTATCACTGAGTAGTTTGAGCTACTCTCTCTTGACATAATCCAGAAAGTGCTTGCTTAGGGAGAAGTAAATGTCTCCCAGTGATAGCCAGAGATGGAACAGACCTTTGTTAGGACTTACGGAGTAAAGGCTTTTGTGACTCCATGTGAGGAAGCTAACTTAGACTGAGAGACGAACTAGTTTCTGTTGGACTGTGTCAACACACCTTGCTAAGAGTTTTCCTCTATTTTTCTAACTCTCCACCTTTAAAAACAAGATGCCCTTTTGCATGGACTGGTTGCTAAAGATAATATGAAAAAAATCCCACCATCATATTCTCTAAAGAACATTCCACTGTATTTTTGTCAAGACAGATTGGTTCATTCTTTTGACACGCCCCCCACCCCACCCCAAGGTGTTATTCTTTGGCAACACCATAGTCCAAAGACACAAATTCTCCTTCAGTCTTCCTTACTCACTGCCCAACTTTACCATGCATATGAAGCAACTGAAAATGACTGAACTAATCTTGATTTTTAAAGTAATGACCTTGCCCTTGGGCACTTTAACGACGTCTTGGGCAGCAGACACATTCCCAATGTAATGTGTCATTTGACTGTTATTTGAATATTGCTTCCACGGGTTTGTTTGTGGAGATGAGTGAGAACTGTGTCAAACCAGAAATGATACTTTAGAGTAAGTACACTGGGAAGGGGACCCGAATAATTCACGGATTCAAGCAGAAGGCACCAAAAAGAAAGTCTATATATTTCTTCTACTGAAGAAATCCTGTAAATTCACTTAAGCACTCTTGAGAGGCAGACACCAAAGAGGTTGCATCATCTATATCTTTAATATATTATAATCAACAATACACTGAAAATCCTTGTCTATAAATCTTCACATTTTTATTTCATTTGGGGAAATAATATCCCAAAATGAAGCCATACTACTGACATAGCCTCTAGGGAGTTTTGCTGCTAATCTAAAGATGGTCAGTTTTTATCTACCAGCAGTTACATGGGAGAAAAAGGGGCACTCTTCTTCCATATGATTGATTTATAGCCTCTGAAAACCCACTGGTTTTCAGCTGACTCAGCTATGAGTCAGCTCTGACTTGAAGGCAATGAGAGAGGCTCAAGAGAAATACAGAATGTATCTACATTCCTCCCATCCAGAGAGATTAAAAAGGAGCATAAATATATTTCCTCCATCCTTGGCTCTGCTGAGTTTGATCAGGCTAGTCTGAGTGCTAATCTGCCATAAAGTATTTAGATATGCTATCAAAGGATTATAAATAATCAAGAAAACCATTAAGAGAAGGAAAAATCACTTTTCTTTACAATCAAGATTAAGAAACTCACACAAAGAGACACTTCTAAATTTGGAAAGGAGCCATTTAGCAGGAAATGAAGTATCGCCTCAGCATGTTCCAATCATCCTACAGGTGTTTTGTGGATTCATATGTGATACAAAGTGGCATCTGTGAGGCTGAGCACCTTCCCAGGAGTTAAGCAGCCCATCACTGAGCCTCTGTGGGGCTTTTCCCCAGGACAGGGAAGATGAATCCATGAGAACGCTGTTCGTTGCTTTCCTGGAGCTCCTTTCTGGGGGAGTGGCCACTGTGGGTCTTGGTTAGTCCTGTCTCGCCTCTTGGGAAGGGAAGAAATGCTGTGTTCCATGTGGGTGGAGGAATCATACTGCTGAGAAAAGAGATCTTGGTGCTTATAATCCTCCTGCCTGAAGCAGTTCTTAAGGATAAACCTGGGCCAACAGAGGAGTTGGTTCTGGGGAAGACTGCCTGTGTTAAGTGGAATGCCAGCCGACTGGGATCCCAGTATGTGTCCTTGTACTTACTCTCTTCCCCAAGGCTGTCCAAAGGTCATTCTGTAGTACTCTGAGGAACACAGTCACTCAGCTGTTAGAGACTCAGATGATATCTTAAAACCATCAAGGTCAAACCTGTGACCCAGACGAGAGCTCACCTTTAGATGTAACAAATCACAAAACAAAACCAAGAAACTGTGGTCTAAACGGAGCAAGGGAAAGCTGACCCATTTAAAACTAGAAAGGTTGTGCATCAAGGATGTATCTAATCTCCATATTTATTCAATCTGCCAGACGACATGACAAAGAATCAGGATTGGAGGAAGACTCATCAACAACCTGTGTACGCAGTGACAAAACTTTGCTTGCTGAAAGTGAAGGGGATATGAAATTCTTGCTACAAAAGATCCAGGACTACAGACTTTGGTATGGATTACATCTTGACTTTAAGATAATGAAAGTCATCACTACAGGACCAACAGTCAACATTATGATAGATGGAGAAAGAATTGAAGCTGTCAATGATTTCATCTTGCTTGGATCAATAATCAACACCCTTAGTACTAGTCAAGAAATCAAGAAACATATTACATTGGGCAAGTTCCCTGTCAGGGACCTCTCAAAAATGCTGAAGAGCAATGATGTAAGTTTGAGGACTAAGGCGTGCCTGATTCAGGCCATAGTTTTCTCAATCACATGCTATGCATCAGAAAGCCATACAATGAATAAGGATGACAGAAGAATTGATGCCTTTGAGTTGTGGTGTTGGAGAAGAGTACTGAATATTGCATGGATTTTCAGAAGAACATACAAATATGTCTTGGAAAAAGTGTAGCTAGAGTGTTATTTGGAAGCAAAGATAGTGAAGCTTCATTTTCTCATACTTTGGACATATTGCTAGGTGAGGCCATTCCTTGGAAAGGGACATCATGCTCAGAAAGATGGAGGGTCAATGAAAGAGAGGAAGACCTTCAATAAGATGGACTGACACGGTGGTGTCAGCAACAGAATCTAGTGTATCAGAGGTGATGAAGATGGTACAGGATAGGGCAGGGTTTGGGTTGGCTATTCATAGAGTCACTGTGTTGTACACAACTTGACAGCACTTAATAACAACAACAATCATCACACAACATAGGTAAAGGGTGGGCAAAGAAGCAACACCAACCTAAATGATGATTTCTACCAACTTTTGGAGTCAGAAATCGATTGAACATGGAACCAAAATGCATGAATAATAATGGGTGGCTGGAATGCAAAAGTTGGAAACAGGGAAGAAGGATCAGTAGTCTAGAAGCATGGACTTGGTAATAGAAATAAGACTAAAGGTAGAATGATGGAATTCCGTCCAATCTATGATTTGTTCATGGCAAATACCTTTTAAAAGAAACATGAACAGAGACTATACACATGGACTTCATCTAATGGTCTACATAGGAATCAGGTTGATTACATCTGTGGGGAGAAAAATCACCAGAGAAGCTCAATATCAATTGTGAAAACTAGGCCAGGTGCTGATTGTCAAACAAACCATAAACTACTCATATGCAAGTTCAAACAGAAGTGAAAGAAAATCATACAAAATCCACAAGAGCCAAAGCTTGACCTTGAGACTATCCCACCTGAATTTAAAGACCATCTCAGGATCAGGTTTGAGAACTTGAATACTAACAACCGAAGACCAGATGAGCTTTGGGAGAATACCAAGAATATCATCAATGAAGAATGCAAAAGTCATTACAAAGACAGAGGAAGAAGAAAAAACCAAGAAGAATGTCAGAGGGATTCTGAATATTGCACTAGAGTGCCAAGAAGCCATACCAAAAAGAAGAAATTAAGAAGTTAAGGAGATAGGCAGAAGATTTCAAAGGGTAGCTCGGAAAGACAAAGTAAAATATGATAATGAAATGTGCAGAGCTGGAATAAGAAAAATTAAAAAGTACTGACTTGCTTGGCAGTTCTTGCCCCCTTCTCCCCGCCCTCAGTTTATTTGCAAAACTTGAATAAAAATTAGAACAAATTCTTTCCATTTCCCTCACCCTCACCCATCAAATTGTGTAACCCAATAACTAATACCCCCTCCTCCTGCATATCCACATCCCTCTGCTTCCAGCCTCTCCCACCCCTCCAAGATCCTTATACTCATTCTACAATAAGTTTTATACAATATTTATCCTTGTGAGACTGAGTTATTTCACTCAGTTTCAAGCCTAAAGTTACAATACTTAAGGATACAATGGGCAGAACATTCAATGACCCTGGAAGCACCAAAAGAAAATGGACAGAGTACACAGAGTCACTGTACCAAAATGAACTGACTGACACAGAAGAACTTCGTGAAACAATGTATGATCAAGAGGCAATGGTGATGAAGGAGGAAGTTCAACTCTCTGAAGGAACTGGCAAAAATCAAAGCCCCAGGAGTTGATACCCAATTAACATATTTCAATAAACAGATGTTGTCCTGGACGTACTCACCAGGTTGTGCCAAGAAGTCTAGAGGACAACTACCTGGTTAAGTGACTGGAAGAGATCCATATTTATGTCCATTACAAAAAAAGGTGATGCAACAGAGTGTGGAAATTACCAAAAGCAAGATCCTCCTGGGGAATATCCAAATATCAACTGGAATAGTACATCTGTCAAGAAATGCCAGATGTGCAAACTGGGATTTAGAAGAGGTTGTGGCATTATAGCCAATGTTAGATGGATCTTAGTTGAAAACAGAGAACACCAGTGGTTTGTCTGTGTTTCAATGGCTATGCAAAGGCATTTGACTATTAAAATCACAACAAATTGTGGCTAACCTTGAGAAGAATGGGAAACTCAAACGCTTAATTGTCCTCATCTGAAACCTATACTTAGACCAGGAGGCAGATGTCAGAACAGACCAAGGAAATATTACATGGTGCAAAATCAATAAATGTGTACGTCATGGATGCACTCTATTTCCATACTTTTTCAATATGTATGTGGAACTGACCATTTGGGAGGCTGGACTTTATAAGGGAAAATGTGGCATCAGGTTTCATCCTGCATAACCTGCATTATGCAGATGACACCACCTTGCTTGCTGAAACTGAAAAAAACCTAAGGTGTTTGCTGCAGAAGATCAAGGGCTGTAGTCTTTAATATGGATTGAAGCTCCGCATCAAGAAAACAAAGATTCTCACCCTCACCACTGGGCCAATTGGCAATATCACAATTGACAGAGAAGAGACTGAGATTTTTAACAATTTCAGCTTGCTTGGCTCCACTCCCAACATCTATGCCAAACTACTATCAGAAAGCATAAAATCTGGATTAAAGAGCAAGAATCCAGGGAAATTCAATCCATTCCAAGATGCATAATTCTGTCAGTTTCCTGCATAAAAAGCCACACAGTACTTCCTATCACACCTCCAGGACTGCAGAATCTGACCCTTCATTCCTTCACAATCTCAGCAGAGTTATATCTTTCTTAATCACTAATAGTCCTTCTGCAAAGGACCCTTCTCTCCACTCTGTCCAGCTGACATAAACTGGCTAACTTGCCTTCACCTCTACTGAGCCTCTGTTGTCCAGCTAACCTAATAATATTACCCTTTTATAGTACCTTGGTTTTATCCTATTTAATGTGTTTCATTATTTATTAGGCAATTAGGTAATTTAAAACTTCTTAGTGTTGTAGGTGTTAGGTGTAATTGAATCAAGTATGACTCATAGCGACCCAATGAACAACAGATCTGAACCCTGTCCTATCCTGTGCCATCTTCATCATCTCTGACACACTTAAGGCCATTGCTGCAGTCACTACGTCAATCTTTCTCACTGAGGGTCTCCCTCTCCTCCATTGACGCTCTACCTTTCCAAGCATGATATCTCTCCCTAAGACATATGCTCTTCCAGCAACATGCCCAAAGTATGTGAAACAAAGCTGCACTATCCTTGCCTCCATGGAGCACTCTGCTGTGATTCCCCAGATAAGTCTACCTGGGGTTTTTTGGCAGACTATGGGAGAGTCAGTGCTTTTCTCCAACATACTAAATCTAAGAAATCAATTTTTCTGTCATCCATATTCATTGTCCAGTTCTCATATGCACAACAAGTGATTGAAAACACCATGGTCTGAATCAGGCACATCATAGTACTTAAACTGACCTTATTGCTTCTTGGTTATCTGAAGAAGTTCCAAAGCAATACATCTCCCAATCTCCTGATCAAGAGTATTGAGTCTATCAAGAGCATTGATTGTGAATCCAAGTAAGATCCACTCATTGGCAATTTCAGTCTTTTCTCCACTCATGATGTTGCTCCAGTGGTGAGGATTTCTGTCTTCCTGATGTTAATAGCTGTAGTCCTTTATCTTCTGCAGCAAGTGCCACAAGTCGTCTTCACTTACAACAAGCAAGGTTGTACCATCTGCATCACACAAGTTATTGGTGAATCTCTTACTATCCTGATGCCACATTGTACTTCACAGAGCCCAGCTTGTTGAATGATTTGTTCAGTATAAAGACTAGGTATTGGGAAAGGATACCCTTCCTCATTTTAAACCATACGAGTGTCTCCTTGCATCATTCAGACAACAGCTTCTGGGTTAAGGTATAGGTTTTGTGTAAGTAAGTGTTCTGGAGTTCTAATTCTTCTCAATGTTAGCCAGGCTGTTAAATAACTTGTTGTTGCTGTCGTTGTTGTTGTTGTTGCTGTTGTTGTTGTTAGGTGCCGTTGAGTTGACTACAACTCATACTGACCCTGTGAATAGCCATCCTGAACCCTGCACTAATCTGTGCCACCCTTGTCATTGATGATACACTTGAGCCCACTGCTGAAGTCACTGTGTCAATCCATTTCATTGAGGGTCTTCTTCTCCTTTGCTGATACTACATCTTTTTCAAGCATGATGTCCCTTTCCATGGAACAGCCTCGCGTAACTACATGTTCGAGTATGCAAGATGAAGTTTCACCATCTTTGCCTCCAAAGAACATTAGTGCTAAACTTTTTCCAAGTCACAAGACCAATCTATCTTCAATTACAAAGAACTCCAAAAACACATAGTATATTGTCTGGCATATGAAAGATACCCATAAAGGCGGATTAAGAAATGACCACTAAACTCCAGTTTAGTGGAATCTGAATGATCATTTCACCACCATCATGAGTGGTATGACAATGTTGTGACAGAAGAAACTAAATACTACAGGCACTCTGCACCATCACAATATTTGCTAATGGCTTCCCAAAAGAATAACTCCAGGCCAGGTCAAAAGGGAAGCCCTTCTGCTTTTCCCTCTGCTCACAGCCACATGAGGTTTGAGTCAGAGTCTCTTAATTTCAGTCAGATAAGTGTTGCTGAAAGCATGGCATAAGGCACCGCTAACTGTGGGATGATCATATATTAGGGAGACTGGAAAACAGGCATCTCATTACTCACAAAAAAGCAGCATCAGTTCTTGTATGTGTTTATTTTAAAAAAAGTATTTTAAGAGAGTATTCTAGAAAGGTACCAAGGTCCCCAAACTAATTAACTTTCATTTCTCCCATCCTTCTGTGCACGAAAGGCCCTGCCCTCTGCCCACTCTTTCTACAAGGAACATTAAAGACAGGACATTAACTTGAGAACCTTCTATTTAAAGCAAAAGCACCTCTAGAGATAGCCTGGAATGCTCATCTAAACCATCCTAAGTTTATTTTCTGGCCCTAGAACCTGCATGGCCAGTGCCCCTGATGTGCACTAGTATGGTGACTGATATCCTTAAGAATGTCTTTTATGGTTCATTTGTTGAAATAATAAGACAGAAAATGTGTAAACTGAAAACCTGTGAGTTGAGATCTTGATGAGCTTTGGCAGAACAAAAAACTGGCAATACCAGATGTGTTTAAAAAGTAGGGGTGTGGGAGAAACAGGAAAGATACTTTTTAAAAAATTAAAACAAGCAGTGAAAGTGTGACAATTCAATCTGAAAACTTTTGTACAAAATAACAGATGTCTTTTGTGAGGAAGCCAAGCAGGCCTTGGGCTGCCTGGGGGCTCCCCTAGAATGTGTGAAGGTTTCAGCTCCCTTGACCCAGATGGCCAACTTAACATCTTCCAAGAATTGCAGGGAGGCTTCATCTAAGATCTTTCTTAACATTTGGGGGCAGATATTCCCTCAGTCTGGGCTCTCTTGATGACTAGAACTAAGAAATGGATATATAACAGACAGGTAGACCAACCACTGGCACATGTGATTGTGGGGACTGGTAAGGTGGAAAACCGAGAGGCTAGACCAGTAAGTCAGAGATTTAGCAGGAGTTCACACAGTAGTCTCCAGGCAGAATTTCTTCTCCAAGAACTTTTAGGGTTTTATTCTTCTCAAACACTCAGTGCTGTTGAGTCAGAACTGAGTCATAGCTGACCCTCCAGAGGATCTTCCAGAGGCTGTACTTTATGTGGAAGGACATTGCCCATCTTTCCCTCACAGAGCTGCGGTGGATTTGAACTGCCAGACAGATTACATCTTTGGGTTAACAGCATAACTCCTGGTGGACTATACCACCAGAGCTCCACAATTTTTGCTATTATGTGGTTGGTGCAAGAATTCTCCATCTCTCTCTCGGAGAAGCTGGTGTATTCAAACTGTGTGTCTTAGAGTTAACAGAGCAACTCCTTAGCATTAGGCCATCAGAGCGCCCTTATTTAGATGTGGTTATCTGACTAACTAACTGGATACTATTCCCTAGCCAAACTGACACTGGAAACGAACCATCACAGATGTGCTAAAATAATAACTCACACCTGTGTGCTATCCAGCAAGACCCGAGCACTGGAGGAAATCACACCTAGTCGTTATCTATTCAAAAAGAGCAGGCCCACCTTAACCCCCTCTTTTGAATCCACTTAAAACTGATATGTGAAATATGCCCATCTGTAAATTCCTTAATATGCAAAGATACCAATAAACAGGCAGCTGCAGCCCCATCATTGCTGGCAGGACCACAGAGCTGTGCACTACACTTAATGCTTTCTAACACAGAGAAGGGAGAAAATGAGGGGGCGTGTTAATCAATTCTTGGCCTGGTAAACAGCTATTCTCAGCTCCAGTCTGTGCTTATTATCTCCCCAGCACCTCTGCATCTCATCACATGCACACCCTGGCAATTCAACCAAGGGGGGGATCTTAATCTCCTACAGAGAGAATATGTCTTTAAAAACCAAATAATTCTGTTTCTCATTGCCAGTGAGCCAGAACCAAATCACAGCTGGACTTGCATTTAGTTTTCAAGACTATAACTGGCACAAGAGGAGATTTCTCCTTTTTTTTCCTCTCAGAACTGTTTTGTGGATTCGAACCATCAGAGAGGCATGACTTTTACTTACCATTGCAACACTCTATGGACAATGTATCGGTCTCTTTTTCACTGCCTTTAACTTAGAACTCACAGCTAATCCTCCAGTGTATTAACAGAGGCTTTAATTACACAGGAGGAGACTACCTATCTTTCTTCCACAGAGGGGGAGATTTGAACCACCTGACTTTAGATTAGTAGCACAACTTCTTATCCACTAGGCCAACAGAACTCTCTAAAAAAAGGGAAAAAGAAGATACACTGATTTGAAGCCCTTCTGAAGGGAGGCTACTGCCTTCAGCCTGTGCAGAAGGGGTACCACTGTTAAACAGCAGGTCTGACATAGGGAGTTGGGAGGAGAATAGGATAAGAGTGGACAGATAACACTGCATTGGAACAGACGAAGGAAAGAACTGTATAAAACAAATATATGATTAGGCACTATATGTACAACAGTCCAGAATAAGAGGTTTAGCACTGGAAAGAGAGATGGGATGGTGGGGGAGGTAGGTAATTGTGTAACAATGAATGAATATTTTTTCTTTAAAGGAAAAAAAAGGGGGGAGGGAGAGAGATGGGGTAAAATATGCAACAATAAATGAATGAAAATCTAGCTTCTCTGTAAATGTTCATTAAAAAAATCACAATTAAAATTTATTTTATTTTTTAATTATTAAATTTTATTAGTTTTAATGAACATTTACAGAGATTTTGGGGTTTCATTCATTCATTGTTGCACTATTTTCTCTACCCTCCTCCCCAGTTCGTTCTTCTATATTTTTCCCCTCTTGAAAGTCTGTTTTAATTGTCCAATTGTCACAGTGCTTGTTGAAGCCAGTTCTGATTAATCTCCTTTGTCAGTGTGTCCTCTGCCATTCCCTATCACTCCTCCCTGAGAGAGACTTCACCCTGATTCATAAGGAAAAGGGGATGGAGTATTCCCTTAGCTACAGAGGCCTCTTCAGGGGCTCTTGTCCTTGAGAAATACACTCAGAAACTTGGCATTCACAGCTTGCAAATCTGTGCATTCAAGGAAAGCTCATTAGACTTCCTGGGAGCTCTCACCAGGTCACATACACAACCCTCCCTGACCCCACCTGTGGCCATAACACTGCTTTGGCATGGGTATTGGAAACACGGTTGAAAAGAAATTTAAAAAAAAAATATCCACCAAACAAAAGATGCAAGTCATGAATATAGTCATTTTATTTTCAGTTGTATTTTTGTTATTGTTTTCAAATGCATCTGTAAGAGCAGCCTAGAGGGTTTGCCTTAAAATGAAGGATCTGTCCTCCCTTCTAAGAGACTAAAAAATTCCACACAATTGTTCATATAACCACTACACTATCCCTCTCTATAGCTCTTGTCATCAAGATTATTTCATCATCAATATCCTTTGTTGCAGAGAGAAAAAGAAACAAGAAATTTAAGTGGTTTGTTTGCAGGAGTTTTTACAATTTTTGATCAGTAAAGATCCAAACAGCTGCTGGGTCCTGACCTTTGGCAGTGACATAAAATTCTGCTATTAAAAACAAAAGAAGAATGAGACTGTGGGCTTAAAGTAATTAAATATCTTTAAGTAGCAAGTGGTTTGAATAAGTACTTTCAGAAAAATCACAAAGGGGAAAGAAATGCTCAAATTATTGCTTTTGACACAGAAGGGAGAAAACAAATTCAATATCATGGCTTTGACTAATTATTTGGCTAGGGGGTTGGAAGAGAAGACCCCAGGCCTCTGTGTAGTGCAGCAAGCCCTCTAAGGAACAGGACCATGTAGGCCAGTTGGCTGTCAGCTTCAGCCCCCATAGGGGAAAATCATACCAGCCAATGGGAGTTTGCACTTCAAGGAGTATAAAAGTAGAGATGGAGTTACCTCCATTCTTGTTCCAAATTTGCCTGTTACTGGTCTCAAGGAAGTTACCTAAGTTTCATCTCAACAGTTTCATCTGTAAAATGTGGACAATGGAACTAGACAGAAGTTCCTCAGTGAGACAGGAGCTAATGCAATGACTGTTAAGCGTAGCAGAGATTACAAAGACGATGTAGAACGAGGCAACGTTTTGTTCTGTTGTCCAATGTGGCTATGAGACAGAGGCAACTTGGCAGCATCTAACAACATCTCTCAGTTTTACAGCAACATCTCTCAGTATTCAAACTCAAGGCTTGAATTTGTTATTCAGTTCTTTAAGTTTGAGAAATGCTGAGTGAGTTCTTCCCTTTCTAGTTTCTAACTCCAACTCTCTGCATGTTTCATTTCAATACTTCGCCTTGCCTTCTCAAGCTGCCCTTTGAAATCTTTTGTTGAACTCTTTTACTTCTGCATCATTTCCCTTTGTTTTGGCTTTCAGACACTTTAATTCAATTATAAGAGTCTCTTCTGATAACATTTTGGTTTTTTCTTTCTCCTCTGCTGTCATCGATCTTTTTAGGGATTTTTTGTGCGTTTGTTTTTTTTTTTAATAAAATCTTCATTTTATACTGGTTTATTTACAAAGTTCAAATACACTGTTTTTCACACCAGACCTTTCCCATTTCCTTTACCCACTCCTCCTTCCACCCATGAAATTGTGTGACTCTATGATTAACCACTAAAACCCACCCACCACCCCTGCCCAACCTCACCCCTCTGCTCCCACCTTATCTGCCTTGGATCCTCATACACGTTATAGAATAATGGTCTTATATACTATTTGTCCTTGTGAGACTCAGTTAGTTGATTAACTCAGAAGATATTCATATGGCCAACAGACACATGAAGAAATGTTTCAAATCACTGGGAATAACAGAGATGCAAATCAAAAGCCTCTCACTCCAGTAGTAATGGCAAAGTTTAACAGGACATCAAGTAAAAAATCTTGGAGAGGATGTGGAGAGATAGAAACTTTTAAACATTGTTGGTGGGATTGTAAAACGGTGTATAACTACTCTGGAAGGCAGTTTGGCAATTTCTCAGAAACCGGAACATAGAAACTCCATATGACTATTCCACTGCATGGAAAATACTCCAAGTAAATGAGAACTGAGGTACATATGGCAACTTGTACACCAATGTTCACAGCAGTGTTATTCACCATTGCAAGAACATTGAAACAGGTCAAATGTCCAACCACAATCAAATGGATTGAGAAATTATGGTAGATTCAGCACCTAGGAGCAATGATTTTGTAAATCACTATCTATTTTGGGAGGGACTGGAGAGCATTATGCATTGTAGTGACCTTTTACTCTCTTCATGGATGATATCCTTGATGCCCTCTTACAGCTGCTCTGGTCCATCAGTGTTTAGTGCCTCAAATATGTTCTTTTTTTATGTTTTAAAATTTGTTTATTAAAGAATAATTTTTTATTTGTTATTTTAAAGAATTGGGTTTCTTCATGCTATGTAAGTGAATGGAAGCAGCTACAGAGTCATAAGTTTTCTACTGGAATTCTCCAACAGCATAGCACAACGGAGTCATGTCTGCACTGCTAGAATAAATTTTAAAAGTCTAAAGGTTTGTTTTGTTTTTTTTTTTCAAAAGCCATAAGTAATAACAAAGAATGGTATAAAGAAAGCCATTTCCCCTCTATTCATTCTGTAGTATTAGAGCCAGTATTTTTACCATCACAGGCTACAATTTTCACTTCATCCCCTTAAATAAGTTCTGTTACCTCTCTGAATTCAACATCATTCAAAACAAGAGTCTGTACATTATCACAGAATCTGTACGTATTTAAAGAGCCCCTGAAATTGACTCTATTCCTGACTCTTTCAGCGAATGCTGAATTTATAGCCTTATCAAACTGAAGGAGAACTTGTAGAGCAAGTTGGGAGGTAATCTGTTGAGACTGAATGAGCTCATGTAGGCTCTCTCGAAGACTGTGTCCCAAGTGGTATTTCTGTGTAACTGATAAGCCACGGCTTAGGTGGAAGGGATTGCTTTTCTTATCCAGGCTTGCACTGATGTCCTGTAGAGAAAACCCTTTCTGCCGCAGAATGGACAGAAGCCCACCAGCAGAAGCCTACCAGCTGACCACCTCCTCAGCACCCACAGACCTGGACTCAAACCTGATATGGAGATGATTTTTAAATTCAGGTGGGATAGACTCAAGATTGCACTTTTGTTCTTGTGGACTTGTCTTCATTTTCTTCAGCTTCAATTTGAACCGGGACATGAATAATTGATGGTCTGTTGCACAATCAGCCTGGCTTGGTTTTGACTGCTAATATTGAGCTTCTCCAACAATTCTTTCCACAGATGTAGTCAATCTGATTCCTGTGCAATCTATCAGGTAAGATCAATTCGTAAAGTCCTTTTTGTGTTTCTTTTAAAAATTTATTTCCTATGACTAAATCATTGGACACACAGAATTAAATCCTTCTATCTCTAGATTCATTTCTGCTAACAAAACCATACTTTTCAACTACCATTCCTTTCTTATTGTTTCAAACTTTTGCATTTTCCACCCCAATAATTATGAATGCATCTTGACTGCATGTTAAGTTAATTTCAGACTACAAAAGATGGTAGAACTCAACAAGATGGATAGACACAGTGACTGAAGTAATGAGTTCAGTGAGTCAGAGATGATAAAAATCACACAGGATAGGACAGGGTTCAGATCTGTTGTTTAAAGGGTCACTATGAGTCGTACTCAACAGCAACTAACAACAACAACAACAATAACATCATAGCTGACCCTCGGAAGAGATTGCTCATCTTTCTCTCATGAAGCAGCTAGCGTATTAGTACTGCTTGCCTTTGAGTCAATTTCTTTCTTCATACCTTTTAAATCTAAATACTGAACAGATCATTTGAGAGGCTAGACTTTCTGAAGAGGAATGCGGCATCAGGATCGGAGGAAGATGCATCAACAACTGTGTTATGCACATGTCACAGTCTTGCACTCTGAAACTGAGGAGGACTGAAAGTGTTGGAAAAGGTCAAGAGCTGCAGCTTTCAGTATAGACTACCTCTCAGCATCAAAAAAGCAAAGGTCCTCACCACTGGGCCAATAGCATCATGACAGATGGAGAAAAGATGGAGGTTGTTAACAATTTCATCTTGTTGGGATTTATAATCAACATCCTTGACACCAGCAGTCAGGAAATCAAAAGAAGAATTCACTGGAAAACTCTACTGTCAAGGATTTCTCCAGAGGGCTAAAGAACAATTATGTTTAATCTAGACACTAAGACACACCTGATCCAAGCAATGGTCTTCTCAATTGCTTGATATGCCTATGAGAGCTGGAAAATTAATAAGCATGACAGAAGGACTGATGCCTAACAAGGATGACAGAAGACTTGATGCCTTTGAGTCATGGTGCCAGAAAAGAGTATTGAACATACCATGGGCTGCCAAGAGAATAAGATCTGTCTTGGAAATGTTGAAACCAATTTGCTTATTTGAGGCAAGGATTTTGAAGGTCTGTCTCACATATTTTGGGCATATTGCCGAGAGGGACAAGCCCTTGAAGATGACGTCATATTTGGGATGTAAAGTCAGTGTAGGAGTGTAGAAGATGACCTTGGGTGAGATGGTTTGACACAGCAATTGTGACAATGAGCTAGATTGTCACAGTGACAATGAACGTGTTGGAAACAGTAAGGCTGGCGCAGGATAGGGTAAGGCTCTGAGTCATTGTTCTTAAGGTTATTATAAGTTATAGTTGACTTGAAGGCACATAATAACAGCTACAACCTTTGGGAAGTCAGCACAACTCCTTACCCACAAGGCCATCAGAGCTCCTAGTCTCTTGGAAGGCAGGGTAATGCTTACAATGTAAGATAAATCCACTATGCTGGTTTGACAAATGCAATTGGAAAAAAATAACAAAATCACAAACTGCAAATAAAATTATTAGACTAATAATTTGCCTCTTTATTTTCCTTTTATTTTCAACTCTTTCTTCAGTACCAGAGGTGAGGCAGTATTGTGGCAGTACAATGGGGCAGGGGAAGGGAGTGTGTGTGTGTGTGTGTGTGTTGGTGAGGTCTCTTGGTAACTCTAATGACCTCTCTCTGAATGAACAGCTTTGGTGTGGCTGTGGTGGGAGTTCTGGTGACTAGGTAAGGAGTTATGCTACCAACCCAAAGACATATACTACAAATCCACCAACTCTTTCATAGGATAAAGATGGGCAATCTACTCCATGCAATTTACTTCTCCTGAAAAACTAGTTACCGGGTAGCTGTGAGTTGGTTTTGACTTGATGGTACATAAGAACAAAATTGGCCTAGCAGACTATTTGGAGACATGCGAACGATCCCTTCTGCAAACTGTGCAGCTCTGTGACTAGCATATGATAAACCTGAAACTCGGACTCCCTGTCTTCCAGTTGATTGTGACTCTCGGAGATCGTCATCAGTTTTCCTACCTGTCTCTCTTTCTCCTGGACAGTAGCTAGTGAATTAAAATCATGAACATATCCGTTAGTAGCCCAACACATAACACAATATGCCACCAGTGCTCATCAAGTATCTTCTCCCTCTTATCTTACTCAGTGTCCAACGGCAAGGATTTACAAAACGACAGACCAGGATAAAGATTTCCTGCTTATAAAGGGGATGAACCAAGAAGCAGTAAAACCAAAACTCAGCCATATTAACTCCATGATCTACATAAGAATAATGCTACACTCACGTCAGTGCTACTCAGAAACAGAACATGAAAAATAAAAATCCTCTGGGGTTCAAACATTCCAAGGCAATCCTAGACTCTGTAGAGAAAAAAAATTGTAAGGTATAAACATATAAAATTGTAGGGACAGATGTGAGCATAATCATATTTGGTAGCTGATAATATCTTGAGTGGTGAAGCACCAGGAAGCCATCCAGACACTTAGGAATTACCCACCTTCTGTGTGGTCACATGTCTAACTAAACCTTGGAAGATATGTGTGTGTATAATCAACTGGTTCAAAGCCCCCGTAGCAAGAGGCACTGCTTTGCTGTAAAACAAAACTGAGATGAAATAACCATCATCCTTTCAAATATCCTGTGAGAGCTTGGTATTTGAGGCACATTCTGTGATGTACTTCTCTCTGACCTCAAACACTTTGATTCTTTTTTTTCAAGTTCACTTAAAAGGCAGAAGGCTCTCAGATTGGTCTACTGCACCACGAGCCCTGACTGGATCTGAATTTTTCACTGGTGCAAGGAATTAGTTGTTATTCCATATAGTTAGGAAGCTGAGATAAAGGCCTTTACATTAGAAAGGCCCAGCCCATTGGGAAACCAGACTGTGGGCTCCTTATTTAAAATCAGGTTCATTTCCACTACTCTCAAAGGCTTCGAAAAGTGAACTCAGATATTGTAAGTCCCATCCTAACATCCTTTCCTCTCATTCACAATACACTTCAAGAATCTGAGAATGTGGCTTGTCTGGAAGGCTTAAAACAAATGCTTCAATTTTCCACTCTCCAAATGAAAATCAATGGCAACAGAGAGGTAAAATCAATGTTCTGTGTTCTGCAGGGAGAAATCCCCCTCCCATCACCTACCCACCCAGAGCAATAAATCAGAACAAGTCACTGGATTGGCAGATACTTCTAGATAGCAGGGCCCCCTGCAGGGAGAGTGTCTTTCTGTACATCCCTTGCCCATGAAGAGAACGTTTCCAAGAATGTTTAAAAGACTATTTTTAAAAATTTTACATTGGCTTGCATAAAAAATCCATATCTATTGAGTTTTATTCATATACATTTTGTTTCATACTTTCCTTCATTCACAATGTGTTTCATACCATCATTCTCATATACTATGTTCTATAAAATTAAAATTTAATCTGAAAAAATAATAAACTGTTATAACAAAAATCCTTCTTTTGCAAAATCAACCTATTTTTTCAGAAGGACTTGGGCATCAAAGGCCCAACATTTGTCTTAACTTTTGCTCTGAGAATTCATTTGGCAGGTAAATACTATAAGAACATTCAGAACTTAAATTCTTATACATGATAAACGTTCATCTGTTATTTAACTAGACAAAAAATATTCAGGCACCCCGCTATTGGCACTGCCACTTGCCTTCTTCATAGGAAGTCACTGGCCTACTCTCTGTCACATTTGCATTTTCTGAGTGTCCTATATATCCTTCTGTTGTGGATCTGTCTTCTTTCGTTCAACATAATCATTCTGAGATTCATTCAAGTTTTTCCATGTATCAATAGTTCATTTTTATGGCTGAGTAACTATTAATTGTAAGACTATACCACAATTTGTTTCTCCACCCACCTGTTGATGAGTTGTTTCCAGTATGGGGGTGGTTACAAATAAAGTCACTATGAATGCTTACATATCAGTCCTCATCTAGATATGTTTTCATCTCTCTCAAGTCTAGGAGTTGAATCTAGGAATTGAATGGCTAGGTAATTTGATAAGAATAGGTTTAACTTTTTAAAAAACTACCAAACTGTGTTCCAAAGTGATTATACCACGTTACAATTTGCACTAATAAAGCATTACAGTTGTAGTTGCCCTATACATTTGCCAGCATTTGGGATAGTCAGGGTTTTTAATTTTAACCATTCTAATGGAAGACTCTTGAACTATGGACCACCAAGAAAACAAATAGGTCTGTCCTGGAGAAGGTAAAACCAACTATCTCCTTGGAGGCTAGGATTTAGAAGCTCTGTCTCACATACTTTGAGCATGTGGCCAGAAGAGGACCAGTTCTTGGAGAAGGACATCATGCTCGGAAGGGTGGATATACAGTATAGGAGAGGGCCTCCGAATGAGATGGATTGATATAGTAACTGGGCAATCGGAATAGGTGTGTCAGAGTCAGTAAGATTAGCTCAGGACAGGGCAGGTTTCAGAGTGTTGTACATAGGGTCACTATGGGTCATAGGTGACTTGACAGCACATAACAACAACAACAACAACAACAGTTATGTACTTGTATTTCATACTATTTTTATTTGACTTCTCCAAATGACTGGTGAGATCTGGTGGCCTAACAGCCAGAAGCTGCACTGCCACCTCAAAGTCCACCAGCTGCTCCACAGGAGAATGGGCAATCTCCTCCCATGAGAATTGTGCCTATGAAAACCCACTGGAAGGTCAGCAAAGGGTCAGTTCCAACTCTCCAGTATACAACAAGAAGTGGAGAAGGAGCCCCGACTTCACAGTGGTTAAGTAAGTACTCAGCTACTAACAAAAATGCCAGCAGGTCAAACCCACTAGTTTCTCCACAGGGAAAAGAAATGTAGCAGTCGGGTTCTGAAAAATGTTCATCCTCTGGGAGCCTAGTGGGTAAGGTATGCTGCCAACTCAAAAGCAGATGGTTTGGATCCAGCAGCTGCTGCTCAGGAGAAAGATGGGTAATCAAAGATTACCCGCCTTTGAAAACTTGATGATCAGCTATGAGTCAGGCCTAACCCGACGGTACATAATAACAACAGCAAACTTTATGGTGCATTTCTACTGCGTTTGCTGGGTCACTTTGAATAGGAATCAACTTTGTCTATAGCAATTAGTTCTTATGTTTGAATTACTAGTGACAATATGCATCTTTTTAAATGTGGGTTTGCATTGTGTATATTTGGAGAAAAGCCTGAAGTTGTCAAAGATTTCATTTTACACGGACCCACAGTTAATACCCATGCTAATAGAAGTCGAAGTCAAAAGACATTGCTTCGGGCAAATCTGCTTTCAAGGATCTCTCCAAAGTGCTAAAGAGCAAAGGTGTCAGTTTAAAGACTATGATAAAGTCATGATATTTTCAATTACTTCCTACGCATATGAAAGTTGAGAAAAATCAATGACAGAAGAAGAATTGATAACTTTGAGTTGTGTCGTTGGAGAAGAGTACTGACTATTTCATAGACAGCCGTAAGAATGAACAGGCGTGTCTGGACAGTAGTACAAGCAGTGTACTCCTTAGAGATAAGAATACTGAAACTGTGCCTCATGTATTTTGGGGAAAATACATCATTCTGGGAAGGGTAAAGGGTCAGAGAAAGACCCTCAAAAAGATGGACTGACAGTAATGGCAACAAGGGATTGAGGGACTGTGCAGGACAGAGCACGGTTCAGATCCGTTGTTCAGAGTCACTATGATTACAGTTGACTTGAGGGCACCTAGCAATAAGTAGCATCAATAACACCTCTTTAGTGACTATCTGATCAAACTGCTTACCCATTTTTGGGTTGTAAAAGTTCTTTACATATCCAGAATTTTATTTTTTTTAGAATACATCTACAAATATTTTCTCCAAGTCTACGACATGCTTTTTTTATTTTCCAAGTGTTTCTTAAAGATCAAACAGTCTTTTAATTTTGATGAAATCCAATTTATTGACTTTTTAAAGTTCATGTATTTTGTGTTCTACTTAAGAAATCTTTGCCAAATTCAAGGTCACTAAGATTTTTTTTTTCCTTACATTTTCTTCAGCAAGTTTTGAAGCTTTAGTACTTAGACTTAGATCTCTAACCCATTCAAGTTAATTTTTACATGTTATCATGCTATATAAGTATTAAAACATATCTATAAAGTGTTGCAAAAGCATCCACTGTATAAAGAACATGCCTCTAGAAATTCTATGAACTTTGATAAATGATGATAGTTGCAGAAAGGCTTCAGGCCTTTTGTTCATAGGGTCACGATGAGTCATGCTCAACTTGATGGCAATCAACAACAATTTTCTAAATATTAAGTGAAAAGAGTCCAGTAAATCTGTGACAAGGAGAAAGAATGAAAGTAATATTCCTCTCCTCAAACCACTCAATGGGGTTTAACAGCAGAAAGAGATAAAACAAACAGTGTCCAAACAGAAGGCGAATTAATCAGAAGCTTTTAGGTGGAACCAAACATATTACAAGGAAACAAGTATCATTTTGATAAAGGAGAAGAATTCTAGCAGGAGGAGGGTTGTCTCTCTTGGCACTCATTGAATGTTACAAATGTTAGAAATATTGCTTAGATGCTATGTTCATTATTTAGATAATGTGCTCCTATTTCTATCCACTCTTCTGTATTTTCTATCAACATCAATTATCATTATACCAAACATTCAACTCTCAGTTTGTTGCACTATGATGGCTTGTGTACCTTGTGATGCTAGAAGCTATGCCACCAGTAACTCAAATACCAGTCTGTTTACCCATGACACACACATTTCAGTAGAGATTACAGACTAAAACAGAGGAGGCATAAATGATTATTGAACTATTTCCCAAAATATTGGACAATGAAAACCACACAGGCCATAACTGAACACTGTTCAGTTTAATACTAGGTGATGAGACCCCTAGGTTGGAAGGCCCATCAAACTAGCTGCCATGATACATTCAAATATACTAAAGATTGTGAAAATGGAACAGAACTGGGTAAATTTCTGTTGTCCTATAGATAAGGTTGACAAGAGTTGGGCCAACTGAATGACAGCTAACATCACCACCACCATTATATAAAAACAAATCAGAATATTCTTTTAAAAGTCATATAAGTGATGTAGGCTTATTTAACTGTGTGGATCACAACAAACTGTGGCTAACTTTAAGAAGAATGAGAATCTATGAACAGTTGACTGGGGCAGTCTGAACAGAGGAAGGAAACACTACATGGTTCAAAATCAGGAAAGGCATACACCAAGGATGCATCCTATCTCCACACCTTTTCAATCTGTAGGAGGAACAGATCAACTGGGAGGCTGGGGACTATGAGGAGGAATGTGTCATCAGGATCAGAGGAAGACTCATCAACAACCTGTGTTATACAGATGACACGACCCTGCTTGCTAGAACTGGGGAGGACTTGAGACATTTACTGCAGAAGATCAAGGACTGCAGCCTTCAATATGAATTGAAACTCAACATCAAGAATAGAAAAGACCATGGCTTAGAAGGGGTGCACCCCAGTCTTTAACATAAATATTCTTTAGAACTTTATAGAGGTCAATAACAGTAAATTTTCCCAATGCAGTATGTGTTTGTTTTTTTTTTAATTTCTTTTACCATGAGTGTTGACTGTGCATACAAATAAAGTGAAATTACTGACAGCTTCAAAAAAAGAGAACAAAGATTCTCACCACTGGGCCAATTGGCAGCATCATGATAAATGAAGAAGAGATTGCGACTGTTGTTAAGATTGTAATTGAGATTCAGATTGCTTGCCTTCACAATCAACACTCCTGGTACCAGCAGCCAGGAAATTAAAAGACTAATTGCAATGGGAAAATCTGCGGTCAGGGATCTCTCCAGAGTACGGAAGAGCAATGATAACAGTCTAGTGTCTGATCCAGGGCATGGTCTTTGCAATTACTTGCTATACATCAGAGAGCTGGACAATGACTAAGGATGACAGAAGAAGAATCGATGCCTTTGAGTTGTGGTGCTGGAGAAGAGTATTGAATATACTATGGACTGCTAGGAGAACAAACAGGTTCATCCTGCAGAGGGTGAAACCAGGCTGTCCCTTGGAAGCAAGGATTCTGAAGCTCCATCTGACATACTTTGGACATACTGCAAGAAGGAACCAGTCCTTGGGTGGGACATCATGCTTGGAAGAGTGGAAGGATGGCACAAGAAAGACCCTGGATGAGATGGACTGGCTCAGTGCCTGGGAAATGGGGGTAGATGTGTCAGAGACAATTAAGTTGCCTCAAGATAGAGCAGGGTTCAGAGCTGTTGTTCATAGGGTCACTATGAGTTGCAAGTGACTTGATGGTACTTAACAACAACAACTGACTTTCAAGCTACCTTCACAGTGAACACACTACCAAGAATACACTCTCTTCCCATCCCACTCAATGGTGTTTAACAGCAGAAAGAGATAAAACAAATAATTTCCAAATAGAGTGTGAGTTAATCAGAAGCTTTTTGGTAAGAAAAAACATAATCCAAGAAAACAAATGTCACCTTGATAAAAGAGAAGAATTCTAGCACAAAGAGGGTTGTGTCGCTTGGCACCCACTGAAATTACCTGCATGTACACTCTGACACTCTGCAGTCACAGATGTGTGTCAAGCAGTTCCTCTACTCCCTCAATCTCTGCAGCCAAGGAAAACTAATGAAATTCTCTTGCTGATGCACTCACTGTCCTTCAGTCTTAATATCTTTGCAAAAACAACCTAAATCTGGAGCCTCCTAATAAGCCGCAGGGTTGGCCTGCCAGCAACTCCATATATGTGTACTTCTGACTGTCTGAAAAGTGGGATTTGCCTCTCTTGCTGCTACTGAGGCCAGATTTGCTGGCAGGATTGCCTTACAGATGTTTCACAGAGAAAAAGACTGCTTCCCTGATCAGGGAATAAATAGAGTTGTCAACAGTCTCCCTGATTGGAGGGGACCCCTGAAGTACAATGTGGAAGGACAGATGTTATACTTGGGGTGGAATCCAAGACTCTCAGGAAATAGCTTTTCACTAAACTAATACTATGGGCTGAACTTTTCAGCTTTCAAGAGGGAGAATAAGGCTGACCACAAAACCACAGCAAATGCCACAGCAGGGGCCTCCTCGGTTCTTTAATCCTGATAATGGAGTGAGCATATTTCTTTAGTCAATGCTTCCTGTTTGGGTCATTTTCCCAAAGAATGAACACTATTATCAGAAATATACCTATCTCCTGGGTTCTGACCTGTTGTAAATGGCAAAGTGGTAACAGAAATGGCACTATAATCTTCAGCTAAATCTTAAAAGCTTATTCTGGTAGGAACTAGAAGGATAAATTCCAATTAAATTGAGAAGGGGACAAGGCTTTAATAGTGAGTTACATTTTTCCTCAGGAGAGTGCAAATTTGGGTATTTACAGTTGAGCTTCCAGAACGAATCTGACGTTAATAATAACTATTGTCATAGTAGGTCACTGGGTGACATAAATGGCTGGCTATTGATTTAAGGGAGCCCTGTTGCTGTAATCCATAGGAAGTTGCAGCTCTAACTGAAAGGTGGCACCTCTCTGGCAGTCGAAATCCATCATTAGCTCTGGGAGGAAAGATGGGCAATCTCCTTCCACGTGACTTGCAGCCTTTTAAAACCCTGCAGGTCAGTTAAGAGTTGGTTCCGACTCAATAACAGTGACTTCGAGTTTATTAACCATAAAGGTTTGTGGTTCCAATCCATCAAGCAACACAACAAAAGAAAGATATGTCTGTGGATCTACTCCTGTAAGATCACAACCAATGAGAATTCTATGGAGTACAGTTCTACTCTGAACCATACATGGGATTGTCATGAGTAGGAAAGGAGTAAAAGGCAAAAGGTACTGTAGTTAATTTACTAATTGTAAAAATAGGTATCATTATTTGAATACTTACTATATTTCAGCTGCTAGAATATACACTTTGTTTTTCTTCTTAGGTGCCATCCAGTAGGACTCAGTGACCCCATGAACAAAAGATTTAAACCCTGTCCTATCCCATGTCTGCTTCACAATCTCGCACACATCTCTGACACACTCAATTTGATTGCTGCAATGATTATGTCAAACCATCTGGTTGAGGGTCTTCCTCTCCTTTACTATCCCTTTACTTTTCCAAGCATGATGTCCTTCTCCAAGGAAGAGCCTATCCTAGCAACATGCTCAAAGTATGCAAGAGAAAGCTTCACCAGCCATGCCCCCAAGGAGCAGTCGCAGCACCTTCTCTAAGACATATATGTTTGTTCTTTTGGTAAACCATGGGACATTCAATACTCTTTTCCACCACTACAGGATATATAAAGAATATATATATGTTAGACACCAATATTATGTTACTAAGTTCTCACATAAATGTCCTATGAAAGAATTTGGAAAATTGATTACATAAAAATTCTATCTTTAACATAACTAGAGGATGTATTCCCCAAAACAGAATTGCACAAGTGCTCTCATTAAACCCCAGTGACAGACGTTGTTTATGTGCCACTGAGTTAGAACTCATGCACAGCTGACCCTCCAGCAGTTTTTCAGCTGCGGATCACACTGAAGGAGACTGCCTGTCTTTCTCGCTCAGAGCAGCTGATGAATTTGAACCAAATGACTTCTGGTTGGCCGCACAACTTCCTATCACCAGACCACCAGAACTCCCTATTTGACAGATGTGGTCACTCTTGTGAGGTGCCATTGATTAGAGCATGACTTCCAGCAACGCTATGAACAACAGATCCAAACCCTGTCTGATCCTGTGCCATACTTATCATCTCCAAACCCTTTAAGCCCATCGCTGCAGTCACTGAGTTAATCCATCTGGATTAAAAAGAGGATCTCCTCTCTTTCACTGACCCTCCACCTTTCCAAGCATCATGTTCCGTTCCAAGGAACAGTCTAGGAACATGTCCAAAGAATATGAATTACGCTTCACCATTCTTCTCTCCAAGGAGCATTCTCACGACATCTTTTTCAAGACATATCTACTTGTTATTTTAGCAGTCTATGAAATGTTTAATGCTCTTCTCCAACACCACAAACTCAAGGCATCAGTTCTTCTTCTGTCATGCTTATTCACTGTCCAGCTTTCAGATGCATAGTAAATGGTTGAAATGGCTATGGCTTGAATCAGGCACACCCTAGTCCTAAAACTGACATAATTAGACTTCATACTGACATCATTGCTCCTCAGTAATTCGGAGAGGTTTCTGACAGAGAACTTGCCCAATGCAATATGTTTCCTAGTCTCCTGACTGCTGCTATCAAGGATGCTTGCTGTGGATCCAAGTAAAATGAAATTGCTGACAATTTTAACCTTCTCCAACTATCACGATGCTGCTTATTGGTACAGTGGTGAGGATTACTGTCTTCTTGATGTTGCAGTGTAATCCATATTGAAGTTTGTAGTCTGGTCTTCTGCAATAAGTATTTCAAGACCTCCTTACTTTCAGCAAGTAATGTGTCATCTGTACAATGCAAATTGTTGATGGATCTTCCTCTGATCCTGATGCTACATTCTTCTTCATAGAGTTCAGATTCTCAAAAGATTTGCCTAGCATGAATAGTGAATAGGTACGGAGAAAGTATACAATCTTGATGCACATCTTTCCAGAGTCTAAGCCATGAAATCAGTATTCCTTTGCTCCATCCAGACAATATCTTCTTGGTCTAGGTCTTATAAGAGCATAATTAGGTGTACTAGGATTCCCATTCTTCTCAAAGTTAGTCATAGTTCGTGTTTAAATATAAGGAGAGACAAAGTCACAAAGATGAAGTAACTTGCTGTCTAACGCGAAAATGAGCCATGAGGACAGGGCCAGAAGGAGTAGGATAGCACAGCCTCTCACTGACCCAGAGCAGAAAGCAGATAGGAAGCTGGTAGCCCGGCCTCTAGAGCGGCAGAACCAACAGCGGCAGGTTATTTTATTCATTGCTGACTCACAGTTATGGTACCAACAATGAGGTTTATCATGGAAAAAAGTGGAGAGTCGGAGAGGGAAAGAACATCTCACAACAGAACTACAGGTTCCAAGGTAAAATTCCTCAATTGGCCCAAGCTTTGGTTTCTGTTCAGCAGTCAAATCCAAATCACCCAGCAAAGTTTACCTACAAGCAAACAAGCATCCAGCAAGTTTTAAGTAAGTTTCTCCTTCAAGCATGCATAAAGAACAGCAAACACCTTTAACTAGGGCCTGTATCTCAGGGTTCCTCTGATTAAACCTTGCCAACGTTTAACCACAGCCATGCTACAGTCTCTCCAATACCATCATCAAGGTCTTGCCAACAGTGTCTGCTCCTGTCTCCCTCAAGTTTTGCATCCTTTTGCATAAGAATGCACGCTTTCCGGTAACTTAGTCCCACAAATGTTAGTGGTTTACAACACCATGCTGATTTGCAAGACCATGTGTCTGTAGTTAAGGTACTTGGAGACTGGAAGGGGCTAACTAAGTGCTAAAAAGGCCAACTTTTAGGCAAATACCACACTTGCCAAAGTGAGAAAGTGCATAACTAGGGAACCAAGACCAGATGGCATTGTTATAAAACCCATTCTTCTTGTTATGGTGGTTGGTGGTTGTCACTGAATCCATAGTCATAATAATTTCATTGCCACAAACAAATATGGAGAAGAGAATTATACTTTCAACCCAATCAAAAAGTGTTGGTGCTTCCAACACAGAAACATGGTAAGCCCAGAAAAACAACATTTTATGCCTGATATGGCTGAATACCACTGAAATTGCTTTTATTAATCTCAAATGTAGGCTTAAAATTAAAACTCTTTTGTATGATCCTCCCAGATATGGCTGTATTCAGAATTCTTGGAGGCAGTGCAATTGTCAGCAACTATTCTATTTACCATTCATCCAAAACTCTTCATTCAGCTCCAAAATCTTACCTCCTAAGGACTCTTATTAGACATTCCTTTTCCTTATTTCCAATCCACTCACTCCATTAGAAGAGGTCACAGGTTTCAGAAAGCCTTTCAGAAGCAGCCTTTTATGTTGGCTATTTGGTTGGTTGGTTGTATTTTAGACAAACATGCTTTGCCAAAAACGAGAAGAGCTCTGGAAAATGAGGGTCTGCATTTAAATTAGAAAATTAGAGGTGATGCATGGGAGTCAGAGAAGAGAACAGGAGTGAGTCTCTCTTGCTATGGGAAGAAGCTCCCGGCATCCATTTTCCCAGAGAGTTTTGCTTTGATAGTGGCTGAGAGAAGCCAACGTAGGCCAGCAGAGCTGCTTGGCTCTGGCTAAACCTGTGATAGTCTTTTTGAGATATAGTTAATGAAGACGGTGAACTCAAGAGCCCTAGCAGACTTTAAGTACTACAGAAAGGGGAGAATTCTAGGAAAATTCAGCTCTGGCTTCATCTTTATGACTTCTCAGATACTGCCCATGTGCAACAGGTAGTCAGAAAAGAGAAGAAAAATCTACCCAGTTATAAGAATGGGCAACAGACCTATGGCTGACTGGGAAAGAGAATTCTGGAGCTTATCTGTTTTCTATCCCACCTACCTCTCACTCAGGATAAAAATGCTGACAACAAATGAAAAATAGGCTAAATAATGACAAGGTCAGAGAGGGTAAGTTACATGTGTCAAGAGATGATGGTACACTGGCACCTGAAACTACTTCATTAGCTAAATTTCTCCACTATTACTCTGAACATGGTACTTGTTAGGCACTACGTGTGCTTGTGTATGTGTGTGTATGTCTCTGTGTTTGTTAGACATAGAGAATATCATGTAATGAGCACCATGCAATGTACTCCATGTTGCACAAATTAAAAAAATCAGTCAAATTACATGGCCAAACAGCTTAGATCTCTATCCCAAAGGGTATTTGGGTGTCTGCAGGAACAGAGACTACATGTCCCCAAAATGGAAGAAATTCTGCATGGTTGCAAAGTCCAGACCAGTTTCAGAGGATGATCACCTTAATAGAAACTTTGAACCATGGAAATTTTTTTAACTTTTCACTTCCCAATGAACTCAGTAGTGTTGGAGTATAAAAATAGTCATATGTTTACTTCTGTAGCTCATAGCACTACATAACACTGGCACACTGGAAATACTCAATATATTTCTTTGGAATAACAATGGATGAATGTGTAGATACAGATAGGTCAAGTGAAGAGGCCAAATATTATAGTAATAAAAAACATAAGCTTTGAAGTCAATGATCCCAGATTAGAATCATGCTTTTAATTTACTAGATACATAAGCAAATTTTTATTTCTCACTCTGCCTCAGTTTCTTCATTCCTAAAGTGGAAACAAAAATATCAGTTTAACTAAACAACTGGAAGAATCCAAGAATGCTGTACTGAGCGCAATGGGACACACTAAGTGTCTTAGGGTAATTATGTATCTTTGATACCTGGGAGAACATCTCAGAATGGAGGGGGAGCAGAGCATACCAAAAATATATTTTTAATCAAAATATCTTGCATATTACTCTTGTAGAAACAAAAGTGTGTTATTTATAAAAACATTTTTAAATGATCTAGAGCAAGGTTTGCATGATGGTTGGAACTATTGTTGCAGATGTAAGATTCAGAGAAAACAGGAGGCAGGCAGGGCTGTGCCTTGTGCTGTCAGATCACCCAGGAGTAATGCTTTCTTCATTGGGGTACAGTTTAAGAGAGTGGTCATGAGGCACACTTAGAGAAACAACTTAGCATACTGAAGGGACATTAAACTGTGTCCCAAGAATAGCATGAAAAAAAATATAATAATGTTTATACTTCCAAAGCTAAGGAAGAGGATAGACACAATAGTAGGCATGGTCCTGTTGTTGTTGTTGTTATGTGCCGTCGAGTCGTTTCCGACTCATAGCGACCCTATGCACAACAGCTCTAAACCCTGCTCTATCCTGCGCCAACCGCACCGCCTCTGACACACCCATCCCGATTACCCCAGTCACCGAATCAAGGAGGTCAAATTTGGTCAAAAGGGACAAGTGGTAGGGATATAGAATTCAGCTGTTATTCTTCTTCTTGTTGGGTGCCATCATGTATACTATGACTCATATTGATCTTATGAACACAGATCTGAACCTTGTCCTATCCTGTGCCATCCTGATGATCTCCGCCCTGCTCTAATCCTTTGTTGTTGAAACTGTGTAAATTCATCTCATTAACAGCCTTTAACTCCTTCACTGGCCCTACCTTTCTTGGCAGGATGTCTCTCTCTGAGGACTTATTCATCCTGAAAATGTATTTAAGATAAATAAGATGAAATTTCACCCTCCTTGCCTCTCAGGAGAATTCTGATTTCACTTCCTTCAAGACAGATTTGTTTGTTCTTTTGACAGTTCATTGTGTATATTCAGTATTCTTTGCCAACACAGAACTCCAAGGCATCAATTCTTATGTTATCCTGTCCAGTTTTCAGATGCATAGGAGGTACTTGAAAGCATCATGGCATTGCTCAATATCAGGAAAATGAGGATTCTTACTACTGGGCCAATTGACAGTAAGTAATATGATAGATGGAGAAAAGACTGAGATTGTTAACAATTTCAGCTTGTTCTGTTCCACAATCAACACTCTTGGTACCAGTTGCCAGAAAAGCAAAAGACTATTTACATTAGAAAAATCTGTTGTCACAGACCTCTCCAGAGTGCAGAAGAGCAATGATGTCAGTTTAGAGACTAAGATGTGCCTGATCCAGGCCATAGTCAGAACTCTGAACAATGCCCAAAGGTGATAGAAGAATTGATGCCTTTGAGTTGTGGTGCTGGAAAAGAATGTTTAATATACCATGGAATTACAAGAGAACTAACAGGTCTGTCCTGGTAAGGGTGAAATCAGGCTGTTCCTGGAGGCAAGGATTTTGAGGCTCAGTCTCACATATTTTGAGCATGTTGCCAGGATGGATCAGCCCTTAAAGAAGGTCACCAGGCTTGGAAAGGTAGAGGAAGAGCACAGGAAAGGAAGATCTAAGATGAGAGAGACTAACACAGTACTGGTGTAATGAAAGTATGCGTGTCAGAGACAGTGAGATTGGTTCATCAAAAAGCAGAGTTCAGAGCTTTTGAGCATAGGGTTGCTGTGAGTCATAGTCGACTTGACAGCACATAATAACCACCACTACCATGTTGTTTTGGAACAGCACATCAGCAGAGAACTTCCAGAAGTCCAGGCTGGGTTTAGAAGGGGTCGTGGTACTAAGGATATTGTAGCTAATATTAGATGGATCTTAGCTGAAAGCAGAGAATACCAGAA
>NW_006400009.1:2346292-2408693 GCF_000299155.1 Elephantulus edwardii
CGGTGGCACATAACAACAACCGTGTTGTTTAGCATCCTTGAAGGTAGATTTTCCCAATGTAATATGTCTTTTCATTTCTTGACTGCCACTCTCTTGAGTGTCGATTGTAGATAAGTAAGATAAACCACTGACAACTTGAACTTTTTCTCCATTTGTCACGATGTTACCTATTGGTCCAGTAGTGAGTATTTTTTAAAACTGTGATTTTAATGACAGGTTACATAAAATTGGGTTTTCAGTCATTCATTGTAGTACATTTTCCTTCCTCCACACTGAGGGTGATAGTTTTTGAACTTCTGTAAGTGCTTCAAGTGTTCTTCAGTTTCAGTATGCAGAGTTATGTCATCTGCACAAGGCAGGCTGTTGATGAATATTCCCACAATCTTTCTGTCAAATTCATCTTCATATAGTCCAGCTTCTTGACTAAAATGATTTGTTCAGTCTACAGATTGAATAGTATGGAGGATACCACCTTGGCACACAATTTTCTTAATTTTAAAGCATATAGTATTTCCTTGTATTATTCAGACAACCCTTTCTTGCTCTATGTAGAAGTATTACATGAGCTCAACTCAGTGTTCTAAGATAACCATTTTTCATGATTTGTTATAATACACACACTCAAATATTTCACAAAGTCAATAAAGCACAGACAAAAATCTTTCTAGTATTCTCCATTTTCAGCCAATATCCATTTAATATCACCAATGATATTCCTTATTCCTTATTCCTTATTCCTTATTCCATCCACAGCCTCTTCTGAATTCAGCTTGAATTTCCAGCAGTTCCCTGTCAATATACTGTTCTCTTCCAGCTATTTTTAAGTCGGATTCAGTAAGATTTCAGTGGTAACCCAAATTTCAGAAAGGCTGCTTTACTTGTACACGCAAGCAGTGTATGTGAGTGTCAGAGCAAGTTGCTGAACCCAGAACCAGGTGTGCAGAACTCAACTACATTGTTGCTACACCTCCCAGTTGTTTAGACAGTTTGGGGAAAGGGCAGACTAGTATTGAAATCTTATATGTTCTGTCCAACACGGTTGTTCATACCAAAAACTGGCATCTTTCATGCTTTCTTGTCTCTTTGTATTATTTGTACAAGAGTAAATGTGGATGCAGTGTTCTCCACCCTTTGCAAAGCTTAAGCCAATCGGACAAGTAATACTGTGAATGGATAAGCAGGAAGAGGCAAAAGTTTTTAAAAAATCTGAGGAAGAGGAAGAAAAATTGAGTAGCTGATGCCATGACCTGAGGAAACAGCAAAGTGGTTCTCAAATGCAATGGTGATAGAGTGGACTGGGGGAGGAAGACCCCAAGATCCAGGCACACATCCTCAATCTAAACAAGCACAGGCGCAGAGTACCTCCAGGCCTCTGCAGACTGCAAGGGACCAGGATGGTGAGGATGTCAGTAGCAACTAGGAGTCAAAAGGTCTCGCCTGTATTTTCCAAACTGTTAAGTCTGCTCAGTCCTAGGATGAGAAGTCTTAATAATTAGCAAAAAGGAATTTTCTGCTTATCTGCTTGGATGAGATTGAGGACAGAATAAAGGTGATTTGAAGGGAATAAAGACATCTACATTCTTTGTATTTCTGAATTTAGGAACTGAGATGTCACAGTATGGGGACCGTCACTGAATGTCATTTAAAATAGCAATACAAAATGCTGTTTGTCTTCCCTATGTCCTCTATCAGAGATGTGGTACCCCTAATCTGCCAGTGCCCCCCACCTCAGCCTCCAGCCACCTCCTTCTCTGCCTTACCTGGGGAGCAGGTGTTTGCGGCTGACACACAGGGCCGTCTGGTAGTCCTGGGTGACACACACTTTGTGAGGGCTGCATTTCACCTTCAGGCAGGGGTCCTTAGCTGGGTCGAGGGCTAAAGCAAAAGAAGAACAGGAGGAGAGTGAGACCTCCAGGGAAACTGCATTTCTCCTTTAACACATATAAACAAGTGGGAATGAACTGACCATATGTTTACACTGCATGCTGCTTTCTTAGGCTTAGAGGATTGGAATAGAAACCCAACCCAAGGGGAGTTCTGTGTCTATTGTGTACATTCTTCTTTAACATCTGGACAGGCATTCTTTTGTGCTTTAGGGAGTTTAAGCTTCTTCATTTTAGGCTAAAATTACTATTGAAACTCCTTTTGAAATTTTATGTGATCCAAGGCCTCTGTATCTCCAGTCATTTGTCTGCTATTGCTGTACAACTTCATCCATGCCTAATTTCACTTATTTCCTGCAACCCAAAAAGTCCTCGAGGACAGATTTTTTTTTTGCCTTAGTTCAATTGGCATCGACTGTGCATAAGCCTATTGTAAGTTTTCTAAAGAACTTCAAGATGCTCAAGAGAGTTTTTGCCACACAAAGTTATAATGTAGGAGAGAGAGAACTATTTGGACATAAATATTTATTGCAAAGAGTAGAATTAGATAAGGGCCATGATAGGCATATAAAAATGATTCTAGTGCTCAAAAGGGAGGGAAAAAGGATCAATTTCTGGAGCAAGGATTAGTGAAGAATTAATACATGAATTGGGAGTTGAAGAATGAGCAGGATATTGAAAAAACATGATGGAACAGCTAGTCAGGCTAGGGGACCAGTTCAAGCAAAGGCAGAGAGACACTTTTGGGTAATCATAAGCCAATCAAGCTGACTAGCAAGTGTAGCTTTGTGGGCGGGAGTAGTTAGACAGGGAAAAGTCGATTTCAACAAATAACCACAGGAAGGGTCTCCAAAGACAGCAGCACATATATATTGCCACATTTTCTAGAACAGGCTGAGCGGCAGGCCCTTGGCGAATCAGCCCTCCTCATGCTGAGGCACACAGGCTCATCACCAGCAGAGAAGCGACCTCAGGGGATTCTCTGCAAAACAAAAGCAATTGCCCCATCTCCCTGTTCCAGACCTAAAGTCTATTAGGCAGTAAATCTCTCATAACTGCTCTACACAGCCAGAGGAGGTGATGTTTTCTTCTATCTTCCCCATACAAACATTTGGCTAAACAAATTGGTATCTCAAACAAGGACAGAAAATTCGCTTTAAGAAATACCCCGGTCCCATGAGCCACTGCGCTGCTCAGCTACCAGGACTCCACTCCCACACAGAGGAAGTCATGACTCCTCTTATCCCATTTCAGGCTCAGGCTCTGAACAGCATTTTCTTCAGAAGGCTGCTGAATACTCCTCAAGGGATTCTAACATATAACATCCAAAGGCATTTCTGCTTCTTGAGCCATGCAGAGAAGTTCCCTCCACTGTAGCAGCTTCAGCACAGCGGGGAGCAGCTCAGTGCACACAGAAAGCAGGGTACATTTTTAGGCCAGTCAAGTCAGCAGCGTAACATAGGCTGTGGACCCAGGGGAGACATCTGTCAGATTTTCTTCCCAAGGGATGTGCCCAGGCACCTGGTTCTTGACAAAGGAGCACAGGTTGCAAGATAAAAGTGAATCTGTCTGGGGCTTCAGGGACAGGACATTTGCTTCAAGCCCTTAAAATTGAGGGCTGCTTCCGGGAAACATATACAAAAGGCCATGAGTCTGCCCTTAGAGTCTTCTGAGGTTAAAGCTTCCAGAAACTTACAACAAGAGATTCTGGGTCCCAGGTAGGATCCTCTTGGTTCCTAGGATATCCAGACAAGAGGCCTTCAAGCCAGTGCATTCTCAGCTTAGAGCACTTCTGCTGTGCACTGTCTCCCCATGTCTGGGGCTGGTGTGCAGCCAATTTTTACTCGGTTTCTAAGAACCTTCCAGAAAGACCAAACAAAGATAGATAGATAGATCAAGCCTCAAACATGAGCCTTTGATTAAGGGTGATTACAGATCACCACTAATGATGACTATACCATTACTACTTATTGATTGTCATGAGGTCTGAATACATTGATGATGTTGTTGTTGTTATTTTTATGTGCCATCAAGTTGCTTACAACTCATAGTCACTATGTCCAACAGCTCTGAACCCTCCTCTATCCTGAGCCAACCTTATTGTCGCTGACACACCTATCCCTATTACCCCAGTCACTGAATCGATCCATCTCATCAATAGTCTTCCTCTCTTGCGCCTTTTCTCCACCATTCCCAAGCATGGCGTCCCTCTCCAAAGACCGATCCCTTCTTGTACATGGCCAATGTATGTCAGACAGAGCTTCAGAATCCTCTCCTCCAAGGAGCAGCCTGCCTTCACCCTCTCCAGGGCAAACCTGTTTGTTCTCTTAGAAGTCCACGATATATTTAACACTCTTCTCCAGCACCACAGCTCAAAGGCATCAATTCTCCTATCATCCCTACTCACTCTCCAGCTGTCTGATGCATAGCATTTAACTGCAAAAACCATGGCCTAGAGCAGGCACATCTTAGTCTCCCGGCTGACATCTTTGTTCTTCGGTACTCTGGAGAGGTCTCTGACAGCTGACATTCCCAATGCAATTCATATTTTTCAGCTGCTGGTACCAAGAGTGTTGACTGTGGAGCCAAGGAAACTGAGGCTGTTAACAATCTCACTCTCTTCACTGTCTATCATAATGCCATTAATTGGCCCAGTGGTAAGAATCTTTGTTTTCCTGATGTTGAGTTTCAATCTACATATAAAGCTGCGATCTTTGACTTTCTGCATCAAACACTTCAGGTCCTCCTTAGTTTCAGCAAGCAAAGTTTGCATAATGCACAATGCAGGTTGTTGATGAGTCTTCCTCCAATCCTGAAGCCACATTCCTCATAGAGCCCAGTTAGAGAGTGCTTAAAACCAAATAGTCTTGGCACTTGGTAAGTACCTAATAATACCTTTGCTAAATTGTTCATGTGCATGCACACGCATGTATGTGTTGCCCCAGGGTGACTAATAAGCCTCTATAATAAGAGGAACAATAGGTAACACTCACTGAGTATTTCTGGCTACAGGGAGTGAACTAAGCCCTCTAATTGGATTAGAATATTTAATCCTTCCAACCACCCTAGGAGAGAGCTGCTGTTAATGTGTCCATTTTACAAATTGTAGTCTTAAAGATAAGTTGCTAGGGGAAGGCCAAGAGGATATTTTACACCTAATCTGTTGCCCCACTATTTGTGCCAGTTTGTCACACAGTGGTGACTTGACAGCTTCACCCTGGAAGAAGTGCCACTGAGAAATCAAAAGACAGCAGACTCATTATGGTTACTGGGTTTCATACTATGATAGACTGGGGAGAAGAACCTTGGAAACTTTAATTTTTAGGGTGGAAAGACCACAAAAGTCATATATATAGAACAGAAGCATTGTCTGAAATAAAATGATAGAGGTGAGCTATTCAGGTTTGAAGGTGCTAAAATATGACTGGAAAAGAGCTGCCTCCTCAAAGTAGAGTTAAACTTACCGATGAGGATTGAATATTGCCTTCAGAACTTTCATTTACTTATGCGGTATTGCTCCATGGCCTTCACAATTACTAGCTATGCATCAAAGAGCTGAATAATGACTAAGAATGACAGAAGAAGAAGAACCAATGCCTTTGAGTTGTGGTGCTGAAGAATAGTCTTGAATGTACAACGGACCACCAAAAAAAACAAGTAAGTCTGTCTTGGAGAGGGTGAAACCAAGTTTCTCCTTGGAGGCTAGGATTCTGAAGCTCCATCTCATATACTTTGGGCACATGGCCAGGAGGAACTGGTCCTTGGAGAATGACATCATGCTTGGAAAGGTGGAGGGACAGCACAGGAAAGGAAGAACACAGATGAGATAGATTGATATAGTTACTAAGGTAATGGGGATAGGTGTGTCAGAGCTGGTGAGACTGGCTCCACATAGGGTAGGCTTCAGAGCTGCTGTACATAGGGTTGCTATGGGTCACAGGTGACTCGATGGCATATAACAACAATAACAGCTCCATGACAAAGAATAACAGTTAATAAAAGTCTTATTCAAATTTGCACAACAACTAATTGCAGAGATGAAGAAATTGAATTTGTTTACTAACTTCTGCATTCTGAAATGGTTCAAACATATAATTAAAATGCATTACTGGTAGTTACTGGTGATCAGAAAATAGAAGTTGGAAACGAAGAAGGATCAGTGATTGAAAAATATGTCCTTGGTGACAGAAACAACTTGCAGACATTGAATATTAGAATTTTACAATATTCATGAGTTACTAATTGGAAAGCTCCTTTTGAAACAACGTAAATGGCAACTATACACACAGACTTTATCAGATGAAATACACAGGAATCAAATCAACTATATTATATAAAGACTTGAAGAAGAAGTTCAATATCGTCAAGACTACCAAAGTATAATGAAATGTGCAAAAACTTGACTTGCGAAGTCAGAAACATGTTGACATTTCCCAAGCTGAAAGTAACTAAGAAAACATCCAAGTATGTTGTTGTTGTTGATTGCCTTCAAGTCAAATGCAACTCACAGGGGCTCTATGAACGAAAGACCTGAAGCTCCTCTACAACTAACGACATTTATCAAAATTCATAGATTTTCCAGAGGCATATTATTTAAGAAGGGGATGCTACTACTGCTTCCAAACCTGTCACATAGTATGCAATTGTTTTTTATGTGCCATTGAGTCACTTGTGATGTATAGCAACCCTATATGTACAGCAGCTCCGAAGTCTTCCCTATCCTGAGCCAGTCTCACTAACTCCAACACACCAACTCCCTTCACCCCAGTTACTGTTTCAATCCATTTTATCTGGGGTCTCCCTCTCCTGTGCTGTCCATCCACCCTTCCAAGAATGATGTCCAATGACTGATCTCTCCTGGCCACATGTCCAAAGTAAGTGAGTTAAGCTTCAAAATCCTAGCCTCCAAGGAAAAACTTGGTTTCAACCTCTCCAAGAACAGACCTCTTGGTTTTCTTGGCAGTCCAAAGTATGTTCAAGACTCTTCCCCAGCACCACAACTTGAAGGCATCTATTAGTTTTCTGTCATCCTTAGTCATTGTCCAACTTTCTGAAGCATAACAAGTAACTGAAAAGACCATGCCCTGGATTAGGCACACCTTTGTACCTAGACTGACATTGTTGCTCTTCAGCACTCTGGAGAGGTCAATGACAGCTGATCTTCCCAATGCAATTTATCTTTTGATTTCTTGACTACTGGTATTAAGAGTGTTGATTGTAGATCTGAGCAAGCTGTAATTGCTAACAAACTCAATATCTTCTCCATTTAATATGGTGCTGCCAATTGGCCCAGTGGTGAGAATCTTTGTCTTCTTGATGTTGAGCTTCAATCCATATTGAAGACTACAGTCCTTGACCTGTTGCAGTAAGTGCTTCAGGTCCTCCTCTGATTCCGCAAGCAAGGTTGTGTCGTCTGCATATCGTAGGTTGTTCATATGTCTTCCTCCAATTCTAATACCACACTCATGCTAATAAAACCCTACTTTCCCAAATGATCTGTTCTGTAAACAGATTGAAAAGGTAGAGAGAGAGCATCCATCCCTGACACACTCCTTTCCTGATTTTGAACCACGCAGTGTTTCCTTGCTCCATTCTGACGGCTTCCTGGTCCAAGTATAGGTTTCATATAAGTATGATCAAGTGCTAGAAGATTCCCATTTTCCACAAGGTCAGTCACAATTTATTGTGCTCCACAAAGTCAAATGCCTTTGCATAGTCCATGAAATACAGATAGACAGTTTCCTGGTACTCTGTTTCGGCCAAGATCCATCTGACATTGGCAATAATGTCCTTAGTGACATGATCGATCCTAAACCCAGCCTGTATTTCTGGTAGTTCTCTGTCAATGTACAGTTCAAGTCTTTTCTGGATAATCTTCAGCAGGATTTTGCTAGTGTGTGATATTAGTAATACTGTTTGATAATTTTCACACTCTGATGGATCATCTTTTTTTGGAATGGGAATAAAAATAGATCTCTTCCAGTCATTTGGCCAAGTAGTTATCCTCCAGATTTCTTGGAACAACCTGGTGATTAAATGCAGGGCAGCATCTATACAAAGTGTAACATTATTAAAGGGATCTTGGAACAAAATCTTAAAATGATGCAGGACTATAGAATGTCATGGTACCGAAAAGAATTGGTTACCATCCAAACATATGACACTCATTCATTGGCAGCAAACTGGTTCCAGCTCAAAGAAAAAAAACTCTCACATGGTTCTCAAGATTTTAAATATTAAAGTGGAGGCTACCATTTTTTCCCCCCAGTGGAACTGCTGGTATATTCAAACCACCTGGTTAACAGTGTGTCACAATGGAATATGCTACCAGTTTCCAGTCAACCATAACAGAAGATTGTTGTTGTTTCAGTTGTAAAGTATTGTTGAGTTGACTGTGACTCATAGTGGACTCTCCCTGTCCTGTGCCATCCTCATCATCTCTGACACACTCGAACTACCATTATATTTACTGTGCCAATTCACCTTGTTGAGGGTCTTCGCCTCCTTTGCTGACCACCTTTGAAAGCATGATGCCCTTTTCTAAGAACTGAACCTTCCTAACAAGATGCCCAAAGTATGTCTGATGAAATTTCATTCTCCTTGCCTCCAAGGAACACCCAGGCTGCACATTTTCCAAGATATACTTGTAATTTTCACAAACTATGGGTATTTAATATTCTTTTTCAACACCACAACTCAAAGTCATTAATTCTCCTTCTATTATCCCTCTTCACTAACTTTCAGATAGATGCATAGCAAATGATTGAAAAGATCACAGCTTGAATTACATGCACCTTAGTATTCAAACTGACCACTTTGCTCTTAAGCACTTTGGAGAGGTTTCTGACAACAGACCTTCACAATACAAAAAGTCTTTTGATATCCTGGCCAAGGGTGTGGACTATGGATACAAGCAAGATGAAGTCATTGACAACTTCTATCTCTTCTCCCTCTATCCTGATGTTTCCTATTCATGCTGCTGTGACAATTTTTGTTTTCTTGATGTTAAGATGTAACCTATGCTGAAGGCTGTAGCTCTTGATCTTCTACAGCAACTGTTTCAACTTATGAAGAGGTTGTTATTATTGTTAGGTGCCATCAAGTCAAGTACAACTCATAGCAACCCTATGAACAAAATATTTGAATCCTGTTTTATCCTATGGCATCCTCATTGTTCCTGATTAAAAAAGCAAAGAAAAGGGGGGGAAAAGCCCATTGTGGCAGTCTCTATCTTCTCCTTTGCTGACCCTCCACCCTTCCCAGCATCATGCCCCTCTCTAAGGAATAGCCCCTTCTAGCAACATGGCCAAAGTATGTGAGGTGAAACCTCATCATTCTTATCTCCAAAGCACACTCCAGCTGCATCCTCTCCAAGACATTCTGTTTGTTTTCTTGGCCATCCATGGGATGTACAGTGCTCTTTTCCAACATCACAGCTCAAAGATATCAATTCTTTTTCTATAGTCTTTATTCATTTGCCAGCTTTCAGATGTATAGCAAGTCACTGGAAAGACTATGGTCCAAATCAGATGCACCTGAGTCCTCAAACTGACATCATTACTCCTCAATCATTTGGAGAGGTCCCTAACTACAGATTTTCCAAGTGCAATGTGTCTCCTTATTTTCTGACTGCTGGTACCAAGATGTTAATTGTAGATCCAAGTAAGATGAAGCTGTTAACAGTTTCAATCTCCTTTCCATCTGTCATGGTGTTGCCTATCATTCCAGTGGTAAGAATCTTTGCTTTTGACGCTGAAATGCAATCCATATCGAAGGCTGCTAGGGAATCCTCAAATGCCTAAGAGTCATTTGTAAAGATGTCACTTTGACAACTAAGGTTCCTCTGACCCACACTATACTATTTTCAATTGCTTGATATGCATGTGAAAGGAATCTGCCAGAAATTCAAGCTCGATTCAGAAGAGCACATGGAATAAGTTAACATCATTGTTGATGGCAGATGGATCTTAACTGACAAAAGATAACAACAAAAAGGTATTTATCTGTGTTTTATCAACTGTGAAAAGGCATTTTACCAGTGGATTATTACAAATTATGAAAAGAATGAGAATTCAAACATTCTTAATTGTGTTTATGTGGAATCTGTAGATAGAGGCAAATTTTTTATCAAAATCACCCTGTGTGACTTAAAATTAGGTGAGGTATGTATCAAAGTTGTATTACTTCACCACATATATTCAATTTATATGCTGGGAAAATAATAGAGTTGGATTATGAAGAAAGACATAACATCAAGACTGAAGGAAGAATCGTGACAATCTGCAATACAAAGATGATACAACTTAGTTAGCTAAGAGAGAAGAGAACTTGGAGAAGTAATTACTGGTTAAGATCAGAGACTATGGCCTTCAGTACGAATTACACCTCAACATGAAGAAAACAAAAATCCTTTCAATGAACCCGCAACATAATAAAGAAGGAAAAGACAGAAGATGTCAAGGATTTAATTTCACATGAATTTTTAATCAACACCCATGGAAGCTGCAGTCAAGAAATCAAATAACATAGTGGGAAAATCTGCTGCTGGGTAATCCTCAAAACACTTAACAGACCCTTGTAAAGGTGTCACTTTGACGAATAAGGCTCATCTGACCCACAACATGCTATATTCAATTGCTTCATATGCATGTGAATATTATACAATGAATAAAGAGGGAATTAATGCCTATTAATTGTCATATTAGTAAAGAATACTGAATCCACCAGAGATTGTCAGAGGAACAAAGTCATCTGTCTCAGAAGAAGGTATCCAGGTCCCTCAGAGGCAAGGATGGTGAAACTTTGTCTCACATATTTTGGGATGTCATTAGGTTTCCGAGAGAAAGATATTACACTTGGTGGAGAGTTGTAAGGACCCTCAAAGAGAAGGACCGTCAAAGTGGCTGCAATTCTGGGCTCAAACAGCAACACTTGTGGCGCTGGCAGGGGACCAGGTAGTGTTTCATTCTATTGCACTCAGGGTCCTTGTGAATTGGCACCAATTAATTCAGTGGCACATTACAACAGTCTGCTGACATCAAAACTCACTCTTCACCCAGAGTCAGAGAATCACTTAGAATCTTCAGTAAAATGTTGATTATTAGGCCCCCATGACACATCAAATTCTATGAAGCTCTTGGGAGTAGAATTCAGGATTTTCCTGGGTCTCACAACTCAGAAGTCCTATATCCTTGAAAGACTTTCAGAAGAGAGTGAGATTTCACTGCTGAAAGTAAAGGCGACCCAGGGCATGTGGTGCTAGTGAGGTTGGGATAGTGAACCCCAAAGGACAGCAGCAGCAACCTAATTCTTTCTTCCCATGAAGGATGGAACATCCAGTGCTGTATCTTTTCACTCTGGATACAGCAGTATCTCAAATGGCAGAGAAGTTGAGAAAAGTAGATCTAATAAGAATCTCAGTTTCAACTCATCATGAATTTGTATTTCGTCAAAGGTCAGGCTACCATTAAGCTCTGACCTATTATTTCTTAGCATACTACTCCATTTGCTTTTTTCTGTTTGAAGTCACAATTTCTTCAAACAAAGTCAAAATGCCTCTAATACAAAATGCTAACATAAAAATTGTCAGTCTATTAACTCCAAATACATACTTACTTAACAATCTGCATATAGAAACCAATTCTGCTAAAAATTAATTACCAGGTTCTGAATACTTCAAACATGTATGTAAATTATTTAGGGTAAATGAACTTCACAGAACAACAAAACAGTAACAAATCAAGCTGTCAGGATTTATTTAATCACCAGGACATATTTTGGCTTTTAAAATGCAGCAAAGTGGGGATTGAAAGGGAATGAGAACTACATCATTTCTATTTAAATGCTTGTCTCCCAAATACGTTTTCCCTAACAGCACCAAAGCTCAGTAACACTTCTGAAAGACATTCTTGAAAGAGGATGATAAGAGATGAGATGAGATGAGATATTAGATTAAAGAGGTCCCTTAATAAAATGTGGGGCCACTGTGAGGGTGAGAAGGTAGAGAAAGAGAGCTAAATGTTGGTGGTAATCCTGGCCAGGGTTAGACACTTCTTTGTCATAACGTTTATGGAAACTGCACTCCAAGTTTTTCTCTTGACACAGTCAGGATACAGGCCTCATCTACAGACTGCAGCATCAAGCAGCGAAGGAGCTGGAGGCAGCTTTGTACTTAGACTGCCTTCTGCTGACTCTGAGAAGAGCAGGGATTTCTCAAATAAGCTATGCAAGAGAATGATCCCGTGAAACACAATGTGAGTGAAGGAATGTATGAAACACAGGTATATGACTGAAATACTATATATAGGGATTTTTTTATGCAACCAATGTAAAATTTTTAAAAGAAAAAAATAGCTATGCACATAGCTTATTTTAAAAAATGTGATTTTAGTGGAAGTTTACAGAAAGGATGTGTTTTGATTAATTCATTGATATACTTTTCCCTCCCTCTTTAGAAAGTTCACAGAAAGGATGCGTTTTTATCTCGATATGTTTTAATTCCCTTCCTCCTCCCCCAATTCACATTTTAAAAATATTTTAATAACTTTATTTATCTAGAACTTTTTCTTCCTTAAAAAAATAAATTTGGGGGGCGGGGGGAGAGGGCTGGGTGGGTAGAGAAGTGCAGCAATGAATTAATGGAAATCCAAATTCTCTGTTCATTAAAATTATTAAAAAAATATAAAAAATTGTTCCTTTTATTATTGCTTTCAATCTTTTTAAAAAATACTAACTTCCAATATACACTGTATTTTATTGAAACACAAAATGTAAATATCTGTATCTTCTTTTTTTCATGTAATACTACAGCATAATAAATTTAGTACTCACTTTTTAATGCATGTCTTAGTTCAGATTTTCAATTGCCACATCAATAATTTCTAATCATTTTTCCCCTTCAGATAGCCCCCCTCATTCAGTGTAGTGTTCTTTTAGCTAGCCATTCTTTCCCTGCTTTCCCCTCCCCTATGTCCATCCTATTTTTAGAATGGTGCCTTATGTAGTATTTTTCCTTTTGTGCTGATATATTTCACTCAGCATAATGTCTTCCAGGTTCAACCATATTGTATAGTGTTTCCCAAATCCATTGCTTTTCAGTGCTGCTATCTAAGATTTATAGACTACTCCAGCATCTCAACAGAAAAAAAGACAAACTACCCAATCACAAAATGGACCCAAGATATGAACAGCCACTTCATCAAAGAAGAAATTCAAATGGTCAACAAATACATGAAGTAATGTTCAAATCCCCAGCTATCAGGGAGATTAAAATGAAAATAACAATAAGATACTGTCTCATTCCAGCAACAATAGCAAAGTTCAACAGGGTAGCAAACAACAAATGTTGGCAAGGATGTGGAAAGATTTTACACAGTATTTGTCCTTGTGGGACTGAGTTAGTTCACTCAGCACAATGCTCTCCAGTCCCTCCCAAGTTAGGTAGTAATTCACAAAATCATTGCTCCCAAGTGCTGCGTAGCATTCCATTGTATGAATGTATCACAACTTTGCAAACCATTCATTTGTGGTTGGACATCTGGGCTGTTTCCATGTTTTGGGATGGTGAATAATGTTGCTATGAACACTGGTGTACAAGTTTCTGTTTGAGCCTCAGTTCACATTTTCTTGGGGCATATTCGAAGCAATGGAATAGCTGGGTCATATGGAATTTCTATGTTTAGCTTTTTGAGCAAGTACCAAACTATCTTCCAGAATGGATGCACCATTATACAATCCTACTAACAATGTAAAAGAGTTTCTATGTCACCCATATCCTCTCCAACATTTTTTACTTGCTATCCTGTTAAATTTTGCCACTGTTACTGGAGTGAGATGGTATTTCATTGTGGTTTTTATTTACATCTCTCTTATTGCCAGTGACTTGGAATATTTCTTCATATATCTGTTGTCCATTTGAATATCTTCCTCTGTGAAAATTCTTTCCATATCTTTTGCTCATTTTGTAATTGGGTTATCAATCTTTTTCTTGTGGAGGCCCAGGAGTATTTTATAAACTTTTGTTCTGAGACTCTTGTCTGAGATCTTACTGCCAAATGTTTGTGTAAAACCATTATTATAGAATGTGTATGAGGATCCAAGGTGGGGGTGGGAGGAGGTTGGAAATAGAGGGGTCTCGATGGGAGAGTTAGGGTGTTAATCATACGGTTGCACAATTTGATGGGTTGATGGTATGAAGGAAATAGGAAGGACCTTTTGTGAAAAACAATGTATTCAAACTTTGTAAATAAATCAGAATAAAAAAAGGATGTAGAAAGACTGGACCTCTCATTCACTGCTGGTGGGAATACAAAGTGGTACAACCACTAGAGAAGGCAGTGTGCACTTTATCATAAAGTTGGAAATGGAAATAAGGTTTGACCCAGCTACCCCATCTTTGGGAATATATCCTAATGAAACCAGAGCTGTGATGCAAATGGATGTACGCACACTAATGTTTAGTGCTGCATTATTCACAATAGTGAAGAGATGGAAGCAGCCCAAATGCTGTCAAGAAATGAATGGCTAGAAAAACGGTGGTACGTTCACACAACGGAGTATTACAGAGCTGCTTTCTAAGTTAGTTGGTGTCAAGTTAGCCCCTGGCTCATGGTAATCCCAACTGGATGAAACGCTGCCTGGTCCTTAGTCCACTGCCATCCCAATAATGGGCTTATGATCCATAATGTTTCCATTTGCTGACTTTAATAAATAAATGACCAGGACTCAGGGCTTGCCAATTTTCTAGAAAATGAGAGCAGGAAATCCTTTCACTTATTTACAACTTCAAAGATCTTTGCACTCTTTTCAGAATTCCATGATCTCCTTCTTTCCCCAAGCAACCAGATGGTACTCACCAGTCCTGAGGGAAACCTACCTTGCAAGAATCCTTACTCCATACAGCCCTCATTCTACCCTCTTGACCCTCAGTTCTCACTATATTTCCGTGACTTTGTTAACTGTCTAGTACAGTATTTGAGTTACTGACTCACCAGCTTCTAAATGTTCTGCACAGCTAACAAGAATAAAGACAGAGCCTCTCCACAGCTGACTGACTGGAAGCAGCAGCTTTACTGGGGTTGGGAGGAGGATGGTAGTTCTCCGTAGCATCACCCCATCCGTCCTTATAGTCTACAGGGACAGAGAAACCATGTGCAGGATAAGAAAGCAGCAGCCTGCATGCTTTTACTTTTTATGTTTTCCAGAGAGTAATCATCTTTATTTTTTTTTCTTCTTCTCCAAGACATAACTCAAAATGATATAACAATCTGACCTTCTTCTGGTATCCAGTGATCTAACTTTCACCTGTATCATCTGAACTGTTTATCAAAATGAAGATTCCTGGATCTCAACCCAAACCAACTAAATACAATTCTCTTTGTTAAATTTTTGTGTTAAAATACATGTAAAACAAAACTTACCACTCTAACCATTTTAAGTGTGAAATTTCATGATGCTAGTTACATTTAAATATAGTGCAAATAATCACCATTATCTGTTAACAAAACTTTATCATCCCAACCAGAAATCCTGTACAGATTTCTCCTTTCCCCTAGTAACCACTCATACATAGATCTATTTTTGTCTCTATTCATTTCAGTTAGCATTATAACAAACTCCCCAGGCAATTTTCACTCACATGCACTAACTTTTGGGGAACACTTTATTGTGGCCCAAATTAATGTCTGGCTCAAAGCTGTCTCAGGGACCTTGATAAAGTGTAGGGGCTTCAATAGCCCACCACTGTATCTTCTGGACCACCACCCCTCCTCCATCAGTGGTATCTTGCAGGTTACTGTGGTGTCAGGTTTCAGAAGCACTTCCAAACAACAGGGGGCAAAGGGAGAAAGCTCTGGGCATCTACTTCCAAAACTGTTGTTGTTGTTGTTATGTGCCATAGAGTCGCCTGCGACTCATAGCGACCCTATGTACAACAGCCCTAAACTCCGTGCCAATCGCACTGTTTCTGACACTCCCATCCCAATTATCCCAGTCACTGAATCAATCCACCTCATAGAGGGCCTTCCTCTCCTGCGCTACCCAGTGAAAATCCTACAAATCACAATGGTCTGATCTGTAACCAATCATGAGAATGACATAAGACTGGGCAGGGTTCAAGTCTCTATGGATTTACTTTGAGTTGACCAACAGTGACAAACAATAATATGTGGTCTCACATATCTCTTAAGAGTACATAGACCCTTCTAGCACAGTGATCTTATCTTAGTTTCTTCTACTTATCCAGTGTGGTAAGGACAGGGCTAAACACCAAAAAGATGAGTGTTGTACGCTTAGTTATGGGATGCAGAACTCCGAGAAGACAGCAAGCCCAGTGTGCCTGCTGTCTCTTCTACTACAATATCTAGAGGGTTTGCTTGTACTTAAACAGGATAATGTGCCTAGCACAGAGGAGATTCTCATCAAAGGTTAATTTTCTCTTTCCTGTCCAACTGACAACTGGCATAGGTCACTTACCCAAATATTTTTTAAAAACAATTATTACAAAAACTTGTATCAGGGGAAAAAAACACAAGAATGAATTAGTTCAAAGAGATCTTTGTTGAACTGAAATGGACTGAATTCAAGAGTCAGTTAATTATATTCTCCATATAAAGTTTTTTTAATTAATTTTATTTTTAAGCTCACTGCTTGGTCTCAATTAAGGTGGTGATATTTCAATTATCGTAATTGTTTCTGAACTTGTTTTCCAGTTCAACGAGTTCTTTTTTAATTAGCTACATTGATTATAAAATCCCAAATCAAGCCTTTTGGCTGTCCTTGGGTATATCCTATAAGCTAATTGGCAAAAGGGTCATATAAGATGCTGATATGAGAGGAAGGTTCAATTTTGAGGGTAATTCGAAGGGGCCCTGAGAGTCATCTGGTGCTTATTTAATTAATATTTCTGAGCACTTCTTCTGTCAGGCACCTGTATAGTAAACAAGACCTTGTGCCTGCTTTTCAGTTCACATTCAACAGTAAAGACAGAAGATAGCAGAGGTCAGTTCTGGATGTTATAGAAGTAGGTAACATACCTTATTCCAGTTTCTTAGGGGATCAGAACCTGAAAGAGACCAGCATCTATGGAAGATTGGGGTAACTTTAATCTGTGGCCCTTGGGCTTATTTTTAATTGTTTTTGGTCAAACATTCTTTTAGGTTGTATAGCCTTGGTCTGTCTATTTGTTGTACAGAGGTAACTTGTGGTTTCTGTGAAGCAGAACACTGTGGCACAAATGTGTCTAATACGATAACGGTTACCCATGGTGGACAGTGTTGTGTGGAGCTCCCAGATTAAAACAAGTTTGGAAGCAGGAGTGGCATCCACTTCTGTAACAGCTTGCCTCCAGAAACCCTATGAACTTGGAGAAACAACAAAAGTTATATAAGTGTTCAGGTCTTTGGTTCACAGGGTAGCTATGTGTCACCTATGACTCGACGGCACTTAATAACAACACCAGCAATGGATGAGAAATATTATTCCAAATAAAAAGACATTATCTTGTTGAGAGGAAGAGAAATATTGGCAAGTTTGGTGACATAAATACTAGCAGTGGCTGCAGTATGGACAGTGTTTCAATAAGCAGGTATGGTGCACAGAGAGTAGTCAAGAAGTTTCATAAAGAGCTATGGAACCATAGCGAGGATCCTGGGAATGAGAAAGAGGACCTAAAGGAGTCGAGGCCTCGAAGTTCCATAATATGCACCTGGTGTCCTCTGAGTTGTCCAATGTTGACCAGAAGCTGCGCTGAAATTCCAAAAGCACGTAGTTCAAGGCCACCAGCTGCTCTGCAGGAGAAGGATGGGCAGTCTACTCCTGTGCTATTAACTGCCTCTGGAAACTCACTCAGCTATGGGGTCCGTTCTGACTCTACAGTACACAACAACAACATATATGCATAGTAACTGTCAAGTGACAAAACCGCACGCTGTGCACTCTTACCCTACAAGTGAAAGGGGATGTCAGGGTTGGGGTCCCTGTGTTCAACTTGTAGAGTCTCTTCCTTTCTTCCCTTGAAGAACTTTCTTGTCCTCTTCCTCTTTTCCCTAAACACATTAAGTCACACAGGATTCTAGGGGGTAAAAGCTCCACCTGTTGAGATCAAGAAGCCAAAGGCTGAGTCTAAAAACAATGTGAACTCGTGGTCCGCTCCAGTGACTCCCAGAAGCCTCCTAAGCTGAAAGGTCACTCAGTTTGCCCAGAGTGTACAAGTTAATGCCTGCTTGTTATCTCCTTGTTGCTTTTAAGGCTCTTTCTTCCTGAGTCATGCTCATTCAAGGTTCCTCTGAAGCTCACAGACACTCCAGCTATTCATTAGGAGTGACTTAATGGATGATTGACAAAGAAATTACTCCAAACTGCTAAAACCTAGTCAAGTTAAAACCCCAAACATTTATTCAGGCTTGTCTGTCCCCATGGTAACCCAAGCCTGCATCTTGTTTCCCTCCCTTTACAGGCGTTTGTTTACTACACTCACAGCATACAAAGCAGAAGATTTTGCCTATAGCATCTTGCTGGAACCAGAGAAGGCTTGAACAGCCTCCCCCACCATTCTCAGATTCCATGTCCCTGAAGCTAGCCAAGTTATTGTGACCAAACAAAGAGGCCGCTGACCACATGTCTAGTTAGGGAGGCCGGTTGAGAGATCTGGAAGACAGAACATATGTATGCAAGAATTAGGAGATCAAAGGGACAAAGGACACAGAATAGACAAGGACAAAGGAATAAAGCATAAAAACATACATATGAATAAAAATGCCTCTTTGGGGAAGATTTTTTCCCCTTTTTCTCTTCAGCCTTGGGAGCTGGGGAAACCATTCTTTCTTTTTTTTTTTTTATGGAAAAGTAAAAGAAAAGATTCTTTCATTGTTTTACAAACCCTCCCCCAGGTCCCCTCCACCATGCAGCCCTCGCTCTAGTCTCCTGTGATGACAGAAATACCCAGTTACATCTCTCTTTTAAACGGTTCTCTCCCTCCTCTGTTTCAGTGCAGTATACATTATTGAACCCATCTTACTCAGTCTCTCCCCAACCCCAAGGACAGTCCCATTCTACAACAGTGGCATCATGTAATATTTGTCCTTTTGTGACTGGGATATTTCACTCAGCATAATGTTCTCCAGAGTCAACCATTTTGAATAATATTGCATGAGTTCCTTGTTTTTTAATGCAGCATAGTATTCCATTGTGCGAATATACCACAGCTTCTCTAGCCATTCGTTTGTTGATGGCCACTTAGGTTGTTTCCAACTCCTTGCTATTGTGAACAAAGCTGCAATAAACATGGGTGTGCATATATCTGCTTGAATGTCAGCTATGGTCTCTTCAGGGTATATTCCCAGTAGTGGAATTGCTGGGTCAAATGGTATCTCTATTTGCAACTTTTTGAGAAAGCACCATACTGCTTTCCACAGGGGTTGCACCATTTTACACTCCCACCAACAGTGAATCAGGGTTCCAGTTTCTCCACAACCTCGCCAGCATTTGTTGCTTGCTGTTCTGTTAAATTTTGCTATTTTGACTAGGGTGAAATGATATCTCATAGTTGTTTTAATTTGCATCTCTCTTAGGGCTAGGGATTTTGAGCATTTCTTCATGTGTTTGTTAGCCATCTGAATGTCGTCTTCGGTGAAGTGCCTGTTCATATCCTGTGCCCATTTTTCTATTGGATTATTTACCTTTATCTTGTTGTGGTGCTCAAGTATTTCATAAATTCTGGATATAAGTCCCTTATCTGACATGTTATTACCAAATACTTTTTCCCAGTCAGTGGCTTCCCTTTTTACCCTACTGGAGAAGTTTTTGGATGTGCATAGGGATTTGAGTCTTAGAAGGTCCCATTCATCTCTGTTATCTTCTCCTGGTTGTAGCTTTTCCAGGATACTGGGAAGACTGTTTATGTTGTGGATTAGGACTTCTAGTGTTGTTCCTAGCTTTTCTGTAATGAATTTTATAGTCCTTGGTTTTAGTCCTAGGTCCATGATCCACCTTGAGTTGGTTTTTGTGTATGGAGTGAGGTGTGGGTCTTGCTTGAGTCTTTTGCAGATATTTTTCCAATTTTGCCAACACCATTTCTTAAAAAGGCTGTCGTTCCCCCACTTCACTGTTTTCATCTCCTTGTCAAAGATCAGTTGACCATAGATAGATGGGTTGATCTCTGGATTCTCAATTCGATTCCATTGATCTATGTGTCTGTCATTGTACCAGTACCATGCTGTCTTTACCACTATGGCAGTGTAGTAGGATTTGAAATCAGGGAGTGAGATACCTCCTACCGTTCTTCTATTCTTAAGGAGTGCTTTGCTTATTCGGGGCTTTTTCCCATTCCATACGAAATTGGAGATTGCCTTTTCCATCTCGTTGAAGAATGGGGTTGGTATTTGTATTGGGATTGCATTAAATGTGTAAATTGCTTTTGGTAGTATTGCCATTTTCACAACATTGAGTCTTCCTATCCACGTATTCTTCCACTTTTCAAGATCTCTTTTTGTTTCTTGTAGTAATGTTTTGTAATTTTCTTGGAAAAGGTCCTTTGTACTTCTGGTTAAATTTATTCCCAAGTATTTAATCTTTCAATAGCTAATCACAAGAAACCATTCTTTCTATGTCAAAACAATAAACATTTTCTCTATTACACAGTATGTGTGTGTGTGTGTGTGTGTGTGTGTGTGTGTGCATGCATGCGTGCTGTATGTGACAGAAAGATACAGAGAGGATCTGTGAATCCCTGGATGTGACAAACAGTTAGCATTCTTGACTGCTAAGCAGAAAGCTTGAAAGTTCGAGCCCACCCAGAGGTGTCTCAGAAGAAAATCTTGGCAATCTGTTTTCAGAAAATCAGCCACTGAAAACTCTGTTGAGCAAAATCAGTTTAATCATCATGTGTCAGAATCAACTTGAAAGCAAGTTTGTTTTATGGGGGGTGTCTATTGATGAAAATAATTGTCAGTTATAAGCATGTGGAAGTTCACTGAAGTATTCTCTTAACTTTCTCATATGTATGAAAATGTAGATAATAAAAAGAAAGGAATAAAATGTCATATGATGGAACAAGTCAACATATCAAGCACAAATGGTCATCGAAAGGTACCATGATAGATAAGAAAAAGCAGCTTGGATGTCCACTTGGGAGGAAATAAAGAACAAAACACACATAAAATGCCACTTCCCTCAAGCTGATTCTGACTCAAGGCAACTACTGATTGGGCTTGCAGCTTGTACCATCAATTTATGAATTATCACACAGATAGTATAAAGTAGAAAGCAGAATTGTATGTATTAACACAGCTGGTGGTGGTGTTAGGTGCCCTCAAGGCCAGTACAACTCACAATGACTCTAGGAACAGAAGATCTGGTCTCTGTTCTATCTTATTCCATTCTTACATCTCCGACACTTGAGTCCTTTGCTGCAGTCACTGTATCAATCCATCTCATTGAAGGTTCCCTCTCTTTCTCTACTCTTCCACCTTTTCAAGTATGATGCCCCTTTCCAATGAATAGCTTCTCCTAAACACCATGCCCAAAATATGCAAGATGAAGCTTTGTAATACGAACCACCAAAGAGCACCACGGTTATAATTTCTCCAAGACATATCTGTTTATTCTTTTGGCAGTCCATGGAATATTCAGTACCCTTCTCCATTTCCACAATCAGCAAGTGGCCTGGTTTTGACTTCCGATAGTGAGCTTCTCCAATGACTCTCTCCAAGGTTATAATCAATCTAATTCCTGTGCAGTCCACCAGGTGAGGTTCATGCATAAAGACATATTGTGTGTTTTTTAAATAATACTTGTGATAACTACATCACTGGATGTACAAAGCTCAATCATTCAATGTCCAGCCTCACTTCTTTCATCAAGACCATACTTTCTAACAACCATTCCTTTCTCATTATTTCCCACTTTTGCCTTCCATTCACCAATAATTATTGATGCATCTTGATTGCAGTTTGGTCTGGAAAAGTTGTTAGAATCCTCATTTCCTTCTCTTTGGCTTTCCTTGTTGATACATATATTTGGATAATAGTCTTATTAATAGTTCCGCCTTGTGTACATATGGATAATATCCTATCGCTCACAGAATTGCACTTGGAGGAGACATCTTGAGATTGTCTTTTTCACTATGAATGCAACACCGTTCTTCCTCAGGTAAAAGAGATGAATAAAGAGATGAACAAGCAAAATCCAGGTGCAGATGCCCAAGTTTCCAAAATGAATAGAAGATTCTTCAACAAAAGATACCTATTTGTTCCCTCAGAGGGCTGGCTTTATGTGGATGGGCAAATGAGGAATTGGCTGTCTAAAATGGGATCTTGTGGCAAGAAGCTGCACTGCAATCCTGAAGGTACTCAGTTCAAATCCACCAGATGTTCCACTGGAGAAGAAGAAGCAAACTCCTCCTGTGCCAGTTGGATCCAGTCAGATGGTACATCAAATTAAATATAAATTTTTTAAAAAAATATAAAAAAATAAAATGGGGATTCTGAGGCATGAGGCACGAAGTGCCTGACTAACTTGTTTTCACAAACAGAAACTGTAAAATGATTGTAAGAAAAAAGATAATTCTTCATATATGAAGTTTAGTGGCAAGAAAAGTCAGAGAGAAGTCTGGTTTCTTTTTCAAATTGACTTTCTTAACCACTGAGTTTGACTTTGCTGCATGGATGGATGGAGACATGTGAATGGGGTATGCTGGTCTGTCTAGTCTTGCCATTTAATCGTGTGAATATAACAGCACAAATTAAGAATCTCACCACTAGCAAAGAAGAAACAGAGAATGCAGAGCGCAAATCTTGTGGGGTCAAAGGTTCCTGTGCTACACAGACTGGGGCCTGCAGGAGCAAAGCAATGCAGCAACTGGTGCAGCAGCCACTAGAGAACCAGAGATCTTACACAAGCTGATCTTGGGATTACTTTTCTACAGAACTAGAGGGGACCTCACCACTGTTTTTTGGAGGACTAGAGGAGGAGATGCTATAACTGGCAGGACTAGGAGATTTGTAACACTGGTCTACGGATTTGTAACACATCTCTATGGATGAAGTCTCAGGTGTTTGCGAGCACACTTCTGAAGCTGTCCTGACTGCTGTCAATTGGAATTATAGCCTTTTTATTTCCCTAATAACATAATGGTGAAGGGAGACAATGAACAGAAGATTTCAAAGGGCTGCTTGAGAACAAATAGCTATGTTTTATTACAACGTACAAAGAGCTGGAAATGGAGAATAAAAAGGGAAGAATTCACCTGCATTTCTAAAGTTGAAAGGATTTGAAAACAGTGCTTTCTCATGTGAACCATTCACCCAGGACATAGTATCTAGCCTGCATCACCCATAGTTGCCACGTAGCTATGCTACAGCTGAAAATCTACAGGATCCTGGCTCATGACTCACCAATATCTGCCCCAACAGCCTATATCATCCACAATCACCATCTAGCTGTGCCACAACTGACAGTCCACCGGAGCCTGGCTCATCACTCTCCAGTTTCTCCAAACCTACATATCTATGGTCATGATAAACAGCCTAGATGATACAGAGATTAAAAATTACAGCTGCTGAACAGACATTTCTTATGATCCAGCTATTCCCACTGCTAGAAAAAGACCCCAAGGAAAACAGCATTGAGACACAAATGGAGATTTGTAAACCAATGTTTATAGCAGCAGCATTATTCACAGTAGCAAGAACATGGAAACAACCCAAATGTCTATAAACAAATAACTGGTTTGGGAAACTGTGGTATATTTACCCAGTGGAATATTATGCAGCACTCAGGAGCAACAATTTTGAAAAATACTATGTAACATGGGAGAGGCTAGAGAGTATTATGCTGAATAAACTAATTCGGTCTCAAAAGGACAAATACTGCTTAAGATCATTATTGTAAAAACAGAAAGATAACTAGTGAGAAAGATGTGTATGGATATCCAAAGAGGAAAGAGGAGGGGCAGGGAAGCATAAGCTGAGGAGAGGGGAAATCACAGGGTCACAGAATTTAATGTAGTGGAAGGAGGGAGTGAAAGAATTAGGAAAGATCTAATGGGGATCTGAAGAGGTGGGGTGATGATGGACATGGATCAGTGGTGATTAATTTTTTAAGACATAATGTATGGGAATGATCATGAGAAACATGATGTAAATGAAATAAAAAAATAAAATTAATAAAAAGCTGTTGTTGTTGTTGTTATGTGCCATTGAGTCGTCTGCGACACATAGTGAACCCTATGTACAGCAGCCCTGAAGCCTGCTGTGTCCTGAGCTAGTCTCACTAAATTTGACACACCAACCCCAATGTCCAAGTCTCTGTATCAATCCATTTCATCTCGAGTCTTCCTGTTCTGCGCTGTCCCTCCACTCTTCTGAGCATGATGTCCTTCTCCAAGGACCGGTCTCTCTTGGCCATGTGCCCAAAGTATGTAAGCCGGAGCTTCAAAATCCTAGCCTCCAAGAAGAAATTCGGTTTCATTTCTCCAAGACAGATTTATTTGTTTTCTTGGCAGTCCAACAAAACAACTAATTGAAAACAAATACAAGCCTCAGGTTGCAATACCGAGAAATGCTATCAGCAAAATCTTGAGTGATTCAGGAAACATCAAAAGAAGAGGGAAATAATATGGAGAATCAGTGTACAAATAACTGACACTTAAAAATTCCAGGAAGTAGGACAGCCAAGGCTAACAAAGAAAGAGTTTTAAGCTTCACTGAAGTCACTGGTAAAAAACAAGACCACAGGAATTAATGGAATACCAATTGAAATGTTTAAAATATGGAGTACTGGAAGAGATTTGTCTTTTTTCCCATTCCCAAGAAGAGTGATCCAATAAAAAGGAGAAACTATTGAATAAGATCAATAATATCACAATATAAGCAAAACATTGTTCTAGATTATCTAAAAATGGCTAGAACAGTACACTAAAAGAAAATTTCCAGAAATTCAACCTGAGTTTAGAAGAAGCCATGGCACCAGGGACATAATTGCTAATGTCAGACACATCCAAGCTAAAATCAGAGAGTACCAGAATAATGTCTATTTGTGTTTTATTGACTATGCAAAAGCATTTGGATATATGGATCATAACAGGCTATAGCTAACATTGAGCAGAATGGGAATCTCAGAATATTTAATTATGCTTATATGTAACCTCTCCTAGGCCAAGAAACTGTTATCTGAACAGATCAAGGAAACAACGCATGGCTTAAAATCAGGAAGGGTTTGCATCAGGGTTGTATCATTTCTCCATGCCTAATCAATGTGTACGTTGAACAAATATTCAAGAAACTAGATTTTATGAAGAAGAATGTAGCATCAGGATACGAGGAAGATTCATCAACAACTTGCATTATGCAGGTGACACAACCTTACTTGTTGAAACAAGTAGGACTTGAAATGCATGCTGCAAAATATCAGAGACTACAGCCTTCAATATGGATTACACATCAAAATCAAGAAGACAAACATTCTCACCACTGAACCAAAGCAATACCATAATAACTAGAGAAAATATTGAAATTGTCAAGAATTTTATCTTACTAGCATCCACAATCAAAACCCTTGGTATAAGCAATACAGGAGATGTATTGTATTGGGAAAGTCCATTGAAAAGGACTTCTCCCAGTTACTGAGGAGCAATTAGGTCAAAGTGAAGACTAAGGTGCACCTGATTCAGACCATGGTCTTTTCAATCTATTGCTATGTTCTGAGAGCTGGACAATAAATAATAATGGCAGGAGAATTATTGATGCATTTGGGCTGTGGTGTTGTAAAAGAGCACTGAATATCCCATGGACTGTCAAAAGAACAAACAGATATGTCTTAGAAAAAGTGAAGCCAGAGTGCTGTTTGGAGGCAAGGACAGTGAAGCTTACTTTGGATATGTTGCTAGAAGAGGCTACTCCCTGGAAAGTGACCTCAGGCTCGGAAATATGGAGTGTCAGCAAAAAAGAAAAACCCCTCAATGAGATGACTTGACACTGTGATAGCAGCAGTGCATTCCAGTGCGCCATAAGTGACGAGGATGGCACAGGATAGGACAGAGTTCAGATCTACTGTTCACAGGGTCAGTCACTATGCATTGTACTCGACTCAGTGACATCTAACAATAACAACAACTACAATACCACAACTCAAAGGCATCACTTCTATTTCTGCCATCCTTATTCACTGTCCAACTCTCAGATGAAGAGTAGGTGAATGGAAAGACCATGGCTAAAATGAGCCACACCTGAGTTTTTAAATGGACACCATTGTTCTTCAGCACTTTGAAGAGGTCCTTCACAGCGTGCTTTCCCAAAGGTGATGTTTAGAATAGTTTAAACACGAAAACAGATTTTAAAATGTAGTTTCCCTATACCACACAGCAAATAAAAGGAAAAGATAATACTCAAATCCAGTTCTATTTACTTCCTAATGAGGTGCCCTTCTCTATTTTTCCCTAAAAAGAAACATCTCGAACCACATCAACTTCAACTTCCCCTATGCTCAAACACCAGCACCCTCAGTTTCTCTTGATGGTCCTGCTTCTTTGGACTATTCCTGTAATAAATCATTAACACGTTGCCGTACACTTTTTAAATTGACGACCATGCTTAGAAACACATTTGCCGTCATCTGCTGCAATGTGTTAACTACTTCAGACTCTTTAAGCTTTTGTGCTGACCCCACAGCTGCCTGTCCCCAGCCTAGTGTAGAAACATCATCCTCAAATCACAGTCTTCTAGGCATTAGCACTTGCCTCTGAGATGTAGGAGTTTCACGTGACCTTTTGATGGCTGGAACTAATGACAGTGGCTGGGAAGAGCTCTGCCCTTCTGCTCACATGTTAAATAAGACATTACGAGCCAACACCAGTAAGTTGAACATGGCTAATTTACACATCATCTAGATCATTATGGGGGGAAAAGGCATTAAGAAGGTCTACTACTCAGCTGTGGGAATATACTCCATAAAAACCACAGGCCATGTATTTCATTAGCCTGGTCAGCAAATCTTCCTTTCTCAAAGTTATCATTCTACATTTTCTCCTGCACTTATCTCTCCTGAGCTGCCCCAGAAACATGAAGAAAAGAACACTTATCTAGAGTTTTTGCCAAGAGGGGTGGAAGGTGATAAGAGGAAGAGAATTGAGTAGAAAAGGAAAAACAGGATTATTTTATCACAGAGTGAATGGTGTAATTAGTGGACTGTGATAAATACACTAAGAGCCAAGGACAGGTAAAATAATGTATTTTATTCTCAGTTTCCCAAACACGCAAAGATGTTAAATAACTCATCTATGGTAACATAATGGTGAATCTAAAACCCAACCTAGGTAACTATCACATTAAAGGTGAAGTTTAGAACCATTAATGAAAATAGAAAATGAGTTTCTCTAGTGATAACTTGGGGGAGTTCTGATGGATTAGTTACCAGAGTTAACAGGGAGTTGCTCTGTGAACACCAAGTCAGTGCCTATGTGGTGGTTCAAATCTGCCAATAACTCCTTGGGAGAAAGATGGACAGGCAATTTGCTCCTGTGCAATTTACAGCCTCCAAAATCCCACTGGAAGATCAGCTATAATTTGGTTCTGACTGGATGGCAATTAAGTTTAAGTTTTGACAGGAAGTTAAGGATGACAAGTATAACGATAAGAAGCAACATCCTGAGTCCCTCTGTCCATCTTCCAATCAAGAAACATGTCAGCAACAAGATCTCAGAAAGACTTTCTTATGCTATCTCAGATGATAAAGGAAATAATGCACTATCAAAAGTCAAAACCAGGTTTTCAGATATTCGAATAAGCTTGTATTACTTTTAGAATAAGACAAAATTTAAAGTCAATGCTTAGGTCAAATGAACTTAACTCACTCCCTAACTGGAAAAAAACAAAACAATACCCCAAAAACAAAATAAACCAAACCAACCGAAACAACAGGAACCAGGTAAGCCTATGTTTCCTCCACTGACAGGTATAAGGTCCCATAATTCTTTGAGAAATGCAGCCCCCCCTCCTCCAGTGGGCAGCATGAACAGGAAAAACAAAGCCAGCTGTGGAGGTGAATTCAACTCATGAGGACTGTGTGTGTCAGTACTCTCCGTAGTTTGCAATAGCTGTGATGTTTTGGATCACTTTTCCAAGTCAACTCAAGGTAAGTTCAGACAACCAACCTTTAATGTTAGTGTCTGAGCACTTGACAATTTGTGCCACTCCACACTCCATCAGGCCCTGAAAATCACTGCATTGAGGGCGAACACACTATCTACAAGGAAATATTAACCTTATCATCCATCAAAATGATTAGAATTTATTAAATGTTATAATAGCAAAGGCACTTGGGTTCTATTTCATTGTAATTGACATAAATTATTCATAAGACATTTATGAACAAAAGAGTGAATTACTTAAAGTACAAAAGAATGAGTTCTACCCTAGAAGAAAAAGAGGGCATTAAAAAGTACAATAAAAATCAAATAATCCCAGGGAAAAGATATACTTAAAAAGATTGCTGTGGCTCATAAAGTCACATTTTTGTATGCATACTTCACTTTAATGCAATTAAAATTCCTATAAAGCACAAAGCTTTTTCCAGACTAAAGGCTGGTACTAATGAGCATGATTCTACCACTGTTCAGCAGCCATAAATGTTTACCACTTAAGGCTAGAGAAACTCCAAAACTTCCAGGAACTTCCCAATTTTCTTTAGTGTTTCCTATTAGTTAATAGTCAAGAGGTTTGGATCAGCAGATGAAAGTTGGAGAGATGATATGCTGCTGTGACTTTCTACCCAAGCATTGTCAGCAAGTTACCCAGTTTTCTAGGATTCAGTTGCAAACAGACATACATACTTCTCTGAGATGCTGTGAAAATCTGATGAGATAATATGTGAAAGATAAGGCCCAGCACAGAGCTCAGCACACAGTCCATGTTCAATTTTCATCACCACTATACTTACAAGCTCAATGTACTTGGTTTTAAAATACAGAATATAGATATCACCGGGGCAAAGGACCTTGCATACTTCAGAGGTTCAAGGTCCTGGAACCATGATTTCTATTCATCTGTTTAGTCTCAAATTGTAGACTCAATTCCACACACAAAAAGAAACATTAAAACATCCTTTTTAGAAATCCAGTTCAGAGTTCATTGACTAGATCCACATAATTGCTGAAACCATATAACAACTAAGGTATTTATACATCTTCATTAAACCTCTCAGAATGTCAAAAGAATAAATTCTTCTTTGTAGAATTACAGTCAGAGTTCTCCTTAGAAGCAAAGATAGTGAGACTTCCTCTCACTTACTTTGGGGGTGTTATTAGGTAGGGCCAATCTCTGGAGAAGAACATTATGCCTAGAAAAAGAAAAGGTCAGCAAAAGACAGGAAGCCCCTCAAAGAAATGGGTTGTAACAATGGGCTTAACATATAGTGGAGATTATGAGGATGGTGCAGTACCAGGGAAGGTTTCATGCTGTTGTGTATAGGGTCACTATGAGTTGGAGTTGCCTTGAATTTGGAGTTGACTCTGGTGGCTGAATGGCAAGTGGTTGCACAGCCAACCGAAAAGCATACAGTTCTCATTTACCAGCGGCTTCATGACAGAAAGATGGACAATCTCCTCTCAAGAGATTTTCAGCCTCTGAAAACCTGGAATATTACCTGTGAGTCTGTTCCAACTCAATGACAGATAAGAAGAAGAAGAAGAACGGTTGTTTGAATTGCCAATTACAAATCTTGATAGTTTTTTTTTCTCTCTCTCTCTCTCTCTGTGTACAAAGCAAATTGATCCACTGGATTGTAAAGCCTTGGATATTTCCAGGTCTACCTTCTGGATTAGGCATCTCTGAGTGAGTTCAAACTGTGAACCTTTCAGATGGCAGGACAGTGCTTAACCCCATTCATCACTGAGGTAATTCTGCATCTCTAATAGGGCAGTGATTTGCTTTGTCTCTTAAAAAGACTTCAAAGTCTAGAAGCAAAAGGTTAAAAAATTGTTTTCTTAAATTCTATATACCAAAGGTCAATAACAAAGCCTTATCCATGGTAGTTGAGAACAGAGGTAAAGTTTGTATCCCAATAACAGAGGCATATGATTAGGGGGAAAGGGGTCTGATGAAGAAGTTTAGCATCAGACCCTGCTGTTGATTCATATAGACAAGAGAAAATGGTGTCAGAATGTATGTTGGGAACAAATGATCAGACATGGCTCAGCAGGGGAGACTGGGTATAAATGGTGAGTGATCCACATTTAACTGATTTCATCTCCTTGCCAAAAATCAGTTGACCATAAGTAGATGGGCTGATTTCTGGGTTCTCAACTCTATTCCATTGATCTATGTGTCTGTCATTGTACCAATACCATACTGTCTTGACCACCACAGCAGTTCACAATAGTAAAGAGTTGGAAACAACCCCAGTGCCCATCAACAAACAAATGGATAGAGAAGCTCTGGTATATTCACACAATGGAATACTATGCTGTATTGAAAAATAAGGAACTCATGCAATATTATTCAAAATGGGTGAACCTGGAGGACATTATGCTGAGTGAAACAGCTCAGTCACAAAAGGACAAATACTGCATAATGCCACTGTTGTAAAATGGGACTGACATCAGAGTTTGGAGGAGACTGAGAAAAATGGGATAAATTATGTATACTGTATTGAAACAGATGAGGGAGAGAACTGTTTAAAAGCAACATATGATTAGGTACTATTGTTATGACAGGAGTCCAGAACGAAGGCAGTATAGTAGAGCTGACTTGGGGGGAGGGATTGTACAATAATGAAATAATTTTTCTTTGACTCTTCAAAGAGAAGAGTGAACTGGGGGGTTGGAGTAGGCAGGGAGAAAAGTGCAACAATAAATGAATGGAAATCCAAAGTCTGTAAATTTTCATTAAAATTATTAATAATAATTTATTTAAAAGTGAATGATCCTCTAAGCTCAGGCATCCAATTTTCCTCCTTCTGTCCCATCAATCTTGGGAGACACAGGTCTTAATAGAAGCCAGAATAAAGAGGTTATCAGGTAAAATATACCCCAGATTGAGCCAGAGATACTCAGATGACCTCTCAGAACCTCAGAAGAGGCTAGCACCTCCCTAGCGTAGTGTACTATAGAACAGACCACATTGCAGAGCCTCAGTTGAGGCAACATGGTGCTCAATCACTGGTCAACTCCCTAACAGCTCTAGACAACAGGAAACTGTCACCACATATAAATCCCACAGCCTGCTATACCCCTTCCTCTTGTTTCCTGTTATCTAATCAATCCTTACCTCTCTTGCCGGACATGATGGGCCAGGGAGAACAAAAATCTCCAGGTTTTCAGAAGCTGTTTATAGCACAGGAGAAAAGCACCCCTTTCTCCCTCAGCAGCTGGAGGATTCACAGTGCCTGCCTTCAGGCTGACGACATAATTCCCAATTGACTGGGTCACAAGAGTTCCCTATTTTACTAGCTGGCATCTAACTTAAAACTTTATATTTCTATTAAGGCAATCACTTATAAAGAAGAGAACACAAAATTCATATCAAGCTGTCTGAAAGAGGCATCTAGAAGGTATATGCTCATTGTGGATGCTGCCTCTTGAACCCCAGAATAGGTCTTTACTTTTATTTGCCTTTAGGGACTCTTTAGTAGAAAAATTTGAGACATGTGGAAAGTGTTTACCATTTTAAAGGGTTCTAGAAGGAAGCAGAGAGCTCTCCAGGGTACTGATATCTAAGATAGAAAATCGATAGCAGTAAAACTACATACAAAGAACCTTCATAAGCAAATTGTTCATTCTGGTGGGACCAGAAACATATCCAGTTAAAGTAGGCTAATAAAAAAAATATATCCCACACCTCCTGGGACAGACTCCCTTTGCTATCTGTTCCCAAGGTTCTCAATATCACTAGTGAAAAGTCTCAAGATTTTTCAAAGAACTGGCTTTTTTGAGAACTTTCTATGGAACAAACATTGAGTGAGACGTATATAGGAGTTGCTAAACATCTGCGGCACTCCAGGTATGAATATAAAAATTAAAGTTGTTATTACTTTCATCTTTTCCACTGTTAATTTTTCTGAAACACTTAGGCCTGGATTTATAAATGGGTAATCGGAGACTATTCAAAGCTTTCTCTTTCTACAATTAAGGCAGAATCATTCCTGCTACACTGGGATAGTTCTCAAGGTTATTAAATTCCATTCTTAACTGATAACATTGAAGCAATCATGACAAAGTTAGTGCTGATTGGAGTTATGATTTCTTGGGGCATCTTCTATGCCATTAGAAACTGAAGCAAGCAGAGAAAAGAATGGTCATATCTCCCACTGCAGGGTTTAGTAACTGCTATTGCATTGAACTCTTGTGTACTGTTGCTATTCCTCAGTCTTTTGTGTCCCATTTTGTTAAATTATTGCTAAAATCTGTTGCTCATATGGAACAAATTTACGTCCCCAGTCTTACTGGTAACCTGCTCTCTTACTGTATGTCTCAAAGTGCCACTTCGTGGCCAGTTAATTCCCTTGAATTAATGCAGGATAAGTTCTCCAGTACTGGTATAAAACATGAATCAGGCATTAGCTGCCCAGGAGAGAAAGAGGCAATAAGAAACAATGCACAAGCACTTCTGATATTTCCTAAAACAAACAAGGAATCAAACACAAGGAGAATGATATTTCCCTTTTTATTTTTAGGAATAAATGTGGAGTATATTGAAGTAACACAAACCAGGTAAAAAGTTTTTTCCATCACAGGATAAAAACTGGTGTTCTTCTGATAGTTACATTTGTTGCTTCCTTAGTTTTGAATTTTAATTTCATTTTTACAAAGCCTCATGATTTTATTTTCCCCAGTACAGCCTCAAAATTCCTTTCCAGAATTTAGTTTTCACACTTCAACAAGTACCTGCCTTCATTTACAATGGAGGACTCACCAATCCTTAAACCTCTGATGTTTTATGCCTCTAGAGGACATATTTGCACTTTCCAAAATATCATTCCTTTCTCACAATCACTTAGTAAAGCTAACCTCATTGTCATCTGACAGATGAAGAAACAAAATTAGAATTTGCCTAAGATTATGGAAGTGATAATGGCCCAAACTGAAATATGAATCCAAATTTATCTAAATCTAGTAAAATATAAACCTTAGAAGATCCAACCAAGACAGTGTCTGTCCTGTTTATTACTGCACAGCACTGAGAATTTAGAAATAGGTAAAATAGATATAGTCCTTGCTCTTAAGGAACTTAAAATCTAGTAGAAATATAAGTAAAGAAGGAAAGAGGGAGGGAAAGGAGAAAAAAAGAAATAACTAAGGGCAGGAAGATGGGGGAAAATATTAGACAGTCATGAGAGCTAAGCAGTTGATATTTTAAAATGTAACTGACATGAAATTCAAATAATATAAAATTAGTCATTTTAATGTGAGCAATTCAGTGGTAATTACTAAGCAAGCAGTTGATTTGAAAAGACTGATGCTATATAGAAGGCCTGAGTGGTCACTTTCTGTGGTAAGGTCAGGGAAAGCTCAGAGAAAAAGACAGTTGGGCCATGATCTGACAAGAAGGAGACAGGTTGATGATGATCAGCAGAGAATATTCCAGGCAGAGGAAATAGCTACTGAAAAGGCCCTAAAGTGGAAAATGGTCCTAGAGTGTTGGAGATCTCATGAATGTGACAAGGACACACAACCAGTGGATTTCTCTGTAGAACTAGGACTTCTCTGTAGAATGGCAATTTTCAGATTTGTATCCTTAGAGTAATGAACCTCCAGACATCTACTAAATATGTCAAAATATATCGATGCGCTTATTCATAATTGGACTCAACTCACAGTGGCCACTGCCATCTCGTGAATGGTCCAGTGCTCGGCTTCAACATGGGAATCGATAAGGTCATTGTTCATGTCGCCCAAAAAAAGGTAAACAGACGACAATGAAACAGAATTCCCAAACACCATCTTTGGCCTTACAAACAGTTCACAAAGACTATTACCACTAAGACAAGGACCATGTAGAAAGATCAAAGGAAAATGAACTTGGTGCTCCAGGCAGTCAGTTGCACAGTTGAGTACAGCATTATGGTGCTGTAGGACCTTGGATAAGTTCAAAGTCCCTCTGTACTGTAGAGGGGAGTGGTAACATCTCCCTTACAGGGTAAATGAGGGGACTAGATGAGACAACGTGTGAAGCACTTAACGTTGATCTTAGCAAGTCCTCAGTAAACATTTCAGTTCTTACCTACAAGATTCTCCTTAAACATTCCTGGCAGTTGTATTGTTCCCAACTGTACCATTTTTCTCCTTCAGGATTCCCGACCAGGTTACCTCTAAGGTGAATGTGTTGCCGTTTGTTGTTTTTGATTGCCATCAGGTCGAGTACGACTCATAGAGATCCTATGAACTATCATCCTATAACTATCATCTTTTCTCAAAGTTTCTAGGATTTCCAGAGGCTAGTTGTTTAGGAAATGGACGCCACTCCGGCTTCTAAATCGGTCTTAAATCAGGAGCTCCATCAGACACTGTCAAATATGGTTAATCATTACGGCATTTGACACCGCAATGGCACATGGTTCAGCATCACAGCAACCCCAGTTTACCTCAGTACAGCAAACTGACAGAAGAGTGCTGTGCCACTTAGAAGAATGTTCCTCCAAAATATAGTAACAATATATTTAATATTATAATATTAACAATATTATAATAATAACTTTTAAATACAAAGGCTCCCCAAAGGTCTTGTTGACTCTAAACAGGAGGCTTAAATTAAAAAAAAGCAACTAATATAATTTGTTGTTGTTATGTGCCATCCAGTCACCTACGACCCATAGTGACTGTACAACAGCTCTGAACACAACCCTGTCCTGAGCCAGTCTCTCTAATTCCAATACATCAATCCCCATCACCCCAGTTACTGTATCAATTCATCCCATTTGGGTCTTCCTCTTGCACTGTCCATCCACCCTTCTGAGCATCACGTCTTTCTCCAACGACCAGTCTCTCCTGGCCACATGCCCAAAGTATGTGAAATGGAACTTCAAAATCCTAGCCTGCAAGGAGAGAGTTGGTTTCACCCTATCCAAGACAGATACATTTGTTTTCTTGGCAGTCTGTGTTACGTTATCTTCTCCAGCACCACAACTCTCCTTGGTGCTTCCCTTCCTGCTGGCCTGGCCCTGCCTTCCACTGGAAACTCTTAGGCATGTGACATTACTGTGTCGGTAAAGCTTGATCTCACACCCACAACATTCTCCACCAAAAACCTGATCACTCCAGGCAGCTAATGGGGAAAGGCGATTGTGTGGGGTTACACCCTCTACCCAGTAAGGTCAAGCTTGGAATGTATACCTGGAACTCCCAAGATTCAAGGCACAAAGAAAAAGGAGAAGGAAAACCAGTGAAATAAAGGTGATTCCCTTTTCCTCAAATATTTCTTCTCTATGCAAATGTACATCAGAGATTTTTGGCAACAGATTCCACGGGCTGGGGCTAAACTCACCATCAGGCCTTTTGTAATCCTGAAAAGAAAAGCTAATGAGAGACTGTTTCTGTGTAATCCAAACAGTATCCATTTCATGCCCAATTGTTTTTTAAATGGGCAACAAATCTCTCTGGTGATTTCCTTACTCTGACAAATAAAAATTCTGTCTGGTCTCTTTGTGTTCCCTGTTCTATCAACAAGGATAAGAGGCTCTCATTGCCAACGCAAAGTCCCCACCACAAAGACTGGAACCATGGACCATCCCCATCCCTCCGTACACGTTTCCCTCATTGAAAGCCAAGTTAAAAAACCAGAATTTTGAACTCAGACTGATGAAGCAGGGCCATGGTTTTTAACGGATTTCTAAAATCCAAGGAGACAGCTTTCTAAACTAAGTTAACTATTACTTCAGATTATGGCATTAGCAAATAGAGTATGATAAAACTGTATAACATCATAAGGTAGAATAGAAAGTCTAATGAAAAAGAGAAAGATGAAAATACCATAAAATAAGAGCTTCAGAATTCCATCTGACTACAGAGAAGTATACAGATTGAAAAGGTATGGAGACAGGATACATCCCTGAGGCTCTCCTTACCTGATTTTGAACCATGCAGTGCTTCCCTGCTCTGTTCAGACTGCTTCCTGGTCCAAGTGTAGGTTTCACATAAGCACAATCAAGTGTTCTGAGAATCACATTCTCCTCAAGGCTAACCATAATTTGTTGTGATCCACACAGTCAATGAAACACAGATAGATATCCCTCTGGTACTCTCTGCTTTCTGCCAAGATCCATCGGACATTGGCAATAGTGACTCTAGTGCCATGACCTCTTCTACACCCAGCTTGTATTTCTGGTAGTACTGTTCCAGTCGCTTATGGATAATCTTCAGCAGGATTTTTCTTGCATATGACTTAAGTGATACTGTATGATATAATTTCCTCACTGTGTTGGGCCACCTTTTTTTTATTTTTGGAATGGGAATAAATATGGACCTCTTCCTGTCAGTTGGCCAAGTAGCTGTCCTCCAGATTTCTTGGCACAACTTGATGAGTACGTCCAGGGCAGCATCTGTTTGTTGAAATATGCCAATTGGTATTCCACCAATTCCTGCGGCTTTATTTATTTTTTTTTACCATGTCCTTCAGAGCAGCCTGAACTTTCTCCTTCATCACCACTGCCTCCTGATTTTATGTTGTTTCTTGAAATTATTCTGTGTCAGCAAAGTCTTTTTGGTAAAGTGACTCCGTATATTCCTTCCATCTTCTTTTAATGCTTCCTGGATCATTCAATATTCTGCCCATAGCGTCCTTAAGTATTGCAACTCAAGGCTTGAATTTGTTTAGTTTCTTCAACTTAAGAAATGCTAAGTGAGTTTGGCCCTTTTGATTTTCAGACTCCAGTTCTTTGCACATTTCATTATAGTACTCTGCATTATCTTCCTGACCTGCCCTTTGAAATCTTCTATTCAGCTCCCTAACTTCTTGATTTCTTCCCTTTACTTTGGCTTCTTGATGATCTAGTGCAATATTCAGAGTCTCTTCTGACATCCATTTCGGTCATTTCTCCTTCTGTCTTTATAATGACATTTTTCAATCTTCATGGATTATTTTCTTGATATCCTCCCACAGCTCGTCTGGTCTTCATTCATCAGTATTCAAGACCTCAAAACTGTTTCTGTCTTGGCTTTTAAATTCAAGTGGGACAGACTCAAAGTCAAATGCTGATTCCTGTGGATTTGATGTGACTTTCATTAGCTTTGATTTGAACTTGCATAGGAGTAGTTGATGGTCTGTTCCACAATCAGCACTCGAAGGCGCATAACAAGAACAACAAATGGGAAGCAAAATGTATCTTTGCAACCCAAGAAGCAGAGAGAGCCTGTGACAAAACCACTATCAAATTCTACTACAAAACCAAAGTGGCAAGCTGAGAATGATCTCTTTTTTGTTTGTTTTGTTATTTTTATATTGGTTTGCATACAAAGTTCATGTATATAAATTGCGTTTTACACTAGCCTTGGTTCACATTGTGTTTCATACAATCATTCCCATTCATGAAGTTTGAACTATGCCCACCATCTCAACCCATTCCTTTGCCAGTCAGATCTTCCATATTCTCCTCCTAAAGGATAATTATTTATGGGAATAGAGCTTCACAGAAATCTTTTTTTCCTCCAAAGAGGAAAGCAAGAGAATAGAGTGTATTCTATTAAAGTTTACTTTTTATAGTTTATTCTAAATACTTTTGATAATCAATAAGTTATACGTTAATCAGGCTCAGACCTTCCTTGAACACCTACTGCTTTCCTGACACCATTCTGATTGCTAAGTATACAAGCGAGTAAGAGAGGCCTCATCTCTACACTTGAGGCATTTATAAGCCTGTGAGAATCTCATGTACCAGGCACATGACACATATGAGCTGGTAGGATCTTTGATGTAAGTTAAGAAAGGACACGAATTTGCTCAAAGTTTCAGAGCTGAAATTAAAATGCAAAAGGACACAGATGAGGGAGAGAACTGTTTAAAAGTAATACATGATTAGGCATTATATGTAAGACAATGGTCCAGAATAAGAGGTACATTGCAAAGAGGTTGGAGGGAGAATTGTGCAACAATGAATGAACATTAAAAAACAAAAGAAAGTGAACTGGGGAACTGGAAGGGAGAGGGAGGGAGGGGAATGTGCAACAATGAATGAATGAAAATCCAATTTTTCTATAAATATTCATTAAAATCACTATTAATATAAAAAATTGTAAAAACTCCAACAAATAAGACTATACTTCCAGGGATCATTTCTATGGTTCGTTACTAGAGAAGTTTCTCTGGTCGTGTAGAGCACCGAAAACCATGAGAAGGAGGCACAGTGTTCTCTCCTGAGTATGAAGCTGGCTCTTGGTGTTGCTTTAGTGCAATTGCCATTTGCCATTGATGATCGTTCTTCTTTGCCATCATGGGAGAGGAAGAGGGAGAGGATGCAGTCTGAGTGGTTTTAGTTTTAAGCAGAAAAGAGGAAAAATAAAACAAACAAACAAACAAAAAACCCCCAAAATACAAATGGACTCTGCACCAGAATCCACAAATAGCTTCCTCAGAAGCTATTTGGTCAGCAATCAAAAACCGGGGTATTTTGCATACAAATCCAATATAAATCATTGCATTTTTTTTGACATAACAAGATTTGGCCACAATTGAGCTTCCATTTCCATACAGTTGCCTCTTTTGCCATGTCAATAGGTGTTTTCTTTTCCCCTTTAAATTCCATTCTTACCACAGATTCCTTCCTGTCTCCTTCACTTGGACATTATTCTGTCTGGTTCCAAAGGCATTTATGTTTGCCCCTCTAGCTTCATAGCTGTATATTTTTAGTTACAAAATAAACAACCACATAGTTTAGAATCCACACTTCCTTAACGTAGAGAAGAATCCCAAGACAAATTAGATGTGAAAACTCCAGAAGGTTATTTTCTTTTGTTTAAAAGTAGTTTCCAATACTTGATATTTCATTGTTTGTCAACCAACATGATAACTCTTTTTGTTGTTTGAACGTGATATTTCATTCTTTTTCCTTTGCATTCTCAGATCTATAGAATTAATCAGGGGAGGTCCAGTGGCTTAGTGGTAAGGAGTTGCATTGACAATCTATAGGTGTATGGTTTGAACCCACCAGCTGTTCCACAGGAGAAAGATGTGCCATCTCCCCCCATTTATTACCTCTGAAAACCTCCTAGAGAGTCAGCTATGATTCACTCTGACTCGATGGTACTTAACAACAACTAGCAACATGCAATTAATTAAACATTACTTTGCCTTGGAGGAGTTCCCCCTCTTACCAGATTCACTCTGCTTCCCCCTTACAGAGTCTGAACTATGCTGAAGAGCAATCTTAGTGCTATCAGATCCCAAAAGGGCCTGCATGGCATGGGAGTGACCATGGAAGCGCTAACACCTCATATTTGCCCCTGACGTAGGGTTTTAGTTATGCTTATTAACAGTAGCAGCATAAGAAAATCTACAGCTTGCCTTTCAGTAAATTTAGCAATGATCTCAACTAATAGTCCCACACTTACAGTCAAGGCATTGACTAACATCTGAAATGACAGAGATTTCTTCAGATGAAAGATTGTTAATCAGGGGCCTATGTGCATAAAATCTGGTGTCCATTTTTATAATGCTGAGGACACAGAGTTAATGGTTTGGGTTGGTTGGTTTTTTTAAACTACAATCCTTCAGTCCTTTCCAGCACGATGCTGCTTTCCTTATAAAGAATCATTGATCCTCCTTGTGCACTGGCTTGATAGGATAATGCTTACAGATTGCCACTTCTCCCTACAAGGGCAAGAAGTCAAAGGTGCCAGCTGACCCTACGTTTCTCCATCCTGGTTTATTCAATTCTATTACTTATCCTGCATTCAGCCTGATGAAAGAGGAGCCCAAGGGAAAAGGTAACATGGGAAATTATTCCAGACAATAGTAACATGTAGTTCTGCTGCCCGGCTCTCTGGCACTTCCACAGTGCTCCTCCATTGCCATGCTATGGTTTTCTAGCTTCTCATTGCGTCTGTGAGCTTTGGAAAGGCTTTCTGTGTGCTTTAATTACCCAAGCTCATGCTCTATTGCTAATGTCCAAAAAGTGAGAAATTCAAAATGGTCAGTGGTGCAGGCAGAAGTTCAAGGCATTCCATTCTATTCAGTGGCTGCCACATCTGCCAAAGTCAGCATACTGAACGGTACGTGCTACAAAGATTCAAAGTGATGAGGGGGAGCAGCTCAGCCTCAATATCACAGTCCACAGAAAGCTGCTCGCTGGACATGAAAAAGGCTACACAGATTATGAAATGAAGGCTGAAAACAAAGCTAATAATGATCATAATCAAGTTTATAATAATTTGGGGGGTAAAAACATGGTCAGAAAATACTACATTGCTCAGGAGTTTCTAAACTCTATCTCCACAGATAGTAGTGCATGTTAAGGAATGAGGACAGTGAGGTTCCCACACAGAAGGGCAGCCAGGGTCAGGATGCACCACAGAGGGGAGGAGTCATGGGGCACAGTGACAAGGGGTCAACACAAATTCATATGTGCATAACTTTGTGTTCCAATGGCATTATTACTTGTGTAGTAAAACCACTATTGACTTCACTTAAAAGTTTAGTTATAAAGTATATATGCAAAACCAAGAGCCAACATTATTCTCAATGGAAAAAAACTAAAAACATTTTCCTTGCAAACAGGGACCAGCCAAGGAAGCCTACTGTCACTACTTTTCAATATTGTATTGGAAGTGCTTGCTAGGGCAATAAGGCAAGAGAAGGAAATAAAAGGCATCCAGATTGGCAAAGAAATGGTTAAACTTTCACTATATTTAAATGATACGATAGTGTACATAGAAAATCCCAAAGACTCAACAAAAAAACTGTTAGAGTTAATAGGCCAATTTAACAGAGTTGCAGAATATAAGAGCAATATCCAAAAATCAATAGGATTCATCTACAGCAACAAAGGGAACTCAGAGAAGGAAATAAAGAAAACAATACCATTTACAATAGCCAACCACAAATTCAGGTACTTGGGAGTGAACCTAACTAGAGATACAAAAGACCTATACAAAGAAAACTACAGAGTGTTTCTGAAAGACACAATAAAAAACCTAAAGAAATGGAAAAATGTGCCCTGTTCATGGATAGGAAGACTCAATACAGTAAAAATAACAATCCTACCAAAAGCAATCTACATGTTCAATGCAATCCCAAACCAGATACCAAATTCATTTTTCAAGGAGATTGAGAGGGAAATGATAACATTTATTTGGAGCAGCATGAGACCCCAAATAAGCAAAACACTTCTGAGAAACAAAAATGAGGTTGCAGACAAAGCACTCCGTGAACTCAAAACCTACTACAACAGTGGTAACCAAAACAGCATGGTACTGGTACAATGACAGGCACATCGATCAATGGAACAGAATTGAGAACCCAGAAAAAGATCCAGCTATCAATGGTCAACTGATATTTGACAAGGAAATCAAAGCTATCAAATGGAAAATTGATAATCTCTTAAACAAATGGTGCTGGCAACACTGGACTTCTACATTCAGAAATCTGAAACAGGATCCACAACTCACACCATACACAAAAATCAACTCAAGATGGATCAGAGACTTGGGAGTAAAGCCCAAAACCATAACAGTCACAAGAGACAAACTGAGATCACGCTTAGAAGTGCTAGTCCAAGATAAAGACACTGCCAAATACAACCAGAAATGCAATATTTACAGAGGACAAAACTGATGCACGGGAACTTCTAAAGATTAAATCCCAGTGCACATAAAAAACTTTTTCCAACAGGGTGAAAAGAAAACCTACATACAGACTGGGAACAAGCATTTGGTGATACCATCTCAGACAAAATTTTTTTAACAAAAGTTTAGAGAATACTCCTGGGCTCCACAAGAAAAAAAGACTGATAACCCAATTGCAAAATGTGCAAAAATATGGAAAGAATTTCATAGAAGAAGATATTCAAATGGCAGATACATGAAGAAAATGGTCCAAATCACTGGCAATAAGAGAGATGCAAATCAAAACCAGAAGGAGGTACCATCTCACTCCAGTAAGAGTGGCAAAATTTAACAGGGCAGCAAGTAATAGGTGTTGGCGTGGATGTGGCAAGAAAGAACTCTTATACATTGTTGGTGGGATTGTAAAATGGTTGCAACCATTCTGAAAGGCAGTTTGGCGCTTCCTCAAAAAGTTGAACATAGAAATTTCATAAGACCCAGCTATTCCATTACTTGGAATATACCCTGAGAATATGAGAACTGAGGTGCAAACTGAGATCTGTAAACCAATTTTCATAGCAGCATATTCACCATTGCAAGAACACGGAAACAGCCCAAATGTCAGACCACAAATGAATGGATTGAGAAATTATGGTACATTCACACAATGGAATACTATGCAGCACACAGGAGCTTAAATTATTACCTAACTTGGGAGGGACTGGAGAGCATTATGCTGAGTGAACTAACTCAGTCCCACAAGGATAAATATTGTATAAAATCATTACTGTAGAATGAGTATAAGGATCCAGGAGAGGCTGGAAGCAGAGGGATTGTGAATGTGCAGGGGGAGGGGAGCATTAATCATTGGGTTGTACAATTTGATGGGCAGGGGTGAGGGAAATTGAAAGAAATGGTTTGAATTTGTATTTGAGTTTTGTAAATAAACTAGTAGAAAAAAAATTAATTTAAAAAATTCAGTTATAATTTCGATTGTTCCCACCAGTTACGGTCTTATACTGTCTACAAAACTGTGAGCACCTGCCTTGTAAAAGGTTTTTGAGTCCTCTCAGTAGACAAAATATTATTACATTTATGATAAAGCTGTCTAACTGAAAACATTGTTTACTCTAAATGGCTACTGTATTATTAAAAAATCTCAGCATTTGCCTACATCTAAGATGGACTATTTCAAAATCCTATCTTTTTCATCCAGTATTCAATACCACAACTACCCAGTTTCCACAATGTAAGAATAAGATCCAATAGCTGTCATATTCTGGGTAAGATCTAAGAGTTGTCATTTCCTATTCTCATCTTTGGTGATATACATAGAATTATTGCAGTGTGAATCTAGGTCTCTAGCGCAATATTTGGACCAATTTAATATTTTCACTTTCAAGCTGATGTGAAAGTTGTTTTCCTTTTCCTTTCTTCTATCCATAGTGGGAATAGAAGCCTCTGCACAATATATAGCTTCCATTTGCTCTCGTCTCATGAGAGAGAAATCCTTCCCTTAAAATACCCATTGAAATAACATTATGAGAGAATTTGTACTCAGATCAGAGGCTCTTCATCAGGGGTGATTGTGGCCCTCTCCTCCCAGGAAATGTTTGGCAACATTTAGCATTTAACAGGTGGAAGAAGATTCATCAACAATCTGTGTTATGCAGATGACACAACCTTGCTTGCTGAAACTGAGGAGGACCTGAAACACTTTCTGCAGAAGGTCAAGGACTGCAGCCTTCAGTATAGATTGAAGCTCAACATCAAGAAAACAAAGATTCTCACCACTGGGTTGACTGGCAACATCATGATAAACAGTGAAGAGATTGAGACTGTTAACAGTTTCAGTTTGCTTGGCTCCACAATCAACACTCTTGATACCAGCCTCCAGGAAATTAAATGACGAATTGCACTGGAAAGTCTGCTGTCAGGGATATCTCCAGAGTACTGAAGAGCAACGATGTCAGTGTGGAGACGAAGATGTGCCTGATCTAGACCATAGTTTTTGCAATTACTTGCTCTACATCAGAAAGCTGGACAATGAATAGGGATTACAGAAAGAGAATGGATGCCTTTGAGCTGTGTTGCTGGAGAATATTGAATATACCATGAACTGCTAGGAGAACAGGTAATTTTGTCTTAGAGAGGGTGAAACCAGGCTGCTTCTTGGTGGCAAGGATTCTGAAGCTTCATCTGAAATAATTTGGGCATGTTGCAAGGAGGGACCAGTCCTTGGAGAGGAACATCATGCTTGGGAGGGTTCAGGGACAGCACAAGAGAGGAAAACCCTCAATGAGATGGACTGACTCAGTGACTGGGGTAGTGGAGGTAAGTGTGTCAGAGATAATAAGTTTGACTCAGGATAGAGCAGGGTTCAGAGGTATTGTACATAGAATTGCTATGAGTCTCAAGTGACTCGACAGGTACATAACAACAACAACAACAACAACAGGTAAAGGTAAGGAGTGGTGATAAAAGTCCTACACTCCACAGAACAGGCTCCACTAAAAGGAACTTTCTGGAATAAAATGACCAGAATCTCAAAGTTGAGAAGCCTTTAGACATACAAACTGTGTTTAACTGAACTGCTGTTCAAAATCTTGGGGTTGGAGTCCATTCTGTGTGTGTACTGTGAAATGGTGCTGTAATAACATTATCTGCCATGCTGCTAACCAAAACTTAGGCAGTTCCATCCCACCAGCTCCTCTGCCAAGGATTAGAAAGGCAGTACAGCCATGTCACCATAAGTCAGAACCAACAGCAGTGAGGTTCGGGCTTTGTTTGTTTGTTTGCTTTTCAAAGTTTGGCTAGAAATGAGGGCGTAAGAAAGACAAAGCAGAAAAGTGGGGTCTGCCCATACAGAATCTCTAGTGAACAAGTTTATCCCCAGAACAAGATGAATTGACACAGTGACTGTAATGCACTTGAACATATCAGAGATCATGATGATGGCACAGGACAGAGCAAGGGTCAGATCTCTTGTTTACATGGGTGCTGTAAGTTGTAGTTGTTTCGACGACACCTAACAACAACATGTCACACTGTCCTTCAGAAATTATATAAATCGATTTCCTAATAGTCATATTAAGAAAGTGAGCTCTACAATAACTTTGTAAATTAATACCTAACTTGGGAGAGACTGGAGAGCATTATGCTGAGCAAACTAACTCAGTCACATAAGGATAAATATTGTATAAAACCATTATTGTAGAGCAGAGGGATGCGAATGTGCAGGTGGAAAGGGTGGTTAATCATTGGGTTGTACAATTTGATGGGTTGTACAATTTGATGGGTGGGCAGTGAGGGAAATTGAAAGAATTTGTTCAAATTTGTATTTGAATTTTGTAAATAAATGGGGAGGGGGGAAAGAAAGTGAGCTCTAGCTAGAGAAGTGAGGCAGATTTATCCAAAGTTACCAAGTAAGTTAGTTGCAGAGCTCAAAGTGCAAATCTAGTCTTACACCCCTAGCCCAATGTTACTTTTACTCTATCATATTGATTCCAATGAAAAGAGAAAAGGAAATAAAGCTCAAAAACTACCATCACATGTGTTAAAAGATGTTGGAAGTAAAAACAGAGCTTTGGTCTAGGAGGGAATAACATAGAATTAGAAGACTGGAGGGCACTAGAATTATTCTCCAAGTGTATGTCTTCTGGCAGCCAAGTCAGTAGGGAGTGGTGCTGCTAACTCAAAGATGACACCTCTCCAGCAGTTCAAATCCACTAGTGGCTCTGAGAAGAGACAGAAGAAATCTCCTCCAGTGCAATTTACAGCCTCTGAAAGTCTCCTGGAAGTTCAGCTATGAATCAGTTCTGACTCAATGGCAATGTGTTTGAGTTATGTGATAAACACTGGTTAACTACTACAACAGAAGAAATAAAGCACCTGTTCCCATGTGACTTAGTTTCTAGGGCAAAAGTAGAAGGTTCAATCACGGAACCAGACTAAAGCTGAAAATAAATGAGCATTTTAGGGAAGCATTATAATATTCTTCTACATAACTCAAATCTATTAAAAGGCAAATTCCCCAAATATCTTAAAAAAGATGTATCAGGATGCTGCAATATTTTATTCCAGGCTCTGTAATTCTATTTATATTATTATATTATGGTTACTATATTTCTAAGAATGCAACAATAATAAAAACAGTAACTACAACAGCAAAAATAGCCAATAATTGCTGGGTTCAAGTCTATGTACAATTATGTGATATCTCCCTAACTCTTCTTAGTAACTCTATGTGTATCACTGCTGCTGTTGTTGCACACAGTCGAGTCATAATGACCCATAGCTGGCCCTCCAGTGGGGTTTTGGAGGTTGTAAACTTCAAAGGTGGAGAATACCCATGTGTCTCCCATATAACAGCAGGTCGATTCAAACCACGTGCCTCGTGGGTCGGCAGTGAAACTCCTTACCACTGAGACACCAGAGCTTCCTGTACATATGATTATCCTGATTTACAGATAAATAAATTTGGGTCCTAGAGTATAACTAACTATTCTGAGGTCACAGAGCTGAATTAACACTCAGGTTTGTGTGGCTCCAAGCCTTACGCTTAATGACTAAACCCAATGGTAACAAGTTTCTGAACTTTCAGTGTTAAGACTCATGAACCACTCATGTTACCACTCACAATATATGTTTCTAAGATGTATTGTTTGTAAAATATGCAAGTGTTCATATGAACACACACATAGACACACTTAGACACACACACACACATTAAACTTTCCAATGTTGTTGCTGTTAAGTGCCATCTTAGTTGAGTATCACTCATAGCGACACTATGGACAACAGATCTAAACCCTGACTCTCAACAGAAATCTGAACAGGAATCTTAACATTTCTGTTCTTTTATTATAGTCCAAATAGTATGTATTCAATTTATCCATAAAATCTTATACAAAATAAATAACTATCTTCATCAATAAATGCTGCATTTATTTCTGTTTAAAAGAGATTATTTTTATCGTAGGAGTATGCAATGAGGGTTGCAGAGTAGATTATATTTGGGGGTAGGGGGTGGGGTTTGGGGAGGTGCGGGGGGGGGATTGTGTACCAATGAGGGAGTTTTGCTTTTGCTTTTCAAGAAGAGGAGCAAACGGGGGGGGGGGAGGAGGGAGGGGTTTGTGCGGGGAGAAGGGTACAACAATGAATGAATGGAATTTTAAAAAAAAAAGAGAGATTCTAAGAATTCCATATGACCCAGCTATTCCACTACTTGGAATATACCCTGCGAATATGAGAACTGAGGTGCAAACTGAGGTTTGTACACCATTGTTCATAGCAGCATTATTCACCTTTGCAAAAACATGGATACAGTCCAAATGTCCAACCACAAACGAATGGATTGAGAAATTACGGTACATTCACACAATGGAATACTACGCAGCACGCAGAAGCAATAACTTTGTAAATTATTACCTAACTTGGGAGGGACTGGAGAGCATTATGATGAGTGAACTAACACAGTCCCACAAGGATAAATACTGTATAAAACGGTTATTATAGAACGAGTATAAGGTACCAAGAGGGGTGGGAGAGGCAGGAAGCAGTGGTATGAGGATGTACAGGGGGAAGAGGGGATTAATCATTGGGTTGTATAATTTGATGGGGAGGGTGAGGGAAATTGAAAAAATTTGTTCTAATTTGTATTAGAATTTTGTAAATAAACTCGTGAAAAATAATTTAAAAAAAAGAGATTCTAAGAAAATGTAAGTTGTTAGTAGACTATATATTTCATACCTGTACATTTCACACAGAGCATAAAAAGACACACAGGAAGGAGTAGGGACCACCTTGTTTGAAATGTCAATGTTCATACGTTGTTAAACCCTGAAAAGCAGTGAGATTATATGAAATATTCATTTGCACATTTGAGCACCATCAGATAAGACAGACTGTCTGCTGCTCCATAAATTTTCTCCACTAGATTAAATTTTGTTAATGGGACCAAGAACATTCAAAATAACCCATTTTTCCCCTATATGAAAATTTGATATATGTCATTACTTCCTCTACTAGATTCGTTTATCTTTATTTTCTTTTCTAACATCCCTGTTAAGAATCTCATCAAATGGCTATCGTTCTAGCTGGCTATCATATTCACTGAGCTCGAAGGTCCACATGGGAGGCAATGGAACCAGGGCAAGTGGAGAGAAAGGTAAACAGTAACTCAGCTCTGCTAGTCCAATGAAAACTCCAAATAGGTATATATGGGAGTCATTTAGAATCCATATTGAAGGCTGTATTCTTCTGCAACAAGTGCTTCAAGTTCTCCTCACTTTCAGCAAACTAGGTTGTGTCATCTGCATAACGCAGGTTATTGATAAGTCTCCCTCCAATCCTGATGCTACATTTCTCTTTAAAGAGTCCAACTTCTCCAACGATATCCTGGGCATACAGATTGAATAGGTATGGAGAAGAATACAACCTTGACACAATCCCTTCCTAATTTAAAACCATGTAGTATTCCCTTGCTCTGTTGGCACAATAGCTTCTGTTCTAGGTATAGATTTTGCATGACCACAATTAAGTGCTCTGGGATTCTCATTCTTCTCAATGTTGGCCACAACTTGTTATGATCACCACAGTCAAATGCCTTTGCATAGTCAATAAAGCACAAATATACATTCTTCTGTTATTCTTTACTGCCAGCCAGGTTCCATCTGACGTCAACAATGATATCCTTGTGACAGCCTTTTCTAAATCCTGCTTGAACTCTGGCAGTTCCATACCTATGTACCGTTCTAGCCACTCTTTAATGATCTTCAGTAGAATTTTGCTTGCATGTGATCTTAATGATATTGTTCAGTAGTTTCCACATTCTGTTGGATCACCTTTCTCGGCAATGGGAACAAATATGGACCTCTTCCAATCTATTGGTCAGACAGCTGTCCTCTAAATTTCCTGGCATAGACTTATGAGTCCATCCAGGGTTGCAACTGTTAACTGAAACAAATTAATCGATAACTCATAGATTCCTAAGGCCTTATTTTTTTTGCCAATGTTTCAATGCAGCTTCTGCTTCCTCCTTCATTAGCACTGGCTCCTGCCAGTGTACTCTCAGGAGTACTTCCAGAGATTTTTCAGTGTCAGTCAGTTCTTTTTGATGCAGTGATTTTGTGTATTTTCTCCATCTTCTCTGGATGCTTTCTGGGTCATTCAGAATATTGCCCATAGCATTTTTCAATAGTGCGACTCAAAGAAATCTTCTATTCAACTATTTTACTTCGGCACGTTTTCTTCGTTTTGGCTTCTTGACATGTTAGCACAATTTTCAGAGCCTCTTATGACATCCATTTGGGGTTAGTTCTTTCTCCTCTGTCTTTGTAATGACTTTTTCTCTTCATGTAAAATATCCTTGATATCATCCCACAACTCATCTGGTCTTCGATCACTGATATTCAATGCTTCAAACCTATTCTTAAGATGATTTTGAAATTCAGATGGAATAGAATATGGGTCCTAGAAAACTATATTTAATTCCACAAGAATAAAAGTCATTTTGTTACATATTTAGCTTTGTTGCATGTCCTTCTTTCATACAACGAGCACACTAAGATTGAATCTTAGAATCTCTCTATTTCCATCAACTTTCATTGTGATTGACATAGAGCAGACATTCAACAAATATTTGCTGAACTTCACTGCAAAGCGGTGTTCTTGAACCGATCACATGAAAGGATGGGCGACTCTGTGCAACAAAAATGGTCAGAAGCCAGCTCATAATAGGTGCTCTGTAAATGTGTGCTGAATAAAGGAGGCGGGGAACCCACGACAAACCATTTAGCAGCTTGAAGCAAATGAGCGCTAAATGTATTTACATCAAGACAGCTTTAACCTCTTCTGGGACCAAAGGAAATGCTAGGGGGGAAAAATTACAAGTGACAAAACTTGTAAAAAGTGATGAAAGGCACATAGTAGGCATTCACCTAGTACTCCTTCACCTACTGCACTCTGCAGCTACCAGTTCCTACAAAGAGAAAATCATACTAGAGTTTGAATGGTCGTTTACATCTGAGGAGGAAACATGACAACTGTCATAGCCTTCTAATAAACATATGTTATCTCTGTGCCTCCAATTATAAAGGTTACTGCGACTTAAAATCCCATTAAAAGTATGAGAGCAGCTGCTTCTGTGCACGTCTTACATATTAAATCACTGTGAACAATTTGCTTCCATGGCCGGCAAATGGCCTGAGCACCTGGCCTTTGAATTATAGGGTTTTTTTTCATATACCATTTTCATAAAACAGCCTGCACAAAGAAGTCAACAATTATTTCATTTAAATTGCTACCACCAAACACTGTAGCCCTGGCCTTCAAACAGTAAGCTCACAATATTTCTACATTTTCAAGTAGAAAAAAACCCATACTAATTCTTTGAAAGATGGTCAGAATGGCCTAGGAATTTAACCCACAGAAAATTCCCAATCCTGCATGCTGATTTATGTGAAAATGTCAATACTTTGTTGTATCTTTCCATTCATTTTAATGCCTTTCTGATGGCAGGATAATGAGAATTTGGAAAACAAGTATCACTGGGGTTCCTCTCTCCATTAATAGACAGGGTTTGATATAGAGAGGGAACTAGCAACAATAATTCCAAGCTATCTTGGTTGCCATGTAGAAAAACCAATTATCCAGAGGCCCCTCTTCCTTGCAGGAGGACAAGCTCTGTATTCATCAATATTTCATGCACTGTCATCTGTGCATTATTTAATAAAGCAATTGAGGGGATGAGTTTATTTTCTTTCAGACCTTTCCACCAGAGACCCTACTCCTGCTGTACACCGTGTTGGAATTCAGAAGGCAATCACAGGGAGTTGTATTTGCTGATATTTTGAGGCCAAAGGGCTGTTTCTAGGCTTGACATGCCCAGTATCCAGTACACACTCTTTAACCTAGGGGCAGCTGGTCTGTTTGTGCTGCTGGAGGTGAACTCATTCCCAAATCCAATAAACAATGATACAATCGATCAAGAAATCACTACATATTTACTGAGTACCACATGGAGGAAACAAAGGTTACAAACTGGGGTCCCTGCTTTCTGAACTTAAAGGCTGCCTATAGGGACAAGATGAAAATTCATGAAGAGGGAAACAATGGAGACTTTTAAACCAGCTAAGTGCATGATTGACAGTCACATCCGTGGTACACAGGGCTTAAAAGGTGAAAAAAATAAAGAGTGAATATCTTGGTTTTGCTTTTTCAGTTGGTTGGTTGTTTCTGTACAGAAGTTAACCCCCTTCCTTATAGGTCCCAGTCTCCCTTTCATACACTGTATAGTTGGTAATGTAGCTCCCAGTGGTGCTTGGTTCACATCCTAGAAGTGGAGAGGCTAGAGACTGCTTTCACCTGGTCCACAGTATCACTGTGGGCTTGAACATGGCCCCTTTCTGGAATGTCTGAGTCTACAAGGAGTGATGCAGAAAAGATTCAGAAGTCAAACTCATCACAGGCACGGGGATCACATTTGAATGCGGCTGTTTCCGGAGGTTACCTTTCAGCAGGATACTCAATTCCTGCCCAGTAACTAAGCTCCCAAGGCCATTCTGTGGGCCCCTGCCATTCATTCCTATAATAAATCACCTTTCTGTTAGAGACAACACTGCCTTCTTTTCAACAAGACACTGACTGATCAAGCGTGCCAGAGCTGTTTGTGGAGACAGCAATCAGAACTTTGATCTAATCACTACTCTATTTCATCACAAGAACTCCATTACACAACCACCAGACAAACCATGTGCTTAGGGTACCAAAATGACTCTTATCAGTCTAGGAGATTTTATTTAAAAAAAAAATCAAAAAGGGGATTAGGTTCATGGTATACATAAAAATTTTATTGCCTTTCTTGGGCATTTATTTTATAGATTAGTATTATTTTTATTTTTAATTCCACATTGGTTCAGAACTTAGGAAGCCTGGTTCTGCTCATTCACAAGCACATAGGTGTCTTCTAAATATTTTTCATCAGAGTACTCTCTCTTAGAGAAAATACTGGTTGACATCTATTTCATACTATCTCTAGCTGTCATACAGCCCTACCACCTGTCCATCACTTTGTTATATTGTGATGACTTTGATGTTTCTATGAGTTATGTGAAGGTTACTTCACTGATATTTATTTCAAAGACCAGGAGGGTCACTGATCATATACAGGTTCTATTAAAATCTTCCAGTCTAAGACAGACTAAGAAATAGGCCTTGCAATCTATTTGTGCAAATTAGCCAAAGAGAACTAATAGAATATAATCAAATGCTATCTTATATAACGCTGTATACTATGAGCCTCCTAGGTTGGAAGGATCATGAAGATGGATTGGAACTGGATACTATTTCATTCTGTCATATACAAGATCATCAAGTTGTTGACTTGACAACTAACATCAATTACATATCTAATACCTACTATGTATTAGATAAGGAACCTTCATGGCATAGTAGTTAAGTGCTCAACTGTCAATTGAAAGAGTGGCAATTCAAACTCACTAGCTATTCTACAAGAGAAAGATAGGAGAGTCTGATTACACAAAGATTTATAGCCTTGGAAACCTGATGGGTAAGCTCTACTTTGTCTTACAGTGAGTTAGAATTGACTTGACAGCAAAGGCTTTGGTGTTTGTTTTGCATTATTTTGATGCACTGGGTAGTTAACTAATCATGTACTTCTCACTAGTTATTCTTTACAACAATTTCCAAGTTATATATCATTAATACCATTCTATATTAAAGATTATAGAAAGAGGTACAGAGAGGATTAGAGATAGCTGTGAAAAGGCAGAACTGAGATCTTGCCTCCTCTGGTGGTAAAGATGACAAAGCTCTGTCTCTCATCATTTGATTTTACTATGAGAGACTATTCCTTGGAAAGGGACAGCATACTTAGAGATTTGAAAGGTCATCAAAATAGAAGAAGACCCCCAATAAGATGTATTTGTGACTGCAGTGACTGTAGCAATGGGCTCAAGAGTGTCATAGATATTGTCACAGGATAGGACAAGGTTTAAGTCTGTTGCCCAGATGAGTCATACACCACTTGATGGCATGTAACAACAACAAGAGATTCAAAAGCTTCTGTATCTAACATAATCACTAAGTTATGTTATCTAAAGATTAGTTACAGAGATAGGTTTTGCTAGCTTTTACAGTTAAATCAAATCACCAAGTCCTGCAGAGAAAATGAAATGTCCATTGTACCTAAGCCAGCTCGCTGCTTCTGCTTAAGCTATGCCTCTGGAAAGAGCAAGTCCTTCTCCAACTTTGATAGAAACACTTTTCTGACAACTCATGCCAGGAGGCGATGATCCCACATTTAACATAACATCCTTTCTCTTCACATTTAAACATACTTCTGTCTTCTCCACAGGGAGGAGACGAGCTGACCCAACTCTGTGGTATAATTGGCTTTCATATGCTTCAAGACAATTACTAGGTCCTCCCCGCAGGCTTCTTTTCCTGAGGCTATAATTCCTAATTATTTTTCATGCATGCTCTAATTTCCAACTCCATAATCAAATCTGTTGCTCTCCTTTGAATCACGTCCTAGCTATACTTTGTAGTCAGCAGTCCTGACCTACAGGCTCGAGGTTACTGTGCCCAGTTTTAGTCACCTTCTCAGAGATGCAGAGGTGAATATGGTCATTCTGTAAGGTGAGTAACAATCTCATTCAAAAGGGGAACATTTGTCTTTATCAGAGATTCTTTCCTAAATTTGGTCCACTGGATGACTGAGCACCCAGGGCACAGGGAAAGGCAGAAATAAAAACCTGGTTTAGTCTCAGGGTAGTTCTGGCCATTTACCAGCCCTGGAGTAGGACACAACCAAGACAGTGAGAAGTTACCAGCATCTGGCATTCTGGAGGGAGAAGTTACCAGCCTCCGGATTATAAAGGCCATACCAAATGACACAGGAAAGGTCATCAACACCCCCACTTTTCACATGCTGTCTTCTCTACATCACAGACAAGTGAGCTTCTCTCATACCCGCACCACAGAGATCCCTTTGTAAAATAAACTCCTACTCATTCTGTAGATGCTGATGGGAAAAAACAGTTACTATGAGAATGACAGTTATGAAGAGAGGGAAATACTCCTTGCCCAGGCATGATGGAAGGCTTTTACAAATGGGAGCACTGGAAATGGGGACTCATGGACTGGGTTCTGAAAAATAGATAATATGAAACATTTAAGTATTGGGAGTAAGGCAAGTATGTGGTCAAAGGACTAGATGTCACAGTAAAAGCCTCAGTGGGTTAGACAAGCACGGGAAGCAAGTAAGGCATCATCATGAGATACCTAGAGCATAATCCAACATCCTTCCAAGTACAGGTGTTCTATCTCTAGAATTAATGTGAAAACATTTTTAGGAGCCGAGTATATATTCTGCTATACTTCTGCCAAGGAAAGGTATAACAGGAGATTAATAAATATTTATAATGATTTCAACTATCCACGAATTGCTAGATTGTTCTCTTAGGTGTTCCTGTCAATCAGGACTGTATACAGGGCCAGTTTCTCTTGAGTTGATTCCAACCCATCGCTGCCTAACATGAGCCATACAGAACGGTGCTCCACAGCATTTCCAGTGGTTGATGGTTCGGAAGTAGATCAGTGCATCTTTTTTTCCCAAGGTTTCTCCTGGTGCACTCAACCTACAATCTCTCAGTTAACTCAACCAGTTCTTTCCAGGGATTCTGCCAATCAATAGAGCATCATGAGGAGTTAAGTACTGAGGCTCCAGGTTTCAACCCCAGCTTTACCACCTATTTGCTATGTGACCTTGAAGAAATTACTCAACTTTTCCTTACTTCAGTCTACAGAGTGTAAAAAATTAATTGCAGCTAAAGAGTTGTTGTTGTTGCTGTTGTTATGTGCCCTCGAGTTGGCCTGTGACTCATACCGACTCTATGCACAATACCTTTGAACCATAGGGTTGTCAAATAATGAAAAAGGCAATCTGTGTAAAGCACTTGGCAGGGAAACTGGTATATAAAACGTGCTCAGAAAAGTTAGTGCCTGCCAGTCTTTAACAGTACCCCTGCCCTATAAATGCACTAGCTTTTGACAAGTAGTAAACAGAGACTCCTTTGGGAAAATGACAGAATTTGCTCAAAGCCCATAATAAAATGAAAATCTATTTGCAATAATAGTAAAAGCAGGAGACCTGCCTTGCTCCACATCTAATTCTGGCTCCGTGCACACTACCCTACTGCTACTGACAGAGACTTCTGGTTCTGAGTCAAGTCCTTACTTAGTAGAGCCATCAACTTTAAACTTTCATCTAATCCCTTAATGATTAAATGAAACGAAGAAGAAAAACTATTACAATCACCACACATAGCTCAGAAATCTTCTGAAATAAAAAGCACCTGAAAATTCTACAATGAGCTTTTTTATTTTTCTTAAAAGATGGAAGAATTTACTGCTTAACCACTCAACAAAGGCCAGTACCTCCTTATGTGCCATCAGCGTTTGTCATCAGGACCAGCTTGAACAGACTAGAGCTAGACTCTCTCCTTAGGTCTCACAAGCTATCAGAGGAAGAAACCCTGTTTTCTCCTTAACAGCAAATACAGTAATGAATGAGATGGTGACAAGAATTAGCACATGGCCTAGAAGTTGTGAAGACCCTTGGCTATCTCAACTGTACAATAAACTTTACCTGTTCAATCAAAAGACTGAAAGGATTGTGACAGGCTTCCCTGTTATTACAAATACCAAATATGTATATGTATGTGCAGTAAAACCAGAGAAAGTCAGGACCTATATGAGGGGGAAAACTTGTCAGAAATGGAAAACAGAAATATTTTCGATCAGATAGAGAGTAATAGAAAAGTGGTGACTGCATCCTATCAAAGGCTTATGAGATCAGGGAAAAAATACCCTATATAATCCCATTATATCCACAGGTTGTGTATAAGATTTTGTGGTTTGATGAGTTTTTTTGGAGGGTGTGTGTGTGTGTGTGTGTGTGTGTGTGTGTGTGTACATATACATGTGTGCATGTACACACTTACATAAACCTACACACATACACACACACCCCCCATGGATGGAAGGTCACCATGAGTCAGAATCAACTTGACGGCAAGGGGTAGAGGTGTGGCATGAATAGAAAAGAAAAATGAGGCTAATAGGAACAGTATTTGAGGGAGCTCTGGTGGCTTAGTGGCAAGAAGCTGCGCTGCAATCCTGAAGGTGCACAGTTTGAATCCACCAGCTGAAGGATGGGCAATCTCCTCCCGTGTGATTAAATGCCCCTGAAAATCTGCCGGAGGGTCAGCTATGAGTCGGTTTCGACTCCACGGTGCACAACAACAACATGAAAAGTATATGCAGTATACTTTGTATGACACAAACAGTATCTGAAGCTAATAAATGGTGTTATGAAAGTGGTTAATGAAGTGTAACGATAATAAATTGATGCAGTGCCAGCAAAACTCAAAGATCCCTTCCTTAGAATATGGGATTCGTGGCTATGGGCAAGGGTAGGGGGGTAGAGCAGGGATTAGGTCTGACAGCTAAGAAGTACAATCAGTCACAATGGCCTTTGATATCTAAAGAAGTTTTGATCCTGTCCCTGTCTGCAACATGATTTTGAACAGCACTCAAAGGCTGGGACACCAATTTTAGGATAAAGTAAATTCGCAGAGATTAGAGTAATTAACTAAAACGAGACTGAGTGTTCAGGGATGTAAGTCAAACGAATGGCTTCCCAGAGAAGTGCTGGCTCTTCAATAATTTAATATTAGGTGAGGTGTTTTTTTTTTCTTAGTACCTGAAGAAATTCTTCTCAAAGAAAATCTACCATGTGGAGTTAAAGACTGCATTTGTTCTCTTTGTAATCAGGGCACTTTCAGCCAGTGGGCAAAGCAGGTGTCCTGTGGCACAGGTCTGCCAGGGGCCAGCCCCATTTTATCAAAGACATCTTCAAAGGAATCCTGGGGGAGGAGGAGACCAGAAGCCCTTTACTGGGAAAACAGCCCCTGGCAGGAGCTGGGTTAAGGAGCTCAGTAAGCCCAGCTTGGGAAGAGTAAAAGTAAGGGCAAGAAAAATGTAGGGAGGAAAACATAAGAGGAAGAGGCTGGAATCAAGAGGGAGCGATGAAGAAGAAACGGGGGGTAGGACAAAAGAAATATTTGAGAAGACATGATTAAGAACATTGTGGAAGGAAAGAAATGTTGGCATTTGTGAAGGAGGGGAAAGAAAATGGAGAGGGTGTAAGATAATAAAGTTTAAAATTCCCTTTAACATTAATACACATTAAAAAACTATTCCACAAAAATGCTGTTGCACTCAAAGATAAGAGGAATGGGAGCCCCAAGCATTCACTTTGAAGAGTCTTTTTAAGAGATATGTTTGGTGTCAGCCAGTGGAAAGAAATGAGGAGGGAGGGAAAGTGGATCTCAGATAGAGGGTAAGGAACAAAGGGAAGGGACAGGGAAATAATAAAAAAGTTTTCCAAATAGAGATTTAAAGAAGAAAGTCAGGTAACTTCTCACACTTCCCTGTCTTTAGATGAGCTAGTGAAGGTAACAGAAAGTGAGGTTATCTGCCCAAGGAAATGCAACAAATTCCAAGAGATAACAATAGGCAGAAGGAAATTTACCCGCTCCAAGTTACCTTCAGGAAATTACCTCTGAAACCATGGCAGGTGTGTTGAGCAAAACAACAGAAAAGGCAGCAGCCTTGGAGACACAAATCTCTGAAGTTATTTCATATCCAGTATCCTGAAATACAGAAGCTCTAGTCTCCGAGTGGTAAGGAGTTGTGATGTCAACTCAAAGGTAAATGGCTCAAATCCACCAGCTGCCTTGTGGTAGAGAGATAGTCAATCTCCTTCTGTGTGATTTATTGCCTCTAAAAACCTGCTGGACAATCAACTATAAGTAGGTTATGATTCCTTGTTTTTGTTAAGTGCTGTCGAGTTGTAGACAACTCACAGCAACTCTATGAATGAAAGACCTGAACTTACAACTTTCATCGTTTCTCTAAGTGTATAGTGTTTCCAGAGGCAAGCTCTTTCAGAAGTGGATGCCACACCTGCTTCCAAGCCTGTTTTAATCTGGGAGCTCCACCAAACACTGTCCACCATGGGTAACCATTATCGCATTTGACACATCAATGTCACAGTGTTTAGCCACACAGCAACCTCCAGTTACCTCTGTTCAGCAAACTAACAGAGCAGTGATAGACCACTTAGAAGAATGTTTGATGAAAAACAATCAAAACCAGCCTGAGGGTTGCAAATTAAAAATCACTCACCTTTGGCTTGGTAGCATAACTTTCTATCCACTAGGCCAACAGAGCTCTATGACTCACAGCCATTCTCCGAAAAACAGCTCAAACCCTCGCCCCATCCGACGCCATCCCCACAATCTGAGACAGGCTCGAGCCCACTGCTAAAGTCACTGTATCAATCCATCGTGTTGAGGATCTTTTCTTCTCTGGCCTTCCACTTCTTTCAACATGATTCCATAACATATAATAAGAGCAACATTCTTGTCTCCAGCCAATGATACCTCGACCACGAAGCCTCAGTTGACCACACTACCTTGTTTTTTCAATGAAGCTGTCCTGTTTCACTACTCCATAGGATTGATAACCATCTGAAATAGTCTCATTTCGTCTTCTGATTGTGTACCATCTCCTCCCCCTGTTAATATGTGAGTTACAGGAGCACAGAGAACTTTGTTACCTTTCAAAACCCTGTGCTCGGCACATGGACACTCAAACATGTGCAGCAGGTTAAAGAACTTCTCAAACATGTCAATGCTTAATCACAAGACTATAGCTGTCAGCACCAGCTTTTTAAAGAAGTGAAGAGATAAAATGACATGCTTGCTGACGTCTGTTATACCTAGACACGCAACTGTAGCTGATGCTTACAACTTCTCCTAAGGAAAACATCATCATCATATACATTTTACACAAAACAAGGCTAATGCTCAGAGGGATAAGTTAATTTTATTATTTCTGACCCACATCTTTGTGGTATGTTATCTAGAAGGTCATACCCTGAAGAACTATATCATGTTTGGCAAAGTAAAGGGTCAGTGAAGAGTAAGAAGCTCCTCAATAAGATAAACTGACACAGTGACTTCATCAATGGACCTAAGTGAAGCAGAAGTTACAAGGGTGGAGTGAAATCAGTAGGGTTTTGTGTGATTGTACACAAAGTGGCTATGGGTTAGAGCCCACCTGCTGGTGCCTGAGAACAACAAAATATCAGAACAAGAAATCAAACTCAGTCTGCCTAAGTTTCTTTCGCTATAGGATCCTAGGGAATTATAGGGTCTAATATCTGGTCAAACAGCTCATTTTCTTTTGAGGTAAGATAGCTGGGGTCAGTCTCACACTAGTTCTATATCCTCAAGGATATAGAACTTCCCAGAGGGCCAAACATAATGAACATAATTTCTTTAGACCCAGATTACATTGACCTATATCTGGGCCATTTTTTTTCTCTCTCTCTGGATTCCAAACTCCAGTGGATACACAAACCACTTCTGGAGAGTTTGTGGGATAAGAAATCAATGGCCTCTTAGGGCTGAGAATCATACAAACCAGATAAAAGAAGAAGGGGTCCTAGTTTTATATGAGTAGATATAGGCTTCTTGTCCAGGTCTGCTCTTTTCCAAGTACCAGAATAATTGACTGACAACTGACCTGGTATCTTCACTTGTCTAGGAGATAACTCATCTTAACATGTCAAAAATAATACTTTAATTCTTTATCATGGAGTCAAAAGTCTGCTCCTCATCCAGTCTCATTTATTTTCATGAATGAAATAATTAAACCCTGGGCTGCTGAAGCCAAATGGGAGGCCACCTTGAAACCTCTGTGGCTGCCTTTCCCGTCTCTACACCTAACCCATCAATAAATCTTACAGACTTCACCTTCCAAACATATACCATAGGTATCTACTTCTTTCCAACATTATTGAGTCTCTGGATAATTGCAATATTCTCCTAACCAGACTGCTTTCCTTCTAAGTCCTATAATTTATCCTCCTCAAAGTTGCCAGTTCTACACGTATCAAAAACATAGATCCCACTATAACCCTTCCTTGTCTGAAATCCTTACAGTGACTTGGAAGGCTGTTTTGTGACCCAGAGCCTATATGATTTTTCTGCTGCCTGCTCTGTGACCTCTCTTATCCACTCATTCCTCACTGTGACCCAACCACACCAGCTTTCTCCACCTCACCTTTAATCAATAAATGGGTTTCAGGCTATCGAGCCTTTGCTATGCCTAGAATGTTCCTCCAGAACATTGTATGGCTTGCTTTTTCTTGCCACTCAAACTTAGCCTATCTCCTCTCAGGAGAGATTCTCCTAGATCACCTTATCTAAAGTAACCTCTTCTTACCACTTTTTTTCTTTGGAGCACTTAGCAGTGTGAGATTTTCTTGTTTATCTTTCCCATTAAAATGCATGCTCATAACAGCAGCAGTGTTTTCTACATTGTACATAACTGTACTCCCCTGGGCCTATGATGGTGCCTGACACAGCAGAGGAACTCAATATAATCTTAATAAATAGCTAAATGTATCTCTGCATTCCCAGGGATTTCACAGGGTCTAGGGTTTGTAAACCTAAGTGCACAAAAAAAATGATGACATATTGAGTAGGGACTGAGTGACTTTTGTTTCCAAGCTGGTAATAAACAATGTGCTCTAGGGTACTTCTAAAGCTATCCCAGCCATTTATACACTGGAATTACTTTCTCCTGAATATTAAAAATTTGTTTTCATTATAAAAATAGGACTGTGCACTAAGTTAGACTTCCCCAGTCTGCTAAGAATTCTGTCCATAAATGAACTTTGTTGGTTTTTTTTTTTTTAAAAAAAAGACTAATTATCTACATTCAGTGACAAAACAATTTTTTGGCCCCTTTTTCCTGTTTGATCTAAAAATAAAGGTATCAGTTGTAGGTGCCTCTGAGAGTGTCTGATTTAAGCTCTGATTTTGTCTCAGAAGAGACACAGCCATTTGCACTCCCTTAATAAGACATAATGCTGCTAATTAGTTAACTTGTATGTCTAAGTTGTCACCCAGGGTCAATTACATGCTCTCAGGGCTGGGGGACCGGCAGGGGTTATCTTGCTTTTTCCTTGGTTTTCCTGGAGGACTGGGGAGATTTCCACCACTTTGCATGACACCTGCCTCTCTAACCATCTTTACAGTCAAAAATACCTTCTACTGAGTATAGTGAGTAGCCTAAAAATCTTGCAGCTTAGATCATCTGCTTTGTCCTACCCAAAGCAGAGAGAAGGACAGTTCACTTCTGAAGCTTAGAAGAAAGGGTTGTTGTTGTTGTGTGCCATCAAGTTAGAACCAATTCATAGCTGACCTTCCAGCAGGTTTTCAGAGGCAGTAAATTGCACAGGAGGACACTGGATACCCTCCTCCCCTAGAGCAGCTGGTGGATTTGAACCATATGCCTTTGGGATTGCAGCACAGCTCTTACCACTAGGCCACCAAAACTCCCTAGCAGAAAGGATACAACAAGACGAAAGAACTGGCCATTCACCAAATATGAGGTTTGGGGCACGTGCCTTTGCTGAAAAGTGAGATTCCTAAAACTGGTCCTTCCTGCTTCAGAGAGTGTTTGTATTAAGCATAGGTAAGCTCATCTTCCTTCTTGGAACACATGCTCTTTGAGGACAAGGGCTCTGCCTCTCTCCTACACTGCCACTTGCTAACATTTAGTGAGATCTCCCTATATGCCAGGCACAAGAGCATCACAGAAATAATCTTCTTTCATCACTTTAGTAACATCACAAAGTGATTGCTAATATATTGGATTTACTATAAAGAAACTAAGACTTAGAAAGGTACTTGCCCAAGGTCAATTAACTTGGAAGCTGAGCCAAGGCAGAAATGAGCACCATAGCTTTGTCCCTTTCTGCCTCACTCTCAGTAATCTGTCCTCTCCTCTCTTCCATAATCTGGCTGTCACAGAACATCTGTCACACAGCACACTCAATACTCAAGAAGTTGGGTATAAAATATTTGGCAAACAACAAAAAGTATAATGTCAAAGGATAAGTTTATTAAATCCTATTATCTTTTTGTACAGCAGCCAGGAAATAAAAAGACACATTGCATTGGCAAAGTCGGCTATCAGGGACCTTTCCAGAGTACTGAAGAGCAACAATGCCACACTGGAGACTAAGGTGAGCCTGATACAGGCCATAGTTTCATAATTGCTTGCTATGTGCCGGAGAGCTGGACAATGACAAGGGATGATAGAAAGAGAACTGGTGCCTTTGAGCTGTGGTGCTGGAGTATTGAATGTACCATGGACTGCTAGGAGAACAAACAGGTTTGTCCCAGATAGAGTAAAACAGGTTGCTCCTAGGAGGTAAGGATTCCGAGGCTTTGTCTGACATACTTTGGGCATGTTGCAAGGATGGACCACTCCTTGGAGATGGACATCATACTTGGAAGGGTGGAAGGACAGAGGAAGAGAGGGAGACCATCAATGAGATAGATTGATTCAGTGACTGGGGTAATGAGGATACATGCACATTGGTACACAGTGTCACTGTGAGTCGCAAGTGACTCAGTGGCATATAACAACATTATCTTTTTTTAGAAAAATGTTTGCAAGTTTACCACCAGTAAATAGGTGATAACATTTAGATAACAGAGACGGCAAAGGAGGTTGAGTTTTCAAGCATGGAAATACAAAGGAAGAGGAACAGTTGTAAGCAGACACTGGTGATTGGGACATGGAATGTGAGAACCATGAATGTAGGAAAATT